>NC_088240.1:10070629-10673129 GCF_036934945.1 Oncorhynchus masou masou | reverse complement strand
AAATGTGCTGTATGATGCATCCTATAAAGGCTTGTATTCTGCAGTGTGTTCCCGCTTAGAATGTGTGCTAATACTACACATGCCACATACATGTGCCCAACCTGACTCAACATGCCTAAACACACACGTTGACGCTTTAATGATGGAGCAGGGCATTTTGATACATTACTTAATGGACACTCCCAGTACAGAAGCTAGCGGACAGCAGAATCTCTCTCTTCTTTTCACCTGTCCATCTTCTCACATCTCTTCCCATTAGTCACTTTGACAGGAATCAGAGTCTAGATACTGGCATTGTTAACACATTTTTTCTTCGGTTCGACAGTGATGGTGATAAATGAAGTGATACATGTGTTAGAGATGAACAGTTCTACGTTTAACCGATTCTGATGACCTGTCTATTTCTATCTACAATAGTTCCAGTTATCAGATAATTTTGAACTATAATAGGGTTGCAATTTAAAAAATAGTAATTTGTACTATAATGGGCTAGTACTGTTAATATTTGAGCACAAGTCCATCCATCCATCCATCCATTCATTAATTCCTTCACTACTCCATCCATCCATTAATTAATTAATTAATTAATTAATGTAATAGCTGTTATTTTGTGTTTTTGTGTTCAGGCTTCTGGAAGGCCACCTGTCCCCCGTCCTGCGCCAGTCCTCTGCTGGTCTTTGTCAATTCCAAGAGCGGAGACAACCAAGGGGTTAAATTCCTCCGACGTTTCAAGCAGCTCCTCAACCCTGCTCAGGTGTTTGACCTGGTGAACGGAGGACCACATCTAGGGTGAGCCAGCTTGGTTTGCTCCTGCTAATGGAGACCATGTGACATCGCTAGCTGGTTAGCTGTGCACTAGTAGCATTCATTGTGCTTGTGAATGAACCCTTCCTGAGACCAAGAGGTAGACAGTGTCTGTGGCTCAAACCAGACCATGGTATTGGTAGTGCAGTTGATTAGAAGGCAGTTTGGTAGTTGACTAGTGTTGAGTGCAGAGGGTCCCTGGTTGGTAACCTAATTGGGCCAGCACACAGATAGAAAGCTTTACTGTGACACTATGACCGTTCCTCTGTGTGTTCCAGGCTGCGTCTCTTCCAGAAGTTCGATAACTTCCGGATCCTGGTGTGCGGAGGGGATGGGAGTGTAGGCTGGGTCCTCTCTGAGATAGACAAACTCAACCTCCACAAACAGGTGAGACACAACATACACACGCTGAGTAGGTTTACATATGTAGGATCTTAATTTGACCAGTACTGTCACAGCAAAATAATTCTGCAGCAACAGGATTTGAACGTTTAGTCCATAATGTTGCTTGATCAGTGGTTATGGCTATTAGCTGGACAAAAGTGGTCTATATTAAAAGTGTCATATTAATATAATATAATCTTAATATAACCGTGTGTAAGTATGAGATTTCAGTGAATTTATGTAAATCACAAAGCTCAATTGCATTTCATGCAGTGCAGAACCTATATCTGTACATGCACACTGATAATTAGATGTCAAAGTGATTACGGCAGAAGGCAGAGTATGGCGTTAGTCATGTGGGTTAACTGTCTCAGAGTATGGCCTTAGTCATGTGGGTTAACTGTCTCAGAGTATGGCGTTAGTCATGTGGGTTAACTGTCTCAGAGTAATGCATTAGTCATGTGGGTTAACTGTCTGTTCAGAGTATGGCGTTAGTCATGTGGGTTAACTGTCTGTTCAGAGTATGGCATTAGTCATGTGGGTTAACTGTCTGTTCAGAGTATGGCATTAGTCATATGGGTTAACTGTCTGTTCAGAGTATGGCGTTAGTCATGTGGGTTAACTGTTCAGAGTATGGCATTAGTCATGTGGGTTAACTGTCTGTTCAGAGTATGGCGTTAGTCATGTGGGTTAACTGTCTCAGAGTATGGCATTAGTCATGTGGGTTAACTGTCTGTTCAGAGTATGGCATTAGTCATGTGGGTTAACTGTCTGTTCAGAGTATGGCGTTAGTCATGTGGGTTAACTGTCTGTTCAGAGTATGGCATTAGTCATGTGGGTTAACTGTCTGTTCAGAGTATGGCGTTAGTCATGTGGGTTAACTGTCTGTTCAGAGTATGGCATTAGTCATGTGGGTTAACTGCCTGTTCAGAGTATGGCATTAGTCATATGGGTTAACTGCCTGTTCAGAGTATGGCGTTAGTCATGTAGGTTAACAGTCTGTTCAGAGTATGGCATTAGTCATGTGGGTTAACTGTCTGTTCAGAGTATGGCGTTAGTCATGTAGGTTAACTGTCTGTTCAGAGTATGGCGTTAGTCATGTGAACACTTTACTCTGCTTTTCTTAATCGGCGTCAGGTCATAATCAAAGTAAGCATATGCCTGATTTATCCCCTTACACTGTGTATAAGAAATTAGTTTTGGAATTGTTAGTTAGATTACTTGTTGGTTATTACTGCATTGTCGGAACTAGAAGCACAAGCATTTCGCTACACTCGCATTAACATCTGCTAACCATGTGTATGTGACAAATAAAATTTGATTTGATTTGATTAAAGCACCTGGTTTTCTGAGCGACCTTTAGAATGATTAGGTGAAGGTCTTAATCAGAGTTCCAGGGGTGTATTTGATCTGTGCATATGCCAGCACCAGCAACACAAGCCTCCCTGTTATTTATTTTTAAAAAATTATTTCACTTTATTTAACCAGGTAGGCTTGTTGAGAACAAGTTCTCATTTACAACTGCGACCTTGCCAAGATAAAGTCCAGGTGGGAAAGGGGCGAGTGAAGTGAATTTGTAAAAACTGAAAGTACACATCTTAGAAATACAAAACTCAGAATCAAATAGCATTCCCCCAAAATAACATGGTCTCTGTGGTAGAACAAGTATTTTCAGAGATTTTCTGTATTTATCAGAGTGCCGTCAAGTAGCCTGATTTCAGATGTGTCCATTGTAAACAGGCTTATTAAGGGAAATCGTTCTCCTTGTATACTGTTTAATCAAACTTTCAGAGTCACCTAAGTATTCACAATAATCATATTATTGTGTACATATACATGTCCCCACTGCCCCCCAAAATGCGCACACACACACACACACACACACACACACACACACACACACACACACACACACACACAACACACACACACACGCAAACACACGCAAACACACACACACACACACACACACACACACACACACACACACACACACACACACACACACACACACACACACACACACACACAAACACAGACACACACACACACACACACACACACACACACACACACACACACACACACACACACAGACACAGACACAGACACACACAGACACAGACACAGACACACACACACACACACACACACTCACACATAAAATGGCTGTTGAGAAGACACAGACACCCAGACACATTGACACACACACACACACACAGAACTTAATGTACATAATGTTGCCGCTACTGTCTCTTATGACCGAAAATAACTTCTGGACCTCAGGACTGCGATTGCCCACCACCGACTGGCAGAATCCTTTTTTAAAGAGTCATAAATGCACACACACACGTAAATACATGTAAATACACACACACACACACACACACACATAAATGCACAAACACACATAAACACACACACCGCGCGCTCATAAATACACAGACACACATAAATACACACACACACAAACACACACACACACACACACACACACACCTCACTGATTTGCACACACACACACAGGAGGCACACAAGATCACAGACACAGATGATGCACACACACACACACACAGACACACACAGACACCTTTCCCACCTGGACTAAAGGAACACCTATGTGAGAATGCTATTCACACACACACACTACAGCTCACACGTTCACACACACATGGTGCCCTCAAAGATCATCAATCAGCTAAGAGACACAGACACAGACACACAAACACACACACCTCTGCAACTGGATCCTGGACTCCCTGACACATAAATACGCCCCTAAAGGCACACACACACGTAAAGGGTATGTAAAACACACATCCCCCACACTAACCTCAACACATAAATGCACAGTCCCCTCCACACATAAACATGACACAGCCAGGCACAACTAACCATCACAGACACACAGTGGTTGCCCTGATCACGATGAGACACACAGCAGGTTAGAGACCACACACATTGCCAGGACACACACACCACACACACACACCACAGACACAGACATCAAGACAAACAGACATGATTGCGGACTACAGGAACACACACAGACACAGACACACACACACACACACCACATAAATCACAAACGGGGCTGCACACAGCAGGTTGAGAGCTCATAAATCACAGACCATGGTGTCACACACATCACCACACAAACTAACATGGTCCAACACACACACAACACACACACATGAACAGGGCACAGACAAAACACACACACAGACCCAATCACACAGACACACAAACACACACACACACACAGACACAGACACAGACACACACACACAGGTCCAGACACACACACACACACACACAGACACACACACACACACACACACACACACACACACACACACACACACTGCACACACCTGACATAAATACACACACACATAAATGCACACACACACGTAAATACATGCAAATACACACTGGGGCCACAGTTTCACATAAATGCACAAACACACATAAACACCAGGACCTCTGCACCATAAATACACAGACACACATAAAGGCCCTAAACATTGTCAAACAAACACACAGCCACCACCAGTCATAGACTGTTCTCTCACACTACACACACACACACAGACACAGACAGCAGATACCAGAGTGCCAAGTCTAGGTCACAAGACACAGCTTCTAACACACACACACTGTTGTACACACACACCCCACACACCATAAGACTGCTGAACACCTAATCAAATGGCTACCCAGACTATTTCACAGACACAGACACACACACACTTACACACACAGACTGCTACACACTGTTACACACACTTCACACACACACACACTTTACACACACACATTTCCTTACACATTACACACACACACACACACACTTTGACACTGTACCCCACTGTATATATTCTCGCTACACAGTTATTTTAGACACTGCTCTTTAAATTACACATACTGTTGTTTCTTACACGGAGACACAGACACAGAAACACACACATTGTTTGTTAGACACACACATAAGCACACACACATAAAAGGTCTACACCTGTTAAATACAGTAAATTTCACTGTAAGGTCTACACCATAAATGTATTCACACATTTCGCTCATAAGGTCTACACCTATTGTATTCAGCACACACACACACACACACACACTGTTGTACACACACACACACACACACACTACACCTGTTGTATTCAGCACACACACACAGACACAGACTACACACTGTTGTATTCAGCATTTCACTGTAAGGTCTACACACACACAGATTCAGACACACACACACTGTACACAGACACACACACACACACACACAGACACACACACTGTTGTATTCAGCATTTCACTGTAAGGTCTACACCTGTTGTATTCAGCATTTCACTGTAAATCTACACACACACGTAAATACATGTATTACACACATGTGACAAATAACATTTGATTAAATTAGATTTTACTTAAATACACACACACACAACACATTAACACACACACACAAATACATGCATACTTAAATACACGCACACTCAAACCCAATCTACCATACCTCATCCCCATACTGTTTTTATTTACACACACACACACATAAACACAGACACAGATCCACAGACACAGAACATCATCACACAGCTCATTTATCACTCCAGTGTTAATCTGGTAAATTGTAATGATTCACACACACATAAATGCACACACACACTAAATACATTAAATACACACACACACACACACACACATAAATGCACAAACACACATAAATAGACTTTCTTCATAAATACACAGACACACATAAATATTGACACACACATTGTGTTACACACACACACAAACACACACACTCCATGTGTAACTCTGTGTTGTTGTCTGTGTCACACTGCTTTGCTTTATCTTGGCCAGGTCGCAGTTGTAAATGAGAACTTGTCCTCAACTGGCCTACCTGGTTAAATAAATATATATACTGTATATATATTTCATAATTCAAGCTGAAGGACATGGCCCCAAATATAAAAGCTATGTGATAAGCTTCTTCAACCCCAGAGGCATTATATCCCTTGTGGATATAGCGTTTACCTAAATAAAGGTGAAATAAAATGTAAACATTTAAAAAAATAAAAAATACACACATAAATACACACACACATAAATTTACACACACACGTAAATTATTTAACACACAACACCAGTTGAGAATAAGTTCTCATTTATATATGCAACCTGGCCAAGATAAAGCAAAGCAGTATGACAAAAACAACAACACAGAGTTACACATAAACAAGTACAGTCAATAACACAACACAAAAACACTATGTACTGTGACACAGCAAACACAGAAGACACACACTAAACACATAAACACAGACACAGACACAGACACACACACACACACACACACACACACACACACACACACACACACACACACACACACACACACACACACACACACACACACACACATAAATACACACACACATAAATGCACACACACACACGTAAATACATGTAAATACACACACACACACACACACACACACACACACACACACACACACACACACACACACACACACACACACACACACACACACACACACACACACACACACACACACACACACACATAAATACACACACACAATAAATACACGCACACACGTAAATACAAACACACACATAAATGCACACACACACGTAAATACGCACACACACACACACACACACACACACACACACACACACACACACACACACACACACACACACACACACACACACACACACACACACACACATAAATACACACACACACATAAATACACGCACACACGTAAATACACACACACAAGTAAATATACACACACACACACACACATAAATACACGCACACATGTAAATACACACACATGAATACACGCACACACGTAAATGAATAACCGCACACACATAAATACACACGCACACACACACATAAATACACAGACGCAGACAAATACACACACAAATACACACACAAATACATACACACACACACATAAATACACACACAGTTATCCCCGCCCTTCTTGCCTCACACACACAGTGCCCCCCTCCCAGCTCCCCCACACACTTACCCTCTCTCTCTCTCTCTCTCTCTCTCTCTCTCTCTCTCTCTCTCTCTCTCTCTCTCTTTCCCCGTACCACTCTCTGTCTGTCTCCAGTGCCAGCTGGGAGTTCTCCCCCTGGGTACTGGGAATGACCTGGCGCGGGTGCTGGGCTGGGGCCCGTCGTGTGATGATGACACGCAGCTGCCCCAGATCCTGGAGAAACTGGAGCGGGCCAGCACCAAAATGTTGGACCGCTGGAGCATCATGACCTACGAAATTAAGATCCTTTCCAAACACAGCGGGCCTGTCACGCCCGACGACACTGACCATGACCAGGTACACACTCATCGGAAACATTTTTTTGAGGATCGTGCGACATTGTGGCAACGAAGCCCTTTTTCTACTTACCCAAAGTCAGAGGGGATATCATTTTTATGTCTCTGTGTGCAGTTTGAAGGAAGTTGGAGTTGGAGTGTCTGGATGCCACGTTGGGATTTTGGGGGGATTTATAATGTTAACAGTTTCCCTCTGACCGTGCTCAGTTTTATGGTCATTATGACGTATCCCTACATGTCCTCAGTTCCAGATCTCAGCCTATGAAGACTCGGTAGCTGCCCATCTCACCAAGATCCTCAATGCTGACCAAAACTCTGTGGTCATCTCCTCTGCTAAGTGAGTCTCTCATCTCAACACTGCTAAATGGCTGCTAAATGGCTCTCTCTAGGGCATGCTGGGAGTGTTTTGTTGTTGAGAGGCCGTATGAGGGGCTCTGTCCTGACCTATTTTCTTGATTATTTCCTTGGTCTTTTCTTTCAATTTCTATTTTCTATGGTGGAGAGTTAACACACCAGCGATACTCACTGGCTTTTTTTCAAAGATAGGGAGGAAGAGGACATAGTTTTAGTTTCCTGGGGTTTGAACAGTGTGGTGTACTCTATGGCTTCGCAGCCTAGCGAGGAGGAGACGCTGCCGGTACGGCATGGATTCAGGTGTATTCCTGAGAATGGAGTTAAGGTGGAGGAGGTTCTGCTCGCGGTCGCCGAACAGGTAGGAGCTGAACTCATACATTCCGCATCCAGAATGAACAAAGCTGTGGTTGTGTTCATGAAAAAGGGTCAAGCTGATTGCTAGTGGAATATTTGTAAGGGATGTTTTGGTGCCGATTTCTCCTCTTTCGACTCATTCGACGAGAGTGTTAGTTGCGAATCTGCCTCAGTTTATTACAAATGATCAAATTCAAAAAGAATTTAGTCGGTTTGGTAAGTTTGCAAGTTTACTGTCGGCAGGTTTTCAGGCAGATGCCGTTAACCTTTGCGTGTAAGGGGCAGTATTTTAGTTTTTGGCTATAAAATGTACCCATTTGAAACTGCCTATTTCTCAGCCCCAGAAACTAGAATATGCATATAATTGTCAGTTTAGGATAGAAAACACTCTAAAGTTTCCAAAACTGTCAAAATATTGTCTGTGAGTATAACAGAACTGATATTGCAGGCGAAAACCTGAGGAAAATCCAATCAGGAAGTGCCTCTTATTTTAAAACCTCTCTGTTCCCATGCATGCCTATCCTCCATTTAAAGGGATATCAACCAGATTATTTTTTCTATGGCTTGCCTAAGTTGTCAACAGTCTTTAGACATAGTTTCAGGCTTTTATTTTGAAGAATAAGCGAGAAAGATCACATTGCGTAAGTGCATAGGTGGGGGCTCTCAGTGTGAGTTTTGCGCAACAGAGTAAAGCGGCCATTGTTTCTCCCTGTCCTATTGACAGCCATTGTTTGTCCCTGTCCTACACCCCCGGTTGATATATTATCGAATATATATTTTAAAAACAACCTGAGGATTGATTATAAAAAATGTTTGACATGTTTCTGTGGACATTATCGATATTATTTGGAATTTTTGTCTGCGTTGTCGTGACCGCTCTTTCCTGTGAATTTCTGAACATAACGCGACAAACAAACGTAGGTATTTTGGATATAAAAATAAAAGGAACATTTGTTGTGTAACTGGGAGTCTCGTGGGTGAAAATATCCAAAGATCATCAAAGGTAAACAATTAATTTGATTGCTTTTCTGATGTTCGTGACCAAGCTACCTGATGCTAAGTGTTCTTAATGTTTTGTCATGCGATCGATAAACTTACACAAATGCTTGGATTGCTTTCGCTATAAAGCATCATTTCAAAATCTGAGACGACAGGTGGATTTACAAAAGGGCTAAACTGTGTTTTGCAATTTTGCACTTGTGATTTCATGAATATGAATATGTTTTAGTAATATTATTTGACTGTGGCACTATGCTATTCAGCGTTGCTGATGACAATTATCCAGCTTAAGGAATGGGTAGCGTCAAGAAGTTAAGCATGTTGTTTCGTTCCGGAGGCAAGTGTTCAAATTTCTGACTAACAATGAGCAACTGTTACATGTATATTTTAAAGTGAGGCATGGGTAGTGGCTCTACACTAGGTTTGCCAACACAGATAGTCTACGCTACTTTGAGGGTGAGTATTTGAGGCATAATAGCTTTGCGTGCCCACAAAAAGACCATAGACAAGGTGAGGGTACAAGGGCCGGTGGGGGAAATAGAGGTCAACGTGGCAAGCAGCAGAGGCTGGTTCTAGGCATGCTATGGATGGTGGTGTAGATGAGGCTGGGTATAGTCACGTTATGGATGTTGGTGTAGATGAGGCTGGGTTTAGTCATGTTATGGATGGTGGTGTAGATGAGGCTGGGTCTAGTCATGCTATGGATGGTGGTGTAGATGAGGCTGGGTCTAGTCATGCTATGGATGGTGGTGTAGATGAGGCTGGGTTTAGTAATGCTATGGATGGTGGTGTAGATGAGGCTGGGTATAGTCACGTTATGGATGGTGGTGTAGATGAGGCTGGGTCTAGTCATGTTATGGATGGTGGTGTAGATGAGGCTGGGTCTAGTCATGTTATGGATGTTGGTGTAGATGAGGCTGGGTTTAGTCATGTTATGGATGGTGGTGTAGATGAGGCTGTGTCTAGTCAGGTTATGCTAGTGGATGAAGAGAGTATATTGGGGAAGGGGAGGCGACCAGGGGCGGTGGAGGAGGGTGTCAAGCGGAAGAGGAAAAAGGAGGAGAAGAAAGGAGGTGGGAGGAGAGAAGCTGGTGTGGTCAAAGTGCCTGGTGCTTGGTGGAGGCCCCGACTAGAGAGAAAAGGCAGGTGGTCATGATCGGAGATGGAGATGAGTAGGAGGAAGGTGAGTGTGAGGAAGAGGATGATGAAGAGGCTTTCTTTTCAGACTCCTCCTCAATTGGTCCAGAGCTGACAGCCAGTCAGGCAGAGGGGACACGGTGATGGAACTGTCAAGGTTCCTGAATGAGACTAAGGGAAAAAGGTTCATCTTGAAGTTTTTTTCTGTGACCCGGGAAAGTTTGTAAGATCATTAGAACACGCTATGAAAAATGAGGGGCATGATAACCTCTCACCCAGGAAAAGTGTTAGGTTGAGGAAGTTGGTCACAACCGTGCGTAAGAGTCTACCTTCAGATTCTGTTTTTTGCTGTCTTTTCTCACACTTCTTATGGCGACTCTTCGGGTAGGCTCGCTTAACCTCTCTAGGATATGTGTACTGTCCCACCTGGCCAAAAGCCAGTGAAAATGCAGAGCACCAAATTAAATTATTAGTACAAAAATCTAACTTTCATGAAATCACACATGCAAGATATCAAATTAAAGCTACACTTGTTGTGAATCCAGCCAACATGTCAGATTTAAATAAGGCTTTTCCCCTAAAGCAAACTATGCTATTATCTGAGGATAGCACCATAGTAAACAAAGAGAGAAAAGCATATTTCAACCCTGCAGGCGCGACACAAAACACAGAAATAAAAATATAATTCATGCCTTACCTTTGCCGAGCTTCTTTTGTTGGCACTCCTATATGTCCCATAAACATCACAAATGGTCCCTTTGTTCGATTAATTCCATCGATATATATCCAAAATGTCCATTTATTTGGCGTGTTTGATCCAGAAAAACTCCGGTTCCAACAAAATATCTCAAACGTTACCTGTAAACTTTGCCAAAACATTTCAAACTACATTTGAAATACAACAGATATTTGTTAACATAAATAATTGATAAACTTGAAGACGGGATGATCTGTGTCAATACAGGAGGAAAAAAACTGTAGCTAGCTTTCTGGTACGCGCCTCTATCTAACAGTACACTTCAAGTTACCCTCGTTCTGGATGGCCATACTTCTTCATTACACAAAGGAAAAACCTCAACTAATTTCTAAAGACTCTTGACATCCAGTGGGAGCGGTACAACTGGAAGAACATCTCTTAGAAATCTGGATTCCCAATGAAAACACATTGAACAGAGAGTGACCAAAAAATAATAATCTGAATAGTTTGTCCTCTGGGTTTCGCCTGCTAAATAAGTTCTGTTATACTCACAGACATGATTCAAACAGTTTTAGAAACTTCAGAGCTTCTTTCCAATTCTACTAATAATATGCATATCTTATCTTCTTGGGATGAGTAGCAGGCAGTTGAATTTGGGCATGCTTTTCATCCAAAATTCCGAATGCTGCCCCCTATCCTAGAGAAGTTAACACAGGGAGAGAGAGGGGGCATCTGTTTGGGTGTCTTAGACAGGAACTATCACAGGTAGCGCCTGAGGAGATGCTGGTAGTCGGCGGGGACTGGAACTGTACGATGGATTTGACGAAAGACAGAAATGGGGATGAGCCTCATTCAGGCTCAGTGGTGGTGTTAAGGGACGTCATTAATCAGTTTGACCTTGGGAATGTTTGGAGAACTAGACATCACAAGACAGTATACATTGGTGAAGGTCTTTGGGGCTTAGGGTGAGTGCAGCCCGACTTGATTGGTTTTACATGTCCAAGAATCAGATAGGCTGTTGGGCGCTATCCTTCTCTTGATGGGTTTTTCGGATCACCACATAACCATGGCAATTTCATAAGGGCCTCTGCAGACATACTATTGGAAGTGTAATGTAATGCTTACAAGATACCACTTTTAGCTCAGGTTTCCAGACTTTTGGGGAAAGGTGGGGGCAGCAAAGAGAGGAGTATGAGTCTCTGGGGCAATGGTGGGATTGCCCCAGGATCCTCAGAGGCTAGGAGAGTATTGGGGGAACTCGAGTGTAGTATCAGTGTAGTGGAGGTAGAGATGGTGGGGCAATGCAATGTAGGCCTAATTTAGCTGAATTACGTAGGGACCTGGGTAGTGTTTTCCAGGTTAAAGCAAAGGGAGCACTTGTAAGAGCTTGGTTCTCCATGCTCAAAGAGATGGATGCTCCCAGCTCCTTCTTCTTTGGTTTGGAAAGACAGAGCAGTGAAGCAAAGGGTAAGCATTGTCTACAGCTTTCTGATGGGCGGGTGACCTCTGTGGTGGGGGAGATGCAGGAGCAGACTGTAGAGTTTTATACTGAGTTGCATAGGGCAGAACTGTGTTATCCTGTGTGTGCTCAGGTTTTGTTTAAATAACTCCCTCTCTCTTTCACAGAGGGATGAAATGGACATTCCTCCATTGTCCCATGACCTGGCAGAGCCCGTAACCCAGTGGAGTTTTATAAACAATTCTGGGCAATAATTGGACTGAACTTCTTTTGCGTATTGCGTGAGTGCGTCAGGGTAGAAGAGTTGCCGATGAGTTGCCGATCTGGACTCTATAGTACACAAGAACCAGACATATTGTCTACTGAGTCGCTCAATCGCAGACAACATGTTCTTAACCAGGAACATGCTGGAATTGTCGAAAGGTTCTAATGTGAACTTTAGACTGATCTCTCTAGATCAAATGAAGGCTTTTTATAGAGTGGAACATGAGTATCTGTTTAATGTGATGTTTGGGAAAGGTTTTTGTTCTGTGTGAAGCTGTTGTATGATGGAGCGTCATGTATGGTCAAAGTGGGAGGGGAGCTCAGCAGGGGACTCAGCAGGGGGTGTGATGGAGTGGGGTTGTGAAGGGCCTAACATTTTGGGGGTGTACCTGGGCTCGAAGAGGTGGGTCAGGAAGAACTGGGAGGGGCTGTCACAAGCAGTGGTGTCATGACTGGCTCCTGTCCCAAGTGTCATATAGAGGAGGGTGCTGTCCCACCTGGCTCCTGTCCCAAGTGTCATATAGAGGAGGGTGCTGTCCCACCTGGCTCCTGTCCCAAGTGTCATATAGAGGAGGGTGCTGTCCCACCTGGCTCCTGTCCCAAGTGTCATATAGAGGAGGGTGCTGTCCCACCTGGCTCCTGTCCCAAGTGTCATATAGAGGAGGGTGCTGTCCCACCTGGCTCCTGTCCCAAGTGTCATATAGAGGAGGGTGCTGTCCCACCTGGCTCCTGTCCCAAGTGTCATATAGAGGAGGGTGCTGTCCCACCTGGCTCCTGTCCCAAGTGTCATATAGAGGAGGGTGCTGACCCACCTGGCTCCTGTCCCAAGTGTCATATAGAGGAGGGTGCTGTCCCACCTGGCTCCTGTCCCAAGTGTCATATAGAGGAGGGTGCTGTCCCACCTGGCTCCTGTCCCAAGTGTCATATAGAGGAGGGTGCTGTCCCACCTGGCTCCTGTCCCAAGTGTCATATAGAGGGAGGGTACTGTCCCACCTGGCTCCTGTCTCAAGTGTCATATAGAGGAGGGTGTCCCACCTGTCCCACCTGTCTCCTGTCCCAAGTGTCATATAGAGGGAGGGTACTGTCCCACCTGGCTCCTGTCTCAAGTGTCATATAGAGGAGGGTGCTGTCCCACCTGGCTCCTGTCTCAAGTGTCATATAGAGGGAGGGTGCTGATAATCAATATCATGGTCGGCGTCTTCCCTGTGGCATAAACTGGCTATCCTCAACACCTGCTCTCAGACCTGCAAAGCAAGCTAGTGGATTTTCTCTGGACGGGCTATCACTGGCTGAGGGTGTAAGTGTTGTATATGTCCATTCACGAAGGAGGACAGGACCTGATGGAACTGGACACCAGCATGCGCGCTGCTGAGGAGAGCTGGCGGATTAGGGTTGGACCGGCAGCTGTTCCTCATGAAGCTGGAGAGGCTGAGTACAGCAGGTCTCTCTGATTTTTACTCTGCGGTGCTGAGGGCCTGGCAGCTGCTAAGGCCCACACGAGAAAGTGGTGTGGAGCCTGGGCTGTGGGTGTGGGAGGAGCCTATCTTCCACAACCCAGCCATCTCTTTGAGATCGGTTCAGTCGGCCACCCTGCAGAGGCAACTGATGGCAGGGGGTTTACTAAGGCTGGGTGACCTGAGACTGCTGGGAGAGGAGGGGGTGGAAAACTGTCCCCCGGAAGTCCTGGCACAACAACAGGACTAACATCTCTTAGTCTGCTGGAGAGATTCCTGGGGGAGGTCCAGGAGGTACTGTCTGAACCAATAAGGGGGATGTTTGAGGGGCCAAAGGGGGAGGGGCCACCAATGTTTCTGCCACTGTAGGTGATGGCAGAGGCTGGGGACTGGCAAGGTGGTCTGGAGGATTTGTTCGATTTTAACATTCCGACTCTGGGGCAGTTTGAGGGGGTGGGAGGTAAAGCCCTCTACAACCTCTGCATTTATAAGGTGAGGAACGTTAGAAGCCTAACAGGAGTGAAGGCAAATCAGTGGCCGGGGTATGTGGGGCCGAGCGTATGGTGGATTTTAGATGGAGGGGGCTCTACAGTTTCCCAGTTCCAAAGAGGTCAGGGGACCTCCAGAGGGTTCTACATGGAGCGTTGGCCACTAATGTCTGGTTGGCACGGGTCGACCCGGGAGTTGGACAGGAGTGTCCTTTCTGTGTCATGAGTGAAACTGTGCATTGTGTGTTTTCTGTGTGCGCCAGTTTAATGCCATTCATGTCTCTGTTGGAATGTCTGTGTGAAAGCTTGGTGGTGGAGTTTACTGTCGGGATGTTTTTCATGGGGTACAGGTATTCCAATAAGGAAAAGGCCAAATGGGTGTTTTCTGTTTGCTAAGGCAAAGTTGGCTATTTGGCTAACAAGGAGGAACAGGGTCAAAGGGGGGGGATAACATACCCTTTACTATTATTTAATGGACTGGTCTCTGGGCTGTCCCAAGTGTCATTAGGGTTGAGTTTGAGTTCTATAGAATGATAAAGTGTGGAGATGTTTCAGGAGATATGGTATGTCTGGGGGGGCGTTGTAGAAGTTGTAGAATATACGTTGTAGAATATACGGTGGTAGAAGTGGTGAGGATATGTTTTTTGTGATGTGTGGTGTTGTTTTGTGTCGTGAGGTAGAGGGCAAGGAGAGTATGCAGTACAAAAGTCTCTCTTCTCCCTTTCACCCACATCTCTCCCACCCTCTGTCCCTCTCTCTCTCTCTCTCCCTCTCCCTGTCATCCCTCTCCCCTCCTCTCTCTCTCTCCCTCTCCCTCTCCCTCTCCCTCTCCCTCTCCCTCTCAAGTGTCTCTCTCACCTGGCTCCTCTCCCTCTCCCTCTCTCCTTCTGTCATATAGAGGGAGGGTGCTCCCACCTGGCTCTTTCTCTTACTCTCTCCCTTTTAGGATCCTGTGTGAGACAGTAAAGGACTTTGTTGCCAAAGTGGGGATCACTGGCTGAGGGTGTCAGTGTTGTATAGTCCTATGAGAGAAGCACTGAGAATACAGAGGAGTGTGACACCATGTCTCTCAAAGTAAGTACACACACACACACACACACACACACACACACACACACACACACACACACATATAAACACACACACACACATATAAACACACACACACATACACATACACATATAAACACACACACACGCGCCGCGCACACACACATACACAAAAACACACACACACACGCTGGCACACACACATACACATATAAACACACATACACGCGCACACACACATACACATATAAACACACACACACGCACACACACACATACACATATAAATACACACACACATATACACATATAAACACACACACACATACACATATATACACACACACACGCGCACACACACATACACATACACATATAAACACACACACACGCGCACACACACATACACATATAAACACACACACACGCGCACATGGGTGCTATTTGGCTAACAAGGAGGAACAGGGTCAAAGGTGGGGATAAACACACTTTACGCACACACACATACACATATAAACACACACACACGCGCACACATATAAACAAACACACACACACACGTGCACACACACATACACATATAAACACACACACACAAAAACACACACACACTCTCTAAATTAACTCCTCTCCTCCACCAGTGTGCCATCCTGAATGAGAAGCTAGATTTGCTCCTTCAGACCCTCAACACAGAAACCCAGTCATTCCCCCACCTCCTCGCCTTTCCACACCCCCCATCGTTGAGGAGGAGGAAGAAGAGGAGGAGGTGAGCGAGGAGTCGTTGACCGAGCTGAAGGAGAAACTGGAAGCGGAGGAGAGTGAGAAGGGAGGAGAGAACGGAGGAGGTTCGCCACACAAGATGTTCAGAGCTAAAGAACAGTTGATGCACGGGCAAACAGCCTGAAGAAGGCTGTACGAGAGATTATGCAACAGGCAGAGAGAGGTACGTAGATATAGAACAGAATAGATCATGTAACAGGCAGAGAAAGGTACGTAGATAGTAGATATAGAACAGAATAGATTATGCAACAGGCAGAGAGGTACGTAGATATAGAACATAACAGATCATGGAACAGGCAGAGAAAGGTAGTAGATATAGGACAGAATAGATTATGCAACAGGCAGAGAGAGGTACGTAGATATAGAACAGAATAGATCATGTAACAGGCAGAGAGAGGTACGTAGATATAGGACATAACAGATCATGTAACAGGCAGAGAGAGGTACGTAGATATAGAACAGAATAGATTATGCAACAGGCAGAGAGAGGTACGTAGATATAGGAGATAACAGATCATGTAACAGGCAGAGAAACACGTAGATATAGAACAGAATAGATTATGCAACAGGCAGAGAGAGGTACGTAGATATAGGACATAACAGATCATGTAACAGGCAGAGAAAGGTACGTAGATATAGAACAGAATAGATTATGCAACAGGCAGAGAGAGGTACGTAGATATAGGACATAACAGATCATGTAACAGGCAGAGAGAGGCAAACAGATATAGAACAGAATAGATTATGCAACAGGCAGAGAGAGGTATGTAGATATAGGACATAACAGATCATGTAACAGGCAGAGAGAGGTACGTAGATATAGAACATAACAGATCATGGAACAGGCAGAGAGAGGTACGTAGATATAGGACATAATAGATCATGTAACAGGCAGAGAAAGGTAGTAGATATAGAACATAACAGATCATGGAACAGGCAGAGAAAGGTACGTCGATATAGAACAGAATAGATCATGGAACAGGCAGAGAAAGGTACATAGATATAGAACAGAATAGATTATGCAACAGGCAGAGAGAGGTACGTAGATATAGAACAGAATAGATCATGGAACAGGCGGAGAGGTACGTAGATATAGGACATAACAGATCATGTAACAGGCAGAGAAAGGTAGTAGATATAGAACATAACAGATCATGGAACAGGCAGAGAAAGGTACGTAGATATAGAACATAACAGATCATGGAACAGGAAGAGAGAGGTACGTAGATATAGAACATAACAGATCATGCAACAGGCAGAGAGAGGTACGTAGAAATACATTATGACAAAACAGATCAGACATACACTAGAATATAGCCTTTGGCGAGTCTTTCATGCCTGTTTCAGAGAGAATACAATGGGACTCCAGACAGTTCAACTTCAAAAAGACTTGGTAATCACTTTGTCACGTAATATGAAGATGTGCAATTTCAGACCCTTCTCTCCCCTCACCCTCTCCCCCTCCTTTTCTCTCTCCTTCTCACCCTCTCTCCCTTCTCTCTCTCCTTCTCTCCCCTCACCCTCTCCCCCTCCTTTTCTCTCTCCTTCTCACCCTCTCTCCCTCCTTCTCTCTCTCCTTCTCTCCCTCTTCCCCTTCTTCTCTCTTTTCTCCTCATCCTCTCTTCCTCCTTCTCACTCTCCCTGCCCCTCTCTCTCCCTAGTGGTGGATGAACAAAATGCCAGCACGGAGGAGCAGGAGCTGCCGTCCACGTTTGAGTTCAGGAAGGAGGGAGAGGAGGACAACAGGGACAGTGAAAAGGACGAGGACACCAAGGAACTAGAGACCCTGCCATGTGAGTCACCTGCCTCTCTGCCTCTCTGTCTGTCTGTCTGTCTGTCTGTCTGTCTGTCTGTCTGTCTGTCTGTCTGTCTGTCTGTCTGTCTGTCTGTCTCTCTCTCTGTCTGTCTCTTGCTTCCATCTATCCAGTACTGTTAAGATCTAGAGGAGTGGCTACCCACTTGGCAAAAACTGATTGAATCAACATTAATTCTGCTTTCTTTCAACAAAAACATTCATTGTGATGACATTGAATCAACATGGAAAACTGATTCGATTTGCAAAAAGTCATCAACGTGATTGAATTTCAAAAAAAAATTCACCCAACTTTTAACATAAATCCAATGACCTGGTGAAATGTTTTGTTGATTTCACATTAAATTGACATTAGTTCGCAAGCAAAATTAAATCAAAACTAGATGTTGAATGACGTCTGTGCCCAGTTTGTTGGGAGTAGGGCTAGAGAATAGGGGCTAGAGAATAGGGGCTAGAGAATAGGGGCTAGAGAATAGGGGCTAGGGTATAGGGGCTAGGATGTAGGGGTTAGGGAGTAGGTGCTAGGGAGTAGGGGCTAGGAGCCCATTTTGAATTCAGAAGAGTTAGTTGTATTCTAAAGGAAAAAACATATATTAATAACAACAACACCTAGTGGATTGTCAACTAACTACACCCTGTCACAGGGAACATGCCCCAACTAACTACACCCTGTCACAGGGAACATGTCCTCAACTAACTACACCCTGTCACAGGGAACATGCCCCAACTAACTACACCCTGTCACAGTGAACATGTCCCCAACTAACTACACCCTGTCACAGGGAACATGCCCCAACTAACTACACCGTGTCACAGGGACCATGCCCCAACTAACTACACCGTGTCACAGGGAACATGTCCTCAACTAACTACACCCTGTCACAGGGAACATGTCCTCAACTAACTACACCCTGTCACAGGGAACATGTCCTCAACTAACTACACCCTGTCACAGGGAACATGCCCCAACTAACTACACCCTGTCACAGGGAACATGTCCTCAACTAACTACACCCTGTCACAGGGAACATGTCCTCAACTAACTACACCCTGTCACAGGGAACATGTCCTCAACTAACGACACCGTGTCACAGGGAACATGCCCTCAACTAACTACACCCTGTCACAGGGAACATGCCCCAACTAACTACACCCTGTCACAGGGAACATGTCCTCAACTAACTACACCCTGTCACAGGGAACATGCCCCAACTAACTACACCCTGTCACAGTGAACATGTCCTCAACTAACTACACCCTGTCACAGGGAACATGCCCCAACTAACTACACCGTGTCACAGGGACCATGCCCCAACTAACTACACCGTGTCACAGGGAACATGTCCTCAACTAACTACACCCTGTCACAGGGAACATGTCCTCAACTAACTACACCCTGTCACAGGGAACATGTCCTCAACTAACTACACCCTGTCACAGGGAACATGCCCCAACTAACTACACCCTGTCACAGGGAACATGTCCTCAACTAACTACACCCTGTCACAGGGAACATGTCCTCAACTAACTACACCCTGTCACAGGGAACATGTCCTCAACTAACTACACCGTGTCACAGGGAACATGTCCTCAACTAACGACACCGTGTCACAGGGAACATGTCCTCAACTAACTACACCCTGTCACAGGGAACATGTCCTCAACTAACTACACAGTGTCACAGGGAACATGTCCTCAACTAACTACACCGTGTCACAGGGAACATGTCCTCAACTAACTACACCCTGTCACAGGGAACATGCCCCAACTAACTACACCCTGTCACAGGGAACATGTCCTCAACTAACTACACCCTGTCACAGGGAACATGTCCTCAACTAACTACACCCTGTCACAGGGAACATGTCCTCAACTAACTACACCCTGTCACAGGGAACATGTCCTCAACTAACTACACCCTGTCACAGGGAACATGTCCTCAACTAACTACACCCTGTCACAGGGAACATGTCCTCAACTAACTACACCGTGTCACAGGGAACATGCCCCAACTAACTACACCCTGTCACAGGGAACATGCCCCAACTAACTACACCCTGTCACAGGGAACATGCCCCAACTAACTACACCCTGTCACAGGGAACATGTCCTCAACTAACTACACCCTGTCACAGGGAACATGCCTCAACTAACTATACCCTGTCACAGGGAACATACCCTCAACTAACTACACCCTGTCACAGGGAACATGTCCTAACTAACTACACCGTGTCACAGGGAACATGTCCTCAACTAACGACACCGTGTCACAGGGAACATGTCCTCAACTAACTACACCCTGTCACAGGGAACATGCCCCAACTAACTACACCCTGTCACAGGGAACATGTCCTCAACTAACTACACCCTGTCACAGGGAACATGCCCCAACTAACTACACCCTGTCACAGGGAACATGTCCTCAACTAACGACACCGTGTCACAGGGAACATGTCCTCAACTAACTACACTCTGTCACAGGGAACATGCCCCAACTAACTACACCCTGTCACAGGGAACATGTCCTCAACTAACTACACCCTGTCACAGGGAACATGTCCTCAACTAACTACACCCTGTCACAGGGAACATGCCCCAACTAACTACACCCTGTCACAGGGAACATGTCCTCAACTAACGACACCGTGTCACAGGGAACATGTCCTTAACTAACTACACCCTGTCACAGGGAACATGCCCCAACTAACTACACCCTGTCACAGGGAACATGTCCTCAACTAACTACACCCTGTCACAGGGAACATATCCTCAACTAACTACACCGTGTCACAGGGAACATGTCCTCAACTAACTACACCGTGTCACAGGGAACATGTCCTCAACTAACTACACCGTGTCACAGGGAACATGTCCTCAACTAACTACATCGTGTCAGGGAACATGTCCTCAACTAACTACACCATGTCACAGGGAACATGTCCTCAACTAACTACACCCTGTCACAGGGAACATGTCCTCAACTAACTACACCCTGTCACAGGGAACATGTCCTAAACTAACTACACCCTGTCACAGGGAACATGTCCTCAACTAACTACACCCTGTCACAGGGAACATGTCCTAAACTAACTACACCCTTTCACAGGGAACATGTCCTCAACTAACTACACCCTGTCACAGGGAACATGTCTTCAACTAACTACACCGTGTCAGGGAACATGTCCTCAACTAACTACACCGTGTCACAGGGAACATGTCCTCAACTAACTACACCGTGTCACAGGGAACATGTCCTCAACTAACTACACCCTGTCACAGGGAACATGTCCTCAACTAACTACACCGTGTCACAGGGAACATGTCCTCAACTGACTACACCGTGTCACAGGGAACATGTCCTCAACTAACTACACCGTGTCACAGGGAACATGTCCTCAACTGACTACACCGTGTCACAGGGAACATGTCTTCAACTAACTACACCGTGTCAGGGAACATGTCCTCAACTAACTACACCATGTCACAGGGAACATGTCCTCAACTAACTACACCGTGTCACAGGGAACATGTCCTCAACTGACTACACCCTGTCACAGGGAACATGTCCTCAACTAACTACACCCTGTCACAGGGAACATACCCTCAACTAACTACACCCTGTCACAGGGAACATGTCCTTAACTAACTACACCGTGTCACAGGGAACATGTCCCAACTTACTACACCCTGTCACAGGGAACATGTCCTCAACTAACTACACCGTGTCACAGGGAACATGTCCTCAACTAACTACACCGTGTCACAGGGAACATGTCCTCAACTAACTACACCCTGTCACAGGGAACATACCCTCAACTAACTACACCGTGTCACAGGGAACATGTCCTCAACTAACTACACCGTGTCACAGGGAACATGTCCTCAACTAACTACACCGTGTCACAGGGAACATGTCCTCAACTAACTACACCCTGTCACAGGGAACATGTCCTCAACTAACTACACCGTGTCACAGGGAACATGTCCTCAACTAACTACACCGTGTCACAGGGAACATGTCCTCAACTAACTACACCCTGTCACAGGGAACATGTCCTCAACTAACTACACCGTGTCACAGGGAACATGTCCTCAACTAACTACACCGTGTCACAGGGAACATGTCCTCAACTAACTACACCCTGTCACAGGGAACATGTCCTCAACTAACTACACCGTGTCACAGGGAACATGTCCTCAACTAACTACACCGTGTCACAGGGAACATGTCCTCAACTAACTACACCGTGTCACAGGGAACATGTCCTCAACTAACTACACCGTGTCACAGGGAACATGTCCTCAACTAACTACACCCTGTCACAGGGAACATGTCCTCAACTAACTACACCGTGTCACAGGGAACATGTCCTCAACTAACTACACCGTGTCACAGGGAACATGTCCTCAACTAACTACACCCTGTCACAGGGAACATGACCTCAACTAACTACACCCTGTCACAGGGAACATGTCCTCAACTAACTACACCCTGTCACAGGGAACATGTCCTCAACTAACTACACCGTGTCACAGGGAACATGTCCTCAACTAACTACACCCTGTCACAGGGAACATGTCCTCAACTAACTACACCGTGTCACAGGGAACATGTCCTCAACTAACTACACCCTGTCACAGGGAACATATCCTCAACTAACTACACCCTGTCACAGGGAACATGTCCTCAACTAACTACACCGTGTCACAGGGAACATGTCCTCAACTAACTACACCCTGTCACAGGGAACATATCCTCAACTAACTACACCCTGTCACAGGGAACATGTCCTCAACTAACTACACCGTGTCACAGGGAACATGTCCTCAACTAACTACACCCTGTCACAGGGAACATGTCCTCAACTAACTACACCCTGTCACAGGGAACATGTCCTCAACTAACTACACCCTGTCACAGGGAACATGTCCTCAACTAACTACACCCTGTCACAGGGAACATGTCCTCAACTAACTACACCCTGTCACAGGGAACATGTCCTCAACTAACTACACCCTGTAACAGTGAACATACCCTCAACTAACTACACCGTGTCACAGGGAACATGTCCTCAACTAACTACACCGTGTCACAGGGAACATGTCCTCAACTAACTACACCGTGTCACAGGGAACATGTCCTCAACTAACTACACCCTGTAACAGTGAACATATGTCCTCAACTAACTACACCGTGTCACAGGGAACATATCCTCAACGAACTACACCCTGTCACAGGGAACATGCCCCACCTTACTACACCGTGTCAGGGAACGAGGCTCTGTCTGACAAGCCCACACATGATGTTCCCTGCTGTAATTAAATTAAAGGGTTTGTGAAGAATTACAAATGGAAAACATGAACTTTATTTCTCCTGATTAAATTATACTTGGTTTAGTTTGTTATTGACAGTGCAGTCAGTGGATAGCTGGATTAGGTATTTCAAGAGTGGCCGAATATCTCTACATGGTATGTACATAGCACAGTGTAGTATTTTCTCTGCTGCCAATGACTGGAAAGAACTACAAAAATCTGTGAAATTGGAAACACTTATCTCCCTCTCTAGCTTTAAGCACCAGCTGTCAGAGCAGCTCACAGATTCCTTCACCTGTACATAGCCCATCTATAATTTAGCCCAAACAACTACCTCATCCCCAACTGTATTTATTTATTTAGCTCCTTTGCCCCCATTATTTTTATTTCTACTTTCTTCCACTGCAAATCAACCATTCCAGTGTTTTACTTGCTATATTGTATTGACTTTGCCACCATGGCCTTTTTTTGCCTTTACCTCCCTTATCTCACCTCCATTGTCGCATTGTATATAGACTTATTTTTCTACTGTATTATTGAATGTGTGTTTGTTTTACTCCATGTGTAACTCTGTGTTGTTGTATGTGTCGAACTGCTTTGCTTTATCTTGGCCAGGTCGCAATTGTAAATGAGAACTTGTTCTCAACTTGCCTACCTGGTTAAATAAAGGTGAAATAAAAATAAATAAAAAGAATTGCATAGCACACTGTAGTATTTACAGAGCACAGTGTAGTATTTACAGAGCACAGTGTAGTATTTACAGAGCACAGTGTAGTATTTACATAGCACAGTGTAGTATTTACAGAGCACAGTGTAGTATTTAAATAGCACTGTGTAGTATTTATATAGCACAGTGTAGTATTTACAGAGCACAGTGAATTATTTGCACAGCGCAGTGTAGTATTTAAATAGCACAGTGTAGTATTAACAGAGCACAGTGTATTATTTACATAGCACAGTGTATTATTTACATAGCACAGTGTAGTATTTACATAGCACTGTGTAGTATTTACATAGCACTGTGTATTATTTACATAGCACAGTGTAGTATTTACATAGCACAGTGTATTATTTACATAGCACAGTGTAGTATTTACATAGCACTGTGTAGTATTTACATAGCACTGTGTAGTATTTACATAACACAGTGTAGTATTTACAAACACAGTGTTTGTTTGTCCCTAAGTGTGTGTGTCCGTGTGCTGTATGATGTGTCGTTGTCTGTTGGACAGGGGCTCTTCCTGTTCACAAGGAATCTTCTTCCTGCCTCAGAGCAGTAGGAATTGTATACTCTCTGATGTAATCCCCTTGTTCTATCGACTCTCCCCTAGATCTTTAGTACATACTAGAATAGATAGTGCTCTTTAGTACATACTAGAATAGATAGTGCTCTTTAGTACATACTAGAATAGATAGTGCTCTTTAGTACATACTAGAATATATAGTGATCTTTAGTACATACTAGAATAGATAGTGCTCTTTAGTACATACTAGAATAGATAGTGCTCTTTAGTACATACTAGAATAGATAGTGATCTTTAGTACATACTAGAATAGATAGTGCTCTTTAGTACATACTAGAGTAGATAGTGCTCTTTAGTACATACTAGAATAGATAGTGATCTTTAGTACATACTAGAATAGATAGTGCTCTTTAGTACATACTAGAATAGATAGTGCTCTTTAGTACATACTAGAATAGATAGTGATCTTTAGTACATACTAGAATAGATAGTGCTCTTTAGTACATACTAGAATAGATAGTGCTCTTTAGTACATACTAGAATAGATAGTGATCTTTAGTACATACTAGAATAGATAGTGATCTTTAGTACATACTATAATAGATAGTGATCTTTAGTACATACTAGAATAGATAGTGAATGTCTATGTACTAACACACTCTCTCTCTGATCTCTTAGTACATTCTCTAGATGTCTCTCTGTCTCTAGAATAGATGTCTCTCTGTCTCTGTCTATGTCTCTTGTACTCTCTCTCTCTCTCTCTCATCTCTCTGTCTCTCTCTCTCTCTCTCTCTCTCTCTCTCGCTGTCTCTCTCTCTCGCTGTCTCTCTGTCTCTGTCTCTCTGTCTCTGTCTATGTCTCTTGCTCTGTCTCTCTCTCTAGTGGCTAAGAGTCCTTGTTCCCCTCCTGAAAGGTGTGTGAGTCGCAGCAGCCAATCATGTGGCTCTTTCTCCATCACACCCTTCACCACCAGCAAGGAGAACCTGCCTGTACTCAACACGCGTATCATCTGCCCTGGTACATCCTACGGTATATGCACACATGGGCGCTATAACACATACATGCACATTTCACATACACACATACACACATACATGGTTCATGCTCACGCGTATGCACACACACACCTGCCCTGATACATGTACACACACACACACACACACACACACACACACACACACACACACACACACACACACACACACACACACACACACACACACACACACAGACAGATCGTCATACCTTCATAACGATTAGCAATGCTAACAAATACGTTCAACATGTAAAATCCCATAGAGAATTCCAACTAAATACAAACGGGCGCATTGCAAACATTTTATACATATTTTAGTCTCTGACCTAAAGTATTTACAGGACTGACATCCCAGCTCATAAATTCATACAAGTAACTCAAAAATGTTTCTTACAAAAAAAATGTTAGGCAGCAAGCTGGATCTAGGAGGGATTCTCTGCTGTTACAAGCTAGAAGCTGGATTTAGATAGCTAGCTACTAAATGAGCAAACCAAATGCACAACTGCACGTTTTAGACAGTAGCCATTTCCTGATTGCTAAAATTAAAATAATTTGCCTAATTTCTGTTTATGTAACAAAACAAGCAATGTGTAGTGTAGAGAATTATTGTACCATCTAAATCACTGTGAAATATATTTTCAAAAAACAAAAATACTGTATTTTCAGCTGTTTGAAGCTGGGTTGCAAAACCGAGAGTCAAAGACGCAAAAACAAACTTAAGAACGGGGAGCATAGAAGTAGCGCACATAGAACAGATCTACCGCTTCTTAAACTTGCTTTCGATGAGAATGACAGATCTATAACTCACATTTCTAAGTGAATTTGGTCGGGTCACCCAAAAAGTTACATATTGCAGCTTTAACTTAATAGTTTAAGAGATATCTAGCTGGCAAACATTTATTTGTGAATTCCATACTGTAATTAGTTCACCTGGCGCATGCTGTACAACAGTGAGTGACTCACAAGGCCTCGGTCTCTCGTTGTTGTGTGCTTGCAGACAAACATCCAGTGACTGGGGACTACTGGTAAGCTTCAGAATAAAAATAATGTGAAATGAGGAATGCAATCTTCTTTATCGCCTAACGTATTGCACACAATTTGACTGCAGGTATTTATTTAAAAAGTAGTGACAAATATTCAAATAAAAATCTAACATTTCAAAGAAATAGTTTCAACGGTATTGATGGTATTGAAAAACCATCCCGTGGCTATTTTCAAAAGCCCCAGTTTACGGTATACTGCCCAAGCCTAAAACATACACACACACACACACACACACACACACACACTAGAATGATCACACACACACACACACACACACACACACACACACACACACACACACACACACACACATATTGTTGGCCCTGAGACATGTAGACATACCACACACAGCAGTTTTTAAGAACACCACTGTTTCTCTGTACAGGTTTGCGTGCTGGTCTGGCAGCCTCTATAGCTGGTAGCTCCATCATCAGTAAGATGCTGCTGGCTAATATCGACCCATTTGGAGCTACGCCCTTTCTGGACTCTGACCTGGACTCACTGTAAGACCCTCTGACCTCTCAGCTCTGACCTTTAGGCTACCATATTCAGAAAGTTTAAGACTGGCCCCTAGTTTTTGGTGACCAGATCAAAACATATATATTTTTAAAGGTTTGTGTAGTTTTGTGAACTTCTCTGTGTCTTTCTATCTCCCCACAGAGAGGGCTTTAGTGAGAAGTGTGTAATGAACAACTACTTTGGCGTTGGGCTGGATGCTAAGATCACATTGGAGTTCAACAACAAGAGGGAAGAACACCCAGAGAAGTGCAGGTGAGCTCTAGGTTTATCTCTCCTCTCCTCCCTCATCCCGCTCCACTGGTCTCTCATTCCTCTCTCCTCTATTCTCTCACCCTTTTCTCATTACATTCCTTTCTCTTCCTCACTACACTCCCCCCCCCCACACACCCCCACACCCTTCTCTAGGAGTCGTACTAAGAACAGGGTATGGTATGGGGTTCTGGGCACCAAGGAACTCCTCCAGAGAACCTACAAGAATCTAGAACAGAAGGTTCAACTGGAGGTGAGAGACGAAACCATAGAACTAGAATTACTAGAAGGAACATTCCCGTGAAAAATCTATGTCTTGTGGTGGATAGAATGGCGGACATATTGGAATAGAGCCTAACATTAAATGTGTGTGTGTGTGTGTGTGTGTGTGTGTGTGTGTGTGTGTGTGTGTGTGTGTGTGTGTGTGTGTGTGTGTGTGTGTGTGTCCGTCCAGTGTGACGTGTCAGTACATCCCCCTGCCCAGCCTTCAGGGCATTGCGGTGCTGAACATCCCCAGCTATGCAGGTGGAACAAACTTCTGGGGAGGAACCAAGGGAGGACGACGTGAGTGCTGTTCTACCAAAACTGTGTGTGTGACTCTGGTTGGTACTTTATGGCTGCTGGCTCAGTGTTGTAGGAGAACAGACAAACATAATGATACCACCTCTGGTTGGTACTTTATGGCTGCTGGCTCAGTGTTGTAGGAGAACAGACAAACATAATGATACCACCTCTGGTTGGTACTTTATGGCTGCTGGCTCAGTGTTGTAGGAGAACAGACAAACATAATGATACCACCTCTGGTTGGTACTTTATGGCTGCTGACTCAGTGTTGTAGGAGAACAGACAAACATAATGATACCACCTCTGGTTGGTACTTTATGGCTGCTGGCTCAGTGTTGTAGGAGAACAGACAAACATAATGATACCACCTCTGGTTGGTACTTTATGGCTGCTGGCTCAGTGTTGTAGGAGAACAGACAAACATAATGATACCACCTCTGGTTGGTACTTTATGGCTGCTGGCTCAGTGTTGTAGGAGAACAGACAAACATAATGATACCACCTCTGGTTGGTACTTTATGGCTGCTGGCTCAGTGTTGTAGGAGAACAGACAAACATAACAATACCACCTCTGGTTGGTACTTTGTGACAGGGGGACACTATTTGGCATGACAGGCCCCTAGTTCCGTAAGGTTAACTCTGTGTGTGTGCGACGTGGTGTTGTAATTCAAGGGCAGTGAGGTTGGTGCTCCCGAGTGGTGCAGCGGTCTAAGGCACTGCATCTCAGTGCTTGAGGCGTCACTACAGACGCCCTGGTTCGATTCCAGCCTGCATCACATCCGGCCATGATTGGGAGTCCCATAGGCAGCGCATAATTGGGCTAGCTTCGCAGGGGAGGCCGTCATTGAAAATAAGACTTTGTTCTAAACTGACTTGCCTAGTTAAATAAAGGTTAGATAAAAGGTTACCTCTGACGTGGTGTTGTAACAGCTGTGCTGGGACAGAGCCAGCTGCTGGGAGGACTTCCAGTGGAACTGATCCAACACACACATCATCCTCAGCATTTACTCTCTGCACACACACCACAGGTGCACACACACACTTGCAGTAAATCCACATGCGCAAACATATTTCTTAAACTGTGTTCAAACTATAAACCATCTTCAGACCTCTGACTATTTTGGCCCCAATGAAAATAAACCTGTTGAATTGATATCAGTGAGTACGTTTACATGAACACTAATAATTTGAAATTAAACTGATTACGACAGAAGGCCGAGTATTTTTGATTTATTTATTTATTTAACTAGGCAAGTCGGTTAAGGACAAATTCTTATTTTCAATGATGGCCTAGGAACAGTGGGTTAACTGTCTGTTCAGAGTATGGCGTTAGTCATGTGGGTTAACTGTCTGTTCAGAGTATGGCATTAGTCATGTGGGTTAACTGTCTGTTCAGAGTATGGCATTAGTCATGTGGGTTAACTGTCTGTTCAGAGTATGGCATTAGTCATGTGGGTTAACTGTCTGTTCAGAGTATGGCATTAGTCATGTGGGTTAACTGTCTGTTCAGAGTATGGCATTAGTCATGTGGGTTAACTGTCTGTTCAGAGTATGGCATTAGTCATGTGGGTTAACTGCCTGTTCAGAGTATGGTATTAGTCATGTGGGTTAACTGTCTGTTCAGAGTATGGCATTAGTCATGTGGGTTAACTGCCTGTTCAGAGTATGGCATTAGTCATGTGGGTTAACTGCCTGTTCAGAGTATGGCATTAGTCATGTGGGTTAACTGTCTGTTCAGAGTATGGCATTAGTCATGTGGGTTAACTGCCTGTTCAGAGTATGGCGTTAGTCATGTGGGTTAACTGTCTGTTCAGAGTATGTCATTAGTCATGTGGGTTAACTGTCTGTTCAGAGTATGGCATTAGTCATGTGGGTTAACTGTCTGTTCAGAGTATGGCATTAGTCATGTGGGTTAACTGTCTGTTCAGAGTATGGCATTAGTCATGTGGGTTAACTGTCTGTTCAGAGTATGGCGTTAGTCATGTGAACACTTTACTCAATTGGCGTCAGGTCATAATCAAAGTAAGCATATGATTGAAGCACCTGGTTTTCTGAGCTGCTGACCCTTAGAATGATTAGGTGAAGGTCTTAATCAGAGTTCCAGGGGTGTATTTGATCTGTGCATATGCCAGCACCAGCAACACAAGCCTCCCTGTTATGGACGAGTGAAGTGAATTTGTAAAATCTAAAAGTACGCATCTTAGAAATAGTTTTCACAAACAAACTGTATATGTCTGAACTCCTAATCAAATAGTCTTGGCAAAAATAACATGGTCGTGTGGTAGAACATTTATTTTGATTACAGATTTTCTAGATTTACAGTCCCATCAGGTAGCCTGATTTCAGATGTGTCTGTGTAAACAGGATTATTTGGGAATTCGTTTTAATCAAACTATTATATTAATCTGACTATTCAAAATAATGATAGTGTTATTTTACTTGTTATTTGTTACTTTTATTTTTTATTTTCATTTAAAAAATGAACTGCATTGTTTGTTAAGGGCTTGTAAGTAAGCATTTCGCTGTAAGGTCTACACCTGTTGTATTCAACGCATTTGACAAATACTATTTTATTTTATTTGATGTCACATAGTACTCAATGAAGGGTGTGTTATTGTGAGTAGGGCTCCACCTAGTGCTATTACTCTAAACTACAGTACAATAGATCACAGCCTCTCTGAGCCTTTGACGTGCATGGAGCTAACTAGTACAGATCTGCTTTAAATAGGCATTTATGAGTGGATCAGAGCAGAGGAATGTTGTAGTACAATGATGTCTGATTCATCATTACCTTGACCTAATCATGGACAGTGTGGACAGAGAGATCAATATCAAGTCAGAGGAGCCTTTCACTCCAGAGTTTCTAATCTGAACTCTGACCTCCCCTGATCTCACTAGACGATTTGGAGGTGAATAAAATGTCAGAGACAGTTTTAAATGGAGGGAGATAAGTCATGGTGATGACTATGGTTATGGCTTTCCCGACTCTTTTCTCTGTATATATCAATGATGTTGCTCTTGCTGCGGGCGATTCCCTGATCCACCTCTACGCAGACGACACCATTCTATATACTTTCAGCCCGTCATTGGACACTGTGCTATCTAACCTCCAAACGAGCTTCAATGCCATACAACACTCCTTCCGTGGCCTCCAACTGCTCTTAAACGCTAGTAAAACCAAATGCATGCTTTTCAACCGATCGCTGCCTGCACCCGCATCCGACGAGCATCACCACCCTGGATGGTTCCGACCTTGAATATGTGGACACCTATAAGTACCTAGGTGTCTGGCTAGACTGCAAACTCTCCTTCCAGACCCATATCAAACATCTCCAATCGAAAATCAAATCAAGAGTCGGCTTTAGTATTGGGTTAACTGTCTGTAACAAAGCCTCCTTCACTCACGCTGCATTGTCATGTTACCCTAGTAAAACTGACTATCCTACCGATCCTCGACTTCTGGCGATGTCATCTACAAAATTGCTTCCAACACTCTTCTCAGCAAACTGGATGCAGTTTATCACAGTGCCATTTTTGTCACTAAAGCACCTTATACTACCCACCACTGCGTTACTTGTATGCTCTAGTCGGCTGGCCCTCGTCATATTCGTCTGCAAGACCCACTGGCTCCAGGTCGTCTACAAGGCCATGCTAGGTAAAGCTCCGCCTTATCTCAGTTCACTGGTCACGATGGCAACACCCATCCGTTAGCACGCCTCCAGCAGGTGTATCTCACTGATCATCCCTAAAACTTATTCGGCCGCATTAGTCCAGTACTCTGCTGCCTGTGCCTGGAACGAATTGCAAAATCGCTGAAGTTGGAGACCTTTATCTCCCTCACCAACTTCAAACATCAGCTATCTGAGCAGTTAACCGATCGTTGCAGCTGTACATAATCTATTGGTAAATAGCCCACCCATTTTCACCTACCTCATCCCCACAGTTTTTATTTATTTACTTTTCTGCTCTTTTGCACACCAATATCTCTACCTGTACATGACCATTTATCTATCCAGTGTTAATCTGCAATATTGTAATTATCGCCTACCTCCTCATGCCTTTTGCACACATTGTATATAGACTTTTTTCTACTGTGTTATTGACTTGTTAATTGTTTACTCCATGTGTAACTCTGTGTTGTCTGTTCACACTGCTTTGCTTTATCTTGGCCAGGTCTCAGTTGTAAATGAGAACTTGTTCTCAACTAGCCTACCTGGTTAAATAAAGGTGAAATAAAACAATAAATAAAAAAATGATGGTGATGACTATGGTTATGGTAATGATGATGATAATGATAACTATGATAATGACAACTAATAAACTACTGCTACAACTAATATAAACTACTAATACAACTACTAAATCAATTAATAAAACTACTAATACAACTACTGCTACAACTACTAATACAACTAATAAAAACTACTAATACAACTACTAATACAACTAATATAAACTAATAAAACTACTAATACAACTACTGCTACAACTACTAATACAACTAATAAAAACTACTAATACAACTACTAATACAACTAATATAAACTAATAAAACTACTAATACAACTAATATAAACTAATACAACTACTAATACAATTAATAAACTACTGCTACAACTAATATAAACTAATAAAACTACTAATACAACTAATAAACTACTGCTACAACTAATATAAACTACTAATAAAACTACTAATACAACTAATAAACTACTGCTACAACTAATATAAACTACTAATACAACTACTAATACAATTAATAAAACTACTAATACAACTAATAAACTACTGCCACAACTACTAATACAACTAATAAAAACTACTAATATAAACTACTAATACAACTAATAAAACTACTAATACAACTAATCAACTACTGCTACAACTACTGCTACAACTAATAAAAACTACTAATACAACTAATATAAACTACTAATACAACTACTAAAACTACTAATAAAACTACTAATAAAATTACTAATACAACTAATATAAACTACTGCTACAACTACTAGTACAACTAATAAAACTACTAGTACAACTAATAAAACTACTAATACAACTAATAAAACTACTAATACAACTACTAATACAACTAACAACTACTAATACAACTAAAAACTACTGCTACAACTACTAATACAACTAATAAAAACTACTAATATAAACTACTAATACAACTAATAAAACTACTAATACAACTAATCAACTACTGCTACAACTACTGCTACAACTAATACAAACTACTAATACAACTAATATAAACTACTAATACAACTACTAAAACTACTAATAAAACTACTAGTAAAATTACTAATACAACTAATAAAAACTACTGCTACAACTACTAATACAACTAATATAAACTACTGCTACAACTACTAGTACAACTAATAAAACTACTAGTACAACTAATAAAACTACTAATACAACTAATAAAACTACTAATACAACTACTAATACAACTAACAACTACTAGTACAACTAATAAAACTACTAATACAACTAATAAAACTACTAATACAACTAATAAAACTACTAATACAACTACTAATACAACTAACAACTACTAATACAACAAATAAAAACTACTGCTACAACTACTAATACAACTAATAAAACTACTAATATAAACTACTAATACAACTAATAAAAACTACTAATACAACTAATATAAACTACTAATACAACTACTAAAACTACTAATAAAACTACTAGTAAAATTACTAATACAACTAATAAAAACTACTGCTACAACTACTAATACAACTAATATAAACTACTGCTACAACTACTAGTACAACTAATAAAACTACTAGTACAACTAATAAAACTACTAATACAACTAATAAAACTACTAATACAACTACTAATACAACTAACAACTACTAATACAACAAATAAAAACTACTGCTACAACTACTGATACAACTAATAAAACTACTGCTACAACTACTAATACAACTAATAAAACTACTGCTACAACTACTAATACAACTAATAAAACTACTGCTACAACTACTAATACAACTAATAAAACTACTAATATAAACTACTAATACAACTAATAAAACTACTAATACAATTAATAAAACTACTAATACAACTAATAAAACTGAATATAAATATAAACTACTAATAAAACTACTAATACAACTAATCAACTACTGCTACAACTACTGCTACAACTATTAAAAACTACTAATACAACTAATATAAACTACTAATACAACTACTAAAACTACTAATAAAACTACTAGTAAAATTACTAATACAACTAATAAAAACTACTGCTACAACTACTAATACAACTAATATAAACTACTGCTACAACTACTAGTACAACTAATAAAACTACTAGTACAACTAATAAAAGTACTAATACAACTAATAAAACTACTAATACAACTACTAATACAACTAACAACTACTAATACAACAAATAAAAACTACTGCTACAACTACTGATACAACTAATAAAACTACTGCTACAACTACTAATACAACTAATAAAACTACTGTTACAACTACTAATACAACTAATAAAACTACTGCTACAACTACTAATACAACTAATAAAACTACTGCTACAACTACTAATACAACTAATAAAACTACTGCTACAACTACTAATACAACTAATAAAACTACTGTTACAACTACTAATACAACTAATAAAACTACTGCTACAACTACTAATATAACTAATAAAATAAAACTACTAATACAACTAATAAAACTACTGCTACAACTACTAATACAACTAATAAAACTACTGCTACAACTACTAATACAACTAATAAAACTGAGCATCTATAATAAAAGAAATTATAAAAAAATCCTCTCACTGTCAACTGTGTTTATTTTCAGCAAACTCAACATGTGTAAATAATTGTATGAACATAACAGATTCAACAACTGGGACAAAAACTGAACATGTTTCACAGACATGTGACTAACAGAAGTGGAATAATGTGTCCCTGAACAGCGGGGGGGGGTCAAAATCAAAAGTAACAGTCAGTATCTGGTGTGGCTACCAGCTGCGTAAAGTAATGCAGTGCATCTCCTCTTCATGGACGGCTCCAGATGTGCCAGTTCTTGCTGTGAGATGTTACCCCACTCTTCCACCAAGGCACCTGCAACCTCCCGGACATGCCTGGGGGGAATGGGCCCTAGCCCTCACCCTCCGATCCAACAGGTCTCAGATGTGCTCAATGGGATTGAGATCCAGGCTCTTTGCTGGCTATGGCAGAACACTGACATTCCTGTTTGCAGGAAATCACACACAGAATGAGCAGTATGGCTGGTGGCATTGTCAGGATGAGCCTACAGGAAGGGCACCACATGAGGGAGGAGAATGTCTTCCCTGTAACACACAGCATTGAGATTGCCTGCAATGACAACAAGCTGTGATGCTGTGACACACCTACCCAGACCATGACGGACCCTCCACTTCCAAATTGGTCCCGCTCCAGAGTACAGGCGGGATCGATTGCAGGTGTAATGCTCATTCCTTTGATGATAAACTCGTCAGTGAAGAGCACTCTTAACCAGGCGATGTTGTTGCCTGTGATGTCTGGTGAGGACCTGCCTTTCAACAGCCCTACAAGCCCTCAGCCCAGCCTCTCTCAGCCTATTGCGGACAGTCTGAGCACTGATGGAGGGATTGTGCGTTCCTGGTGTAACTCGGGCAGTTGTTGTGATGTTCGGATGTACTGATCCTTTGCAGGTGTTGTTACACGTGATCTGCCACTGTCTTAGGCATCTCACAAGGCATTTCTAAGTTATATTGCTCAAGAATCAATGGTCTCATATCATTCAAAATTTATGTAGATACTGCTGATTTACCCTTTAATATATACCTGGAAATTTAAAAAGTTGATACATAAAAAATAAAAATAAATGGTACCAATGCAATTGTCTTCTGTTTTGGGAGTGACAGACAATACATTGTGCAATAGTGGCATCCAAGAATGAATCTCCAAGAATGAAGTTGGCTCCCCTGCCTGTTTGGGCGGTGAGCGGTCGTTGTCATTAAGTTGGTGCCTGTTTGGTGCTCAGCGGTCGTTGTCACCGGTCTACAGTTGGCTCCCCTGCCTGTTTGGGCGGTGAGCGGTCGTTGTCCGTCTACAAAGTTGGCTCCCCTGCCTGTTTGGGCGGTGCTCAGCGGTTGTCGTCACCGGCCTACTAGAAGTTGGCTCCCCTGCCTGTTGGGGCGGTGCTCAGTGGACGTTGTCACCGGCCTACGAGCCACCACCGATCCCTTTTCCTGTTTGTTTTGTCTTATGAGTTGCACCTGTGTCCTATTATGTTTTCCTGATGGGCTTCCTTATTTAAGGCTAGTAAACCCGCCCTTGTTTTGTGCGGGATTAATCTTGTGTTATTGTTGTGTTGTTGGGTGTGTTCGTGCTCCGGACCGGGTACCCTGTGTTTTGGGTTGGTCTGTATTTTTCGTGCCCTGTGTTTTGGGCATTGTATTTTGGTGCCATATTGAAGCTCTTTGCGCCTGATTCTTACCTCACACACCTAGTCCCTCGGGACAGGCATGTTTCTATACTGTAGATGACATCACCACAGTCTAGGATAGGAAGCCGTAGTTGGGTAACTAAGTTCTTTCCAATGGATACAGTAAAACAATTCTTAGATCTGTATAGTAACCTAAGCTTATAGTTCATTGTTTTTGTAATATAATCAATATGCTTTCTCACCAGACACCTGGGTATTTGTAGTTGTCCACATATTCAGAACCGTCCAGAGTAGTGATGCTAGTCGGGCAGGTGGGTGCGGACAGCAATCGGTTGAAGTGCATGCATTTAGTTTTACTAGCATTTAAAAGCAGTTGAGGGCCACTGAAGGAGAGTTGTATGGTATTGAAGTTAATTTGGACACTGTGTCCAAAGAAGGGATGGATGTATACAGAATGGTGTGGTCTGCTTAGAGGCTGATCAGAGAATCACCAGCAGCAAGAGGGTCATCATTGATATATGCAGAGAAAAGAGTCGGCCCAAGAATTGAACCCTGTGGCACCCCCAAAGACTGGCAGAGGTCCGGACAACAGCCCTACGATTTGACACACTGAACTCTGTCTGAGAAGTAGTTGGTGAACCAGGCGAGGCAGTCATTTGAGAAACCAAGGCTATTGAGTCGGCCCGATAAGAATGCTTTGATTGACAGAGTTGAAAGCCTTGGCCAGGTCGATGAAGACGGCTGGTTATGATGGTTATGATGATGATGGTCATGATGGTGATGATGGTTATGACGATGATGGTGATGACGGGGTATTGGGGATGTATCAGAATAGTTGGGTAACATAGATAAGATGTTTTATTTTCATTATATGCTTGTGAGTTACTTCTCATTTAGAATGTATCTTGTTGTACTATAGTGGTGGCCATTTGCAGTTATCCTTTCTCTGTCCTGGGTTCAGTTACTTGGGCCGCAAGGAGGGGAGAGGTCAAGCTTGTCTTCATATGTAAACATATCTTTTAAACCATGTGAAGGGATGATTGAGGGGGAACCAATTATCTCTTGGCTCCACAATGTCTGTGTGCCAGTCACTGTGTCTCTGTGATCTTGTCCAGGAGGGGTGTATTTGATATATGCCTGTTGATGAGGTTTTGTTTTTGGTCCTGAGTGGTACCAAGAGCGAGATAAGAACATAGTTTAGGAGACAAGGCTGAACGATAATTTATAGCCAATGCTGTCTGGCTATGTGTGTATTTGCTATAAAGGATATCAGTTGCAATGTGTAAGCACTCTCAGAGAATTCATTTACAGACACTGAATTAATCTGAGAGTCACAGGGTTGTGATGGAGCTCATATAATTAAAGATGGACTTTATGATAACTCTGACTTGTGTGTGGTTTGCTCTCATGATTTGGTAAATACAGGAAATGTCCACTACAGGTGATAGTTAGGATGATGATGGTGATGATGGTTATGATGGTGATGATGGTTATGATGGTGATGGTGATGATGGTCATGGTTAAGATGATGATGATGGTTATGATGGTGATGGTGATGGTGATGATGGTTATGATGGTGATGGTGATGATGGTTATGATGGTGATGGTGATGATGGTTATGATGATGATGGTTATGATGGTGATGATGGTGATGGTGATGATGGATGATGATACTATGATTATGATGTTAGTTATGATGATGGTGATGATGATGGTGATGATGATGATGGTGATGATGATGGTGATGATGATGGTTATGTTGATGGTGATGATGGTTATGATGGTGATGGTGATGACCATGATGACGATGATGATTATGATGACGGTGGTGATGGTGATTATGATGATGGTCATGATGGTTATGATGATGGTTATGATGATTATGATGATTGTCATGATCGTTATAATGATGGTGATGATGATTGTGATGATGATGGTGATGATGACGATGATGCGATGATGGTTATGATGATTATTATGATGATGATGATAATGATGATGATGGTTATGATGATAATGATTGATTGGTGGTTATTGATGGTTATGATGATGGTTATGATGGTTATGATGATGATTATGATGATGGTTATGATGATAATGATGATGATGATGATTGGTTATGATGATGGTTATGATGGTGATGATGATGGTTATGATGATGATGGTCATGGTGGTGGTGGTTATGATGATGGTTATGATGGTGATGGATGATGGTGGTGGTGGTTATGATGATGGATTGATGATGATGGCGATGGTGGTTATGATGATTATTATGATGATGGTTATGATGATAATGATGATGATGGTTATGATGATAATGATGATGATGGTGGTGGTTATGATGATGGTTATGATGATGGTTATGATGGTTATGATGATGATTATGATGATGGATGATGATAATGATGATGACGATGGTGGTTATGATGATGGTTATGATGGTGATGATGATGGTTATGATGATGATGGTCATGGTTATGATGTCATGGTTATGATGGTGATGGTTATGATGTTATGATGGTGATGGTTATGATGGTTATGATGATGTTATGATGATGATGGTCATGGTGATGGTTATGATGGTGATGGTTATGATGGTGATGGATGATGGTGATGGTTATTATGATGGTGATGATGATCAGGATAAGGATAATGTATGCACAAATAATTCCCCCCCTACACACACCATAAGTGTCATCAACATGCTCTAAAGCAGAGCTTGTTTAGGTCCCAGGGGGTCGAAACACTGGTTCTAATAAGGGAATAATTTAGTCCTGGGACACCAGGTGAGAACAAGGTAGAAATGTGTTTTTGCCCTTCAGCACCAGGATTGGGCAGCCCTGCTTTACATTTACATTTACATTTACATTTAAGTCATTTAGCAGACGCTCTTATCCAGAGCGACTTACAAATTGGTGAATTCACCTTCTGACATCCAGTGGAACAGCCACTTTACAATAGTGCATCTAAATCATTAAGGGGGGGTGGTGAGAAGGATTACTTATCCTATCCTAGGTATTCCTTGAAGAGGTGGGGTTTCAGGTGTCTCCGGAAGGTGGTGATTGACTCCGCTGTCCTGGCGTCGTGAGGGAGTTTGTTCCACCATTGGGGGGCCAGAGCAGCGAACAGTTTTGACTGGGCTGAGCGGGAACTGTACTTCCTCAATGGTAGGGAGGCGAGCAGGCCAGAGGTGGATGAACGCAGTGCCCTTGCTTGGGTGTAGGGCCTGATCAGAGCCTGGAGGTATGTGCCGTTCCCCTCACAGCTCCGTAGGCAAGCACCATGGTCTTGTAGCGGATGCGAACTTCAACTGGAAGCCAGTGGAGAGAGCGGAGGAGCGGGGTGACGGAGAGAACTTGGGAAGGTTGAACACCAGACGGGCTGCGGCGTTCTGGATGAGTTGTAGGGGTTTAATGGCACAGGCAGGGAGCCCAGCCAACAGCGAGTTGCAGTAATCCAGACGGGAGATGACAAGTGCCTGGATTAGGACCTGCGCCGCTTCCTGTGTGAGGCAGGGTCGTACTTTAGAGCAATGTACTGTAACTGTGTTCATTGTGTTTTAACCCACACGCGTGTGTGTGCACGTGTGTGTGTTTAGATATTCTGTGCCCCGTCATTTGATGATAAAATCCTGGAGGTGGTAGCAGTGTTTGGCAGTATGCAGATGGCTGTGTCCAGAGTCATCAAACTGCAACATCACCGCATAGCACAGGTAACAAACACACACACACACACACACACACACACACACTACCTTTACTCTACTGTAGTCTTTCATCCAATGACTCTTTCCTCCACTGTCAGTGTCGCTCAGTGAAGATCACTATCCTGGGAGATGAGGGTGTTCCTATCCAAGTGGACGGAGAGGCCTGGGTACAACCTCCTGGAGTCATTAAGATCCAACACAAGAACAGAGCCCAGATGTTGACCAGGGACAGGGTGAGAAAGAGGACCAACAGTCAATAGTGAAGATATGGGGAGGGAATCAGAGCTGGATTCAATCCCTATTGTGGAAGTACTGCGGAAGGTCCATGTTAAAATATTATGTCTTTTGGGGGGGATTGAACCGACATGTACAGTGTTTACCATGAACGCTATCTCTGCAAACATGGGAAAATTGCTTTTAAATTTACATCGAACTCTACGCTGATCTTCTGCAATATGGATTGAATCCGATCTTAAAATGTTACTGTATGCCCTGTCTCTGACTCTGTTCCTGTTCCTGTCTTTGTCTCGGTTTCTCTTTGTTTATGTCTCTGTCTGTCTCTCTTTCTGTCTCTGTCCCTGTCTCTCGCTGTTTCTGTCCCTGTCTCTCTCTGTCTTGGTCTGTGTCTCTGTGGATGTTAATTCCTTTCCTTCCTGTGCCCCTCCCTGTTGCTCCTCCCTGTGTCTCCTCCATGTGCCCCTCCCTGTGCCCCTCCCTGTGTCTCCTCCATGTGTCACTCCTGTGTCCCTCCATGTGTCTCCCTGTGTCTCCTCCATGTGTCACTCACTGTGTCCCTCCATGGTGTCTCTCCTCCATATGTCCCTCCCTGTGTCTCCTCCATGTGCCCCTCCCTGTGTCTCCTCCCTGTCTCCATGTGTCCCTCCCTGTGTCTCCTCCATGTGTCACTCCATGTGTCTCATCTATGTGTCACTCACTGTGTCCCTCCATGTGTCACTCACTGTGTCCCTCCATGTGTCCCTCCCTGTGTCTCCTCCTTGTGTTCCTCCCTGTGTCTCCTCCTTGTGTTCCTCCCTGTGTCTCCTCCTTGTGTTCCTCCCTGTGTCTCCTCCCTGTGTTCCTCCCTTTGTCTCCTCCATGTGTCCCTCATTGTGTCTCCTCCCTGTCTCCATGTGTCCCTCCCTGTGTCTCCATGTGTCCCTCCATGTGTCCCTCCATGTGTCCCTCCATGTGTCCCTCCCTATGTCTCCTCCATGTGTCACTCACTGTGTCTCCTCCATGTGTTCCTCCCTGTGTCTCCTCCATGTGTCCCTCCCTGTGTCTCCTCCATGTGTCCCTCCATGTGTCCCTCCCTATGTCTCCTCCATGTGTCACTCACTGTGTCCCTCCATGTGTCCCTCCATGTGTTCCTCCCTGTGTCTCCTCCATGTCACTCACTGTGTCTCCATGTGTCCCTCCCTGTGTCTCCTCCTTGTGTTCCTCCCTGTGTCTCCTCCATGTGTCCCTCATTGTGTCTCCTCCCTGTGTCTCCTCCCTGTCTCCATGTGTCCCTCCATGTGTCTCCTCCATGTGTCACTCCACTCACTGTGTCCCTCCATGTGTCCCTCACTGTGTCCCTCCATGTGTCCCTCCCTGTGTCTCCTCCTCTCCTGTGTCTCCTCCATGTCTCCTCCATGTGTGTGTTCCTCCTGTGTCTCCTCCTCCTTGTGTCCCTCCCTGTGTCTCCTCCATGTGTCTCCTCCCTGTGTTCCTCCCTGTGTCTCCTCCTGTCTCCATGTGTCCCTCCCTGGGTCTCCTCCTGTGTGTCCTCCCTGTGTCTGTGTTCCTCCATGTGTCCCTCCCTGTGTTCCTCCCTGTGTCTCCTCCATGTGTCCCTCCTGTGTCCCTCCATGTGTCCCTCCCTATGTCTCCTCCATGTGTCACTCACTGTGTCTCCTCCCTGTCTCCATGTGTCCCTCCCTGTGTCTCCTCCATGTGTCCCTCCATGTGTTCCCCCCTGTGTTCCCCCATGTGTCCCTCCATGTGTCTCCTCCTTGTGTTCCTCCCTGTGTCTCCTCCATGTGTCCCTCATTGTGTCTCCTCCCTCTGTCTCCTCCCTGTCTCCATGTGTTCCTCCCTGTGTCTCCTCCATGTGTCCCTCCATGTGTCCCTCCCTGTGTCTCCTCCCTGTGTTCCTCCATGTGTCTCCTCCCTGTGTTCCTCCCTGTGTCTCCTCCATGTGTCCCTCCATGTGTCCCTCCATGTGTCCCTCCCTATGTCTCCTCCATGTGTCACTCCCTGTGTCTCCTCCCTGTCTCCATGTGTCCCTCCCTGTGTCTCCTCCATGTGTCCCTCCATGTGTTCCCTGTGTTCCCCCTGTGTCCCTCCATGTGTCTCCTCCCTGTGTTCCTCCCTGTGTCCTCCTCCATGTGTCTCCTCCCCTGTGTCTCCCTGTCTCCATGTGTCTCCTCCCTGTGTCTCCCTGTGTCCCTGTGTCTCCTCCTGTGTTCCTCCCTGTGTTCCTCCATGTGTCCCTCCCTGTGTTCCTGTGTCCTCCCTGTGTCCCTCCATGTGTCCCTCCCTGTGTCTCCTCCATGTGTTCCTCTCTGTGTTCCTCCATGTGTCTCCTCCCTGTGTTCCTCCCTGTGTCTCTCCCTGTCTCCATGTGTCCCTCCCTGTGTCTCCTCCATGTGTCCTCCCTCCCATGTGTCTCCTCCCTGTGTCTCCCTGTGTCTCCCTGTGTCTCCTCCCCTGTGTTCCTCCCTGTGTCTCCTCCATGTCTCCTCCTGTGTCTCCTCCCTGTGTTCCTCCTGTGTCTCCTCCATGTGTCTCCTCCCTGTGTCCTCCCTCCATGTGTCTCCTCCCTGTGTTCCTCCCTGTGTCTCCTCCCTGTCTCCATGTGTCCCTCCCTGTGTCTCCTCCATGTGTCCCTCCCTGTGTCTCCTCCATGTGTCTCCTCCCTGTGTTCCTCCCTGTGTCTCCTCCATGTGTCCCTCCCTGTGTCTCCTCCATGTGTCTCCTCCCTGTGTTCCTCCCTGTGTCTCCTCCATGTGTCTCCTCCCTGTGTTCCTCCCTGTGTTCCTCCATGTGTCTCCTCCCTGTGTTCCTCCCTGTGTCTCCTCCCTGTCTCCATGTGTCCCTCCCTGTGTCTCCTCCATGTGTCCCTCCCTGTGTTCCTCCCTGTGTCTCCTCCATGTGTCTCCTCCCCGTGTTCCTCCCTGTGTCTCCTCCATGTGTCCCTCCCTGTGTCTCCTCCATGTGTCTCCTCCCTGTGTTCCTCCCTGTGTCTCCTCCATGTGTTCCTCCCTGTGTCTCCTCCCTGTTTCTCCTCCCTGTGTCTCCTCCCTGTGTCTCCTCCCTGTGTCTCCATGTGCAGGCGTTTGAGAACACTCTGAAGTCGTGGGAGGACAAGCTGAAGTATGACAAGCTGCCCCTGCGGTCTCACCTTTACTCCCAGCAGTCTGTGGACCTGGCCACTGAGGAGGAGGTGGCCCTCGTACAGCTGGTTGCCCGCGCTGCAGACGATCTCATCACCAGGTATACACACACACACACACACACACACACACCACCTTTTATTACTTTTTAAACTGTTATCGTGAATACTATATCTGTAAACACTCTGTCCAGTCAGCAGTCAGAATGATGCCCTCTGACCTCTCCCCTTGTCCAATCACAGGATCTGTGAGGCAGCCAAGACCAATGGGCTTTTAGAGCAGGAGCTGGCTCACGCCGTCAATGCCTCATCACACGCCATCAACAAGACACACCCCAAGTTAGCCGAGGTTAGACATCATCAAGAGGATATGAGGAGTGATGTGAGGAGTGATGTGATGTGAGGAGTGATATGAGGAGTCACATGAGGAGTGATGTGAGGAGTCATATGAGGAGTCATGTGAGGAGTGATGTGAGGAGTGATGTGATATGAGGAGTCACATGAGGAGTGATATGAGGAGTCACATGAGGAGTGATGTGAGGAGTCATATGAGGAGTGATATGAGGAGTCATATGAGGAGTGATATGAGGAGTCATATGAGGAGTCACATGAGGAGTGATATGAGGAGTCATATGAGGAGTCATATGAGGAGTGATGTGAGGAGTCATATGAGGAGTCATGTGAGGAGTGATGTGATATGAGGAGTCACATGAGGAGTAATATGAGGAGTCACATGAGGAGTGATGTGAGGAGTCATATGAGGAGTGATATGAGGAGTCATATGAGGAGTGATATGAGGAGTCACATGAGGAGTGATATGAGGAGTGATATGAGGAGTCATATGAGGAGTCACATGAGGAGTGATATGAGGAGTCATATGAGGAGTCATATGAGGAGTGATGTGAGGAGTCATATGAGGAGTGATATGAGGAGTCATATGAGGAGTCACATGAGGAGTGATATGAGTGTGTGTGATATGAGGAGTCATATGAAGAGTGATATGAGGAGTGATATGAGGAGTCATATGAGGAGTGATATGAGGAGTCATATGAGGAGTGATATGAGGAGTCATATGAGGAGTCACATGAGGAGTGATATGAGTGTGTGTGATATGAGGAGTCATATGAAGAGTGATATGAGGAGTGATATGAGGAGTCATATGAGGAGTGATATGAGGAGTCATATGAGGAGTGATATGAGGAGTCATATGAGGAGTCACATGAGGAGTGATATGAGTGTGTGTGATATGAGGAGTCATATGAGGAGTGAAATGCGGAGTCATATGAGGAGTCATATGAGGAGTGATATGAGGAGTCATATGAGGAGTCACATGAGGAGTTATATGAGTGTGTGTGATATGAGGAGTCATATGAGGAGTGATATGCGGAGTCATATGAGGAGTCATATGAGGAGTGATATGAGTGTGTGTGATGTGAGGTGTGATGTGAGGACTGTGTGTGAGGTGAGGACTGTGTGTGAGGTGATGACTGTGTGTGATGTGAGGACTGTGTGTAGGGTGAGGACTGTGTGTAGGGTGAGGACTGTGTGTAGGGTGAGGACTATGTGTAGGGTGAGGACTGTGTGTAGGGTGAGGACTATGTGTGAGGTGACGACTGTGTGTAGGGTGAGGACTGTGTGTGATGTGAGGACTGTGTGTGATGTGAGGACTGTGTGTAGGGTGAGGACTGTCTGTGATGTGAGGACTGTGTGTGATGTGAGGACTGTGTGTAGGGTGAGGACTGTGTGTGATGTGAGGACTGTGTGTGATGTGAGGACTGTGTGTAGGGTGAGGACTGTGTGTAGGGTGAGGACTGTGTGTAGGGTGAGGACTGTGTGTAGGGTGAGGACTGTGTGTGATGTGAGGACTGTGTGTAGGGTGAGGACTGTGTGTAGGGTGAGGACTGTGTGTGAGGTGACGACTGTGTGTAGGGTGAGGACTGTGTGTGATGTGAGGACTGTGTGTGATGTGAGGACTGTGTGTAGGGTGAGGACTGTCTGTGATGTGAGGACTGTGTGTGATGTGAGGACTGTGTGTAGGGTGAGGACTGTGTGTGATGTGAGGACTGTGTGTGATGTGAGGACTGTGTGTAGGGTGAGGACTGTGTGTAGGGTGAGGACTGTGTGTAGGGTGAGGACTGTGTGTAGGGTGAGGACTGTGTGTGATGTGAGGACTGTGTGTAGGGTGAGGACTGTGTGTAGGGTGAGGACTGTGTGTGATGTGAGGACTGTCTGTGATGTGAAGACTGTCTGTGATTCCAGCTGTCTAATATCGTGTTTGTTTGTATTGCCTTGAACACAGAGTATGGCCAGGAACACTGCTATAGAAGTAGCCAGCAATGTGAAGGCTTTACACAACGAGACTGAATCCCTTCTGGTGGGACGAGTATCATTGGTGAGTTACAATCTATGAGGCTAAGCAACGTCTATGATCAGTTCAGCCTTTCCGTATTCTAACAATAACCATTAGGAGGGAAAATCAAGACTGACCTTAGATCAGCGTCTCAGGGCAACCTCATCCTACTCACATTCTGTGTAGAGAATATGTGTTTATCTCCGTCATACCAACTCCTGTGTGTGTGTGTGTGTGTGTGTGTGTGTGTGTGTGTGTGTGTGTGTGTGTGTGTGTGTGTGTGTGTGTCCTTGTGTGTGTGTGTGTGTGTGTCCGTGTGTGTGTCCGTGTGTGTGTGTGTCCGTGTGTGTGTGTGTCCGTGTGTATGTGTCTGTGCGCGCGCGCGTGTGTGTGTCCATCCACAGCAACTGGAACCCTCAGATGAAGAGTCTTTATCCAGTGCTCTGCAGAGTGTGGAGTTGGAGCTAGGCAAACTTGTAGATATTCCCTGGTTATACCATATACTGCAGCCTAATGAAGATGAGGTGAGATTACACATACTAGTAGATATTCCCTGTTTAAACCATATTTAGGGCTCCTGAGTGGAGCAGCGGTCTAAGGCACTGCATCTCAATGCTAGAGGCATTCTACAGACCCTGGTTTGGTTCCAGGCTGTATCACAACCGGCCGTGATTGGAAGTCCCATAGGGTGGCGCACAATTGGCCCGGCGTCGTCCGGGTTAGGGTTTGGCCGGGGTAGGCCGTCATTTAACTGACTTGCCTAGTGAAATAAAGGTTAAATAAATCAAATGTAAACATCGCAGCCTTTTGAAGGTGCGTTTAGATAATACACACTAGTACACTGCTCAAAAAAATAAAGGGAACACTTAACCTCTAGCGTCGAGCAATCCCGTATCCGGGAGCGTAATCATAGCCTCAAGCTCATTAGCATAATGCAACGTTAACTATTCATGAAAATCGCAAATTAAATGAAATAAATATATTGGCTCACAAGCTTAGCCTTTTGTTAACAACACTGTCATCTCAGATTTTCAAAATATGCTTTTCAACCATAGCTACACAAGCATTTGTGTAAGAGTATTGATAGCTAGCATAGCATTAAGCCTAGCATTCAGCAGGCAACATTTTCACAAAAACAAGGAAAGCATTCAAATAAGATAATTTGCCTTTGAAGAATTTCTGATGTTTTCAACAAGGAGACTCTCAGTTAGATAGCAAATGTTCAGTTTTTCCCAAAATATTATTTGTGTAGGAGAAATCGCTCCGTTTTGTTCATCACGTTTGAGATAAAAAAAACAACTGAAAATTCAGTCATTACAACTTTTTTCCAAATTAACTCCGTAATATCGACAGAAACATGGCAAACGTTGTTTAGAATCAATCCTCAAGGTGTTTTTCACATATCTATTCGATGATAAATCATTCGTGGCAGTTGCCTTTCTCCTCTGAACCAAATGGAAAAGTGGATGCAGCTGGAGATTGCACAATAATTTCGACGGAGGACACCAAGCGGACACCTGGTAAATGTAGTCTCTTATGGTCAATCTTCCAATGATATGCCTACAAATACGTAACAACGCTGCAGACACCTTTGGGGAAACGACAGAAAGTGTAGGCTCATTCCTGGCGCATTCACAGCCATATAAGGAGACATTGGAACACAGCGCATTCAAAATCTGGGGCATTTCCTGTATGAAATTTCATCTTGGTTTCGCCTGTAGCATTAGTTCTGTGGCACTCACAGACAATATCTTTGCAGTTTTGGAAACTTCAGAGTGTTTGCTTTCCAAAGCTGTCAATTATATGCATAGTCGAGCATCTTTTCGTGACAAAATATCTTGTTTAAAACGGGAACGTTTTTTTATCCAAAAATTAAAAGAGCGCCCCCTATATCGAAGAAGTTAAACAACACAATGTAACACCAAGTCAATCACACTTCTGTGAAATCAAACTGTCCACTTAGGAAGCAACACTGATTGACAATACATTTCACATGCTGTTGTGCAAATGAAATAGACAACAGGTGGTAATTATAGGCAATTAGCAAGACACCCCCAATAAAAGAGTGGTTCTGCAGGTGGGGACCACAGACAACTTCTCAGTTCCTATGCTTCCTGGCTGATGTTTTGGTCACTTTTGAATGCTGGCAGTGCTTTCACTCTAGTGGTAGCATGAGACCGAGTCTACAACCCACACAAGTGGCTCAGGTAGTGCAGCTCATCCAGGATGGAACATCAATGCGAGCTGTGACAAGAAGGTTTGCTGTGTCTGTCAGCGTACCTCTGTCTTTGTGCAAGGAGGAGCAGGAGGAGCACTGCCAGAGACCTGCAAAATGACCTCCAGCAGGACACAAATCTGCATGTGTCTGCTCAAACGGTCAGAAACAGATGTTGATTTGTCAGAAACAGACTCCATGAGGTTGGTATGAGGGCCCGACATCCACAGGTGGGGGTTGTGCTTACAGCCCAACACCGTGCAGGACGTTTTTCATTTGCCAGAGAACACCAAGATCGGCAAATTCGCCACTGGCACCCTGTGCTCTTCACAGAAAAAGTAGGTTCACACTGAGCACATGTGACAGACTTGACAGTCTGGAGACGCCGTGGAGATCGTTCTGCTGCCTGCAACATCCTCCAGCATGACCGGTTTGGCTGTGGGTCAGTCATGGCGTCATTTCTTTGCGGGGCCGCACAGCCCTCCATGTGCTCGCTAGAGGTAGCCTGACTGCCATTAGGTACCGAGATGAGATCCTCAGACCCCTTGTGAGACCATATGCTGGTGCGGTTGGCCCTGGGTTCCTCCTAATGCAAGACTATGCTAGACCTCGTGTGGTTGGAGTGTGTCAGCAGTTCCATTGATGCTATGGACTGGCCCGCCCTTTCCCCAGACCTGAATCCAATTGAGCACATATGTGACATCATGTCTCGCTCCATCCACCAACGCCATGTTGCACCACAGACTGTCCAGGAGTTGGCGGATGCTTTAGTCCAGGTCTGGGAGTAGATCCCTCAGGAGACCATCTGCCACCTCATCAGGAGCATGCCCAGGCGTTGTAGGGAGGTCATACAGGCACGTGGAGGCCACACACACTACTGAGCCTCATTTTGACTTGTTTTAAGGACATTACATCAAAGTTGGATCAGCCTGTAGTGTGGTTTTCCACTTTAATGTTGAGTGTGACTCCAAATCCAGACCTCCATGGGTTGATAAATTAGATTTATCAATTTGATTTTTGTGTGATTTTGTTGTCAGCACATTCAACTATGTAAAGAAAAAGGTATTTAATAAGAATATTTCATTCATTCAGATCTAGGATGTGTTATTTTAGTGTTCCCTTTATTTTTTTGAGCAGTGTATATATTCCCTGGTTATACCATATATTGCAACCTATTGAAGATGAGGTGAGATTACACACACTTCTAATCCTACACCCGTGTCCCTCTCAGGACCCCTCGTTAGAGTATGGCAAGAGCAACAGTCGTAGCAGCATGTTCAGAATTGTGCCAAAGTTCAAGAAAGAGAAAGCTACCAAGAAGACCAACCCTCAGTCAGGTAAGTCTTCGTCTTTTTTGTCTCTCTCCAAAGGCTAAAGATATACAGTAAATGGTGCCATCTAGAACCCGAAAGGGTTATTCGGCTGACACAGAGGATCACTTTTTAAATAGCCATTTTTGGTTCCAGGTAGAACCCTTTTGAATTTCAGGTAGAACCCTTTCCACAGAGAGTTCTACATAGAATCATTTTGGGTTCCATCTGGAATCAAGAGGGTTACCCTATTTGGACAGCCAAGGAACCCTTTTGGAACCCTTTTTTCTAAGAGTGTACGCACCACACATACAGAGGTGTATGCTTTTAAGTTATATCTAAGATCTTTAATTAAGGTATCTATGTGGCCTACATTTTGTGGTTGTAATGCATTATAACCACCCAGTGTGGTGTCAGGGATTGTCTCTGTGATTTCCGTCTGCCCTGGTCCTCAGTCTGACCCATCCATCCAAGAGCACCCCTCTTCCTTCTGTTCATGGTCTCATCCACCTGTTTATACGTTTACAGCAGTCATAAACCAAGGCCAAAGACAGGGGGAGGGGGCTGGACACAGGACCAAAAACCCAGGGGTTTCAGAACACAATTTCTCCTTCATGACGACTGATACAACAGAACATTGACTACATTTGTTTATGAATATTACTACAAATTGAACATGAAAAAAGCTATTGTTTTACTGTGTTTATGAATATTACTACCAATTCAACACGAAAAATATATTTTTTGACTGTATGTTTATGAATATTACTACCAATCAAACATGAAAACCAGCCATTTGTATTGTATGCTGTAGCTGCACTCTTCAATCTAGATTAGATTGTTTTGGGGTGAAATAAGAGCACATATAATGCATACAAATAGAACGCCAGGGGTTGGCCAGTCTTCTGCTTCAGGACCCCGTCTGATTGGTTGGGAGTGTTAATCCCGCCCACAGTGAGGAAGGGCAGGGATTGGGTGGGGCGTTCCATCAGGTTGCACAGGCTTCCGCAATCCTTCTCCCTCCTACTTCCTGTATGTCTGTGTTCTGATTGGTGGATAACCTGCATGCCCTTAGCCTCTGTGGAAGGCCATTGGCCACAGCCGTTTCCGACCAACCAACCTCCAACATCTATGCTAACTCCTCCTCTTTTCCGCCAGCCGCTGCCGCCTCTCTTCCCTCTCTCCCTTCCTTTCTTCCTCTACCTCTCCTCCTCTTCCTGTCTTCCCTTCCCTCTATTTTGATTTCCTCTCTCTGATTGTTTGTGTATACATGAGTGTGTGTGCGTGTGGATGTGTGTGTGTGTGTGTGTGTGTGTGTGTGTGTGTGTGTGTGTGTGTGTGTGTGTGTGTGTGTGTGTGTGTGTGTGTGTGTGTGTGTGTGTGTGTGTGTGTGTGTGTGTGTGTGTGTGTGTGGGAGAGAGGGTCTCAGACACTGAGTGAGCACATTCTTGCTCTGTGCACTGCTTATGTGTGTAGTGGAGCGATGGGGTACAGAGGAGGTAGGAGTCTGGCTGGAGCTGCTCAGTCTGGGAGAGTACAGAGATACCTTCACACGCCATGACATCAGAGGCTCTGAACTGCTGCACCTGGAGAGGAGGGACCTGAAGGTATACACACACGCACCACACACACTAAAACACACACACACGTACACACACACACACACACACACACACACACACACACACACACACACACACACACACACACTGTTACTTCATCTACCACCAGATCAACACTCTTTCTCTCTGTTTCTCTCCATCTCTTTCTCTCTGGTTCTGTTGGCCGTTAGCTGTCTTCCTGTTTGCTACTCTGTGCTGCACTGCTCTGCTTGGCTTCCACTGTGTGTGAGAGTGTTGCTTACCTACCCGCAGGAGACTGGCTGCAACTCACTGACCCCTCAGTCTTCACTGGTACTCTGTGTGAACTGGGAACAGAACAGACCTGGGGAAATGGGATAGGGTTGAGGGAGGGCCGGCGTAGGGGAGGAAGGGCTAGGGGAGTGGGACTGCTCAGGAAGGTTGGGTGGGGGAGGGCCGGCGTAGGGGAGGAAGGGCTAGGGGGTGGGACTGCTCAGGAAGGTTGGGTGGGGGAGGGCCGGCGTAGGGGAGGAAGGGCTAGGGGAGTGGGACTGCTCAGGAAGGTTGGGTGGGGGAGGGCCGGCGTAGGGGAGGAAGGGCTAGGGGGTGGGACTGCTCAGGAAGGTTGGGTGGGGAGGGCCGGCGTAGGGGAGGAAGGGCTAGGGGGAGTGGGACTGCTCAGGAAGGTTGGGTGGGGGAGGGCCGGCGTAGGGGAGGAAGGGCTAGGGGAGTGGGACTGCTCAGGAAGGTTGGGTGGGGGAGGGCCGGCGTAGTGGGGAGGAAGGGCTAGGGGAGTGGGACTGCTCAGGAAGGTTGGGTGGGGGAGGGTTGAGGGAGGGCCGGCGTAGGGGGGAGGAAGGGCTAGGGGGTGGGACTGCTCAGGAAGGTTGGGTGGGGGAGGGTTGAGGGAGGGCCGGCGTAGGGGAGGAAGGGCTAGGGGGGTGGGACTGCTCAGGAAGGTTGGGTGGGGGAGGGCCGGCGTAGGGGAGGAAGGGCTAGGGGGGTGGGACTGCTCAGGAAGGTTGGGTGGGGGAGGGCCGGCGTAGGGGAGGAAGGGCTAGGGGAGTGGGACTGCTCAGGAAGGTTGGGTGGGGAGGGCCGGCGTAGGGGAGGAAGGGCTAGGGGGTGGGACTGCTCAGGAAGGTTGGGTGGGGGAGGGCCGGCGTAGGGGAGGAAGGGCTAGGGGAGTGGGACTGCTCAGGAAGGTTGGGTTGAGGGAGGGCCGGCGTAGGGGAGGAAGGGCTAGGGGAGTGGGACTGCTCAGGAAGGTTGGGTGGGGGAGGGCCGGCGTAGGGGAGGAAGGGCTAGGGGAGTGGGACTGCTCAGGAAGGTTGGGTGGGGGAGGGCCGGCGTAGGGGAGGAAGGGCTAGGGGGTGGGACTGCTCAGGAAGGTTGGGTGGGGGAGGGCCGGCGTAGGGGAGGAAGGGCTAGGGGGGTGGGACTGCTCAGGAAGGTTGGGTTGAGGGAGGGCCGGCGTAGGGGAGGAAGGGCTAGGGGAGTGGGACTGCTCAGGAAGGTTGGGTGGGGGAGGGCCGGCGTAGGGGAGGAAGGGCTAGGGGAGTGGGACTGCTCAGGAAGGTTGGGTGGGGGAGGGCCGGCGTAGGGGAGGAAGGGCTAGGGGGTGGGACTGCTCAGGAAGGTTGGGTGGGGGAGGGCCGGCGTAGGGGAGGAAGGGCTAGGGGGTGGGACTGCTCAGGAAGGTTGGGTGGGGGAGGGCCTAGGGGGGTGGGACTGCTCAGGAAGGTTGGGTGGGGGCGTAGGGGAGGAAGGGCTAGGGGAGTGGGACTGCTCAGGAAGGTTGGGTTGAGGGAGGGCCGGCGTAGGGGAGGAAGGGCTAGGGGAGTGGGACTGCTCAGGAAGGTTGGGTTGAGGGAGGGCCGGCGTAGGGGAGGAAGGGCTAGGGGGTGGGACTGCTCAGGAAGGTTGGGTGGGGGAGGGCCGGCGTAGGGGAGGAAGGGCTAGGGGGAGTGGGACTGCTCAGGAAGGTTGGGTTGAGGGAGGGCCGGCGTAGGGGAGGAAGGGCTAGGGGAGTGGGACTGCTCAGGAAGGTTGGGTTGAGGGAGGGCCGGCGTAGGGGAGGAAGGGCTAGGGGGTGGGACTGCTCAGGAAGGTTGGGTTGAGGGAGGGCCGGCGTAGGGGAGGAAGGGCTAGGGGGTGGGACTGCTCAGGAAGGTTGGGTGGGGAGGGCCGGCGTAGGGGAGGAAGGGCTAGGGGAGTGGGACTGCTCAGGAAGGTTGGGTTGAGGGAGGGCCGGCGTAGGGGAGGAAGGGCTAGGGGGTGGGACTGCTCAGGAAGGTTGGGTTGAGGGAGGGCCGGCGTAGGGGGGAGGAAGGGCTAGGGGGTGGGACTGCTCAGGAAGGTTGGGTTGAGGGAGGGCCGGCGTAGGGGAGGAAGGGCTAGGGGAGTGGGACTGCTCAGGAAGGTTGGGTTGAGGGAGGGCCGGCGTAGGGGAGGAAGGGCTAGGGGGTGGGACTGCTCAGGAAGGTTGGGTGGGGGAGGGCCGGCGTAGGGGAGGAAGGGCTAGGGGAGTGGGACTGCTCAGGAAGGTTGGGTTGAGGGAGGGCCGGCGTAGGGGAGGAAGGGCTAGGGGGGAGTGGGACTGCTCAGGAAGGTTGGGTTGAGGGAGGGCCGGCGTAGGGGAGGAAGGGCTAGGGGGTGGGACTGCTCAGGAAGGTTGGGTTGAGGGAGGGCCGGCGTAGGGGAGGAAGGGCTAGGGGGTGGGACTGCTCAGGAAGGTTGGGTGGGGGAGGGCCGGCGTAGGGAGGAAGGGCTAGGGGAGTGGGACTGCTCAGGAAGGTTGGGTTGAGGGAGGGCCGGCGTAGGGGAGGAAGGGCTAGGGGGTGGGACTGCTCAGGAAGGTTGGGTTGAGGGAGGGCCGGCGTAGGGGAGGAAGGGCTAGGGGGGGTGGGACTGCTCAGGAAGGTTGGGTTGAGGGAGGGCCGGCATAGGGGAGGAAGGGCTAGGGGGTGGGACTGCTCAGGAAGGTTGGGTGGGGGAGGGCCGGCGTAGGGGAGGAAGGGCTAGGGGAGTGGGACTGCTCAGGAAGGTTGGGTGGGGGAGGGCCGGCGTAGGGGAGGAAGGGCTAGTGGGGAGTGGGACTGCTCAGGAAGGTTGGGTGGGGGAGGGCCGGCGTAGGGGAGGAAGGGCTAGGGGGTGGGACTGCTCAGGAAGGTTGGGTTGAGGGAGGGCCGGCGTAGGGGAGGAAGGGCTAGGGGGTGGGACTGCTCAGGAAGGTTGGGTGGGGGAGGGCCGGCGTAGGGGAGGAAGGGCTAGGGGAGTGGGACTGCTCAGGAAGGTTGGGTTGAGGGAGGGCCGGGGTAGGGGAGGAAGGGCTAGGGGGTGGGACTGCTCAGGAAGGTTGGGTGGGGAGGGCCGGCGTAGGGGAGGAAGGGCTAGGGGGTGGGACTGCTCAGGAAGGTTGGGTGGGGGAGGGCCGGCGTAGGGGAGGAAGGGCTAGGGGGTGGGACTGCTCAGGAAGGTTGGGTGGGGGAGGGCCGGCGTAGGGGGGAGGAAGTGGGACTGCTCAGGAAGGTTGGGTGGGGGGCTAGGGGGTGGGACTGCTCAGGAAGGTTGGGTGGGGGAGGGCCGGCGTAGGGGAGGAAGGGCTAGGGGAGTGGGACTGCTCAGGAAGGTTGGGTTGAGGGAGGGCCGGCGTAGGGGAGGAAGGGCTAGGGGAGTGGGACTGCTCAGGAAGGTTGGGTTGAGGGAGGGCCGGCGTAGGGGAGGAAGGGCTAGGGGGGTGGGACTGCTCAGGAAGGTTGGGTGGGGGAGGGCCGGCGTAGGGGAGGAAGGGCTAGGGGAGTGGGACTGCTCAGGAAGGTTGGGTTGAGGGAGGGCCGGCGTAGGGGAGGAAGGGCTAGGGGAGTGGGACTGCTCAGGAAGGTTGGGTTGAGGGAGGGCCGGCGTAGGGGAGGAAGGGCTAGGGGAGTGGGACTGCTCAGGAAGGTTGGGTTGAGGGAGGGCCGGCGTAGGGGGAGGAAGGGCTAGGGGGGGGGTGGGACTGCTCAGGAAGGTTGGGTGAGGGAGGGCCGGCGTAGGGGAGGAAGGGCTAGGGGGTGGGACTGCTCAGGAAGGTTGGGTAGGGGAGGAAGGGAGGGCCGGCGTAGGGGAGGAAGGGCTAGGGGGTGGGACTGCTCAGGAAGGTTGGGTTGAGGGAGGGCCGGCGTAGGGGAGGAAGGGCTAGGGGGTGGGACTGCTCAGGAAGGTTGGGTGAGGGAGGGCCGGCGTAGGGGAGGAAGGGCTAGGGGGTGGGACTGCTCAGGAAGGTTGGGTTGAGGGAGTGGGACTGCTCAGGAAGGTTGGGTTGGGGAGGGCCGGCGTAGGGGAGGAAGGGCTAGGGGAGTGGGACTGCTCAGGAAGGTTGGGTTGGGAGGGCCGGCGTAGGGGAGGAAGGGCTAGGGGGGTGGGACTGCTCAGGAAGGTTGGGTTGAGGGAGGGCCGGCGTAGGGGAGGAAGGGCTAGGGGGTGGGACTGCTCAGGAAGGTTGGGTTGGGGAGGGGGCGTAGGGGAGGAAGGGCGTGGGACTGCTCAGGAAGGTTGGGGGAGGAAGAAGTGGGGCTAGGGGGAGTGGGACTGCTCAGGAAGGTTGGGTTGAGGGAGGGCCGGCGTAGGGGAGGAAGGGCTAGGGGGTGGGACTGCTCAGGAAGGTTGGGTTGAGGGAGGGCCGGCGTAGGGGAGGAAGGGCTAGGGGGTGGGACTGCTCAGGAAGGTTGGGTTGAGGGAGGGCCGGCATAGGGGAGGAAGGGCTAGGGGGTGGGACTGCTCAGGAAGGTTGGGTGGGGGAGGGCCGGCGTAGGGGAGGAAGGGCTAGGGGAGTGGGACTGCTCAGGAAGGTTGGGTGGGGGAGGGCCGGCGTAGGGGAGGAAGGGCTAGGGGAGTGGGACTGCTCAGGAAGGTTGGGTGGGGGAGGGCCGGCGTAGGGGAGGAAGGGCTAGGGGGGTGGGACTGCTCAGGAAGGTTGGGTTGAGGGAGGGCCGGCGTAGGGGAGGAAGGGCTAGGGGGTGGGACTGCTCAGGAAGGTTGGGTGGGGGGGAGGGCCGGCGTAGGGGAGGAAGGGCTAGGGGGAGTGGGACTGCTCAGGAAGGTTGGGTTGAGGGAGGGCCGGCGTAGGGGAGGAAGGGCTAGGGGGTGGGACTGCTCAGGAAGGTTGGGTTGAGGGAGGGCCGGCGTAGGGGAGGAAGGGCTAGGGGGTGGGACTGCTCAGGAAGGTTGGGTTGAGGGAGGGCCGGCGTAGGGGAGGAAGGGCTAGGGGGTTGGGACTGCTGAGGAAGGTTGGGTGGGGGAGGGCCGGCGTAGGGGAGGAAGGGCTAGGGGGTTGGGACTGCTCAGGAAGGTTGGGTGGGGGAGGGCCGGCGTAGGGGAGGAAGGGCTAGGGGAGTGGGACTGCTCAGGAAGGTTGGGTTGAGGGAGGGCCGGCGTAGGGGAGGAAGGGCTAGGGGGTGGGACTGCTCAGGAAGGTTGGGTTGAGGGAGGGCCGGCGTAGGGGAGGAAGGGCTAGGGGGGTGGGACTGCTCAGGAAGGTTGGGTGGGGGAGGGCCGGCGTAGGGGAGGAAGGGCTAGGGGGTGGGACTGCTCAGGAAGGTTGGGTTGAGGGAGGGCCGGCGTAGGGGAGGAAGGGCTAGGGGGGTGGGACTGCTCAGGAAGGTTGGGTGGGGGAGGGCCGGCGTAGGGGAGGAAGGGCTAGGGGGTGGGACTGCTCAGGAAGGTTGGGTGGGGAGGGCCGGCGTAGGGGAGGAAGGGCTAGGGGAGTGGGACTGCTCAGGAAGGTTGGGTTGAGGGAGGGCCGGCGTAGGGGAGGAAGGGCTAGGGGGTGGGACTGCTCAGGAAGGTTGGGTGGGGGAGGGCCGGCGTAGGGGAGGAAGGGCTAGGGGGTGGGACTGCTCAGGAAGGTTGGGTGGGGGAGGGCCGGCGTAGGGGAGGAAGGGCTAGGGGGGAGTGGGACTGCTCAGGAAGGTTGGGTGGGGGAGGGCCGGCGTAGGGGAGGAAGGGCTAGGGGGGTGGGACTGCTCAGGAAGGTTGGGTGGGGGAGGGCCGGCGTAGGGGAGGAAGGGCTAGGGGAGTGGGACTGCTCAGGAAGGTTGGGTGGGGGAGGGTTGGAGCTGGGGTTAGGTTGGTAATACAGACCGAGACAAGAAGCTGTTTTAGGTCAGAGCGATATAGAGACGCTGTTCACGGACAGAACACAACAACTCCCAGTAATACTGACCCCAGGGGTGTGAGTGGACCTTTGGAGTACTGCTGAACATGGGTGGCTTGGAGTTATAGGAGAAAGATGTTCAATGTTGACTCCACACTGAGAAAATACCACAGGGAGAAACAAGAGGTTTATTAATTAGTCAGATTCCGTTTGCATAACATCTTGTCTGTGACACAACATTTTCCTACTGAAACCGTTCAATGTTTACACTAAATCAAAGAAAATCACATTTTATTGGTCACATACACATATTTAGCAGATGCTATTGTGGGTGTAGCGAAATGCTTGTATTCCTAGTTCCAACAGTGCAGTAATATCTAACAATACACAACAGTAATCTAAAAAAGTAATCAAAAATTAAACAGACAGGGAAGGACATAGATGAATTTGTCCAATAGAAACTCTCGTCTTCGTTGCAAAATGTTTTCTGTTTGAAGTAAAAGGTTTTGCAACGGATTCCGACTAATGATCCACTCCCAGGGATATACCACACTTCATTACCCCCATAACCTCCTTACAGATGATGGAGTCATTTAGACTGTTCTATTTCACATTGTTTATCAGAGTTTCATGTACCAATTATCCTAATGGATCTATAGAAGGTGAAGTGAACGACGGCAAAGCAAGGAGATGACTTTTTTGACATTAGACAATAATAGTTTTGCACTCATCCTTACGAGCGACTTGCCTAACATACCTTGGACTGTGCCAGTGTTTCTCTGTCTGTGTCCCCTCATTCCAAATCTGTCCCCTCCATTTCTATGACAAAACCACCATTATCTGTCGAAAAAACATAATTGGAAGAAAAAGGAAAATATCTTAAACGCTATTACATAATTATAATTGATCCTTTTTAGAAACATGGTACCACTTTATGTAACGCTTACAGTTACAATGCATTATGATGCATTTATAATGAATTGTAATACTTGTCATATGCATGTAAGAGGAGCTTATAATGTTTTTTTTTAGTCTGTACATTTTTTTTTGCAACATAGAAGTATTAAGTAAGGGATAAATGCAGACGTTCTGTACATTACTTTGGAAATAATGGACGATGCACCATTGCAGGGTTCATTTTTCCAAGGTAATGTACAGAACGGCGGCTTTTATCCTTTACTTAATACTTCTATGTTGCAAAAAAAAATGTACCACAGTTGCCAAAGAAAACAATATGAAAGCACACATTTACTGCTATAAATACTTTTTTTGTTGATATTTAAATCGTTCGATTAGTTCAATATTTATGGATGTGAGCCAGTCATTCATTCTTTATGTTCTGTTGCCATGCTCAGTGGCAGCGTTCTCATCCCTTGCTAGCAGCTAGCGTCCCACCTCGACAACAGCCAGTGAAATTGCAGGGCGCCAAATTCAAAACAACAGAAGTCCCATAATTAAAATTCCTCAAACATACAAGTATTTTACATCATTTTAAAGGTAAACTTCTTGTTAACCCAGCCACAGTGTCCGATTTCAAATAGGCTTTTAGGTGAAAGCACACCAAACGATTATGTTAGGTCAGTACCGAGTCACAGAAAACCATACAGCTATTTTCCAGCCAAGGAGAGGGCTCACAAAGTCAGAAATAGCGATTCACTAACCTTTGATGATATTCATCTGATGGCACTCACAGGACTTCATGTTACACAATAAATGTGTGTTTTTTTCGATAAAGACCAAAAACCTCATATGAAATTGGTGTCTTATGTTCAGAAATGCATTTTCTCAAACAAACATCCGGTGAAAGTCCAGAGAGCAACATCAAATAACAGAAATACTCATCATAAAAAGTGATAAAAGATACAAGTGTATCTAATATACTAATATACTAATACAGATAAACTTCTCCTTAATGCAATCGCTGTGTCAGATTTCAAAAAGGCTTTACAGCGAATACTATGTTAGGTCAGCTCCTAGCCACAGAAGGCCATACAGCCATTTTCAAAACAAGGAGAGTGTCACAAAAGTCAGAAATAGCATTAAAATTAATCACTTACCTTTGATGATCTTCATCTGGTGGCACTCCCAGGTCTCCATGTTAGACAACAAATGTTTGTTTTGTTCGATAAAGTTCATCTTTATGTACAAATACCTCCATTTTGTTGGTGCGTTTAGTTCAGAAATCCAAAGGCACAATGCTCGCTCTCAAAACCAAGACGAAAAGTCAAAAAAGTACAATAAAAGATAGTAGAAACATGTCAAACGATGTTTAAAATCAATCTGCAGGTTGTTTTGGCATAAATAATAAATAATATTTCAACAAAAGCTTCATCAATGGAAAAGGTAAACAAGAAATGCGCGCTATCGATCTTGTGCTTGATTCATGGATGGAAATGTCCACTGTCCTCTCATTGAAAGCGGTGTATCCCCCTCAATTTTCAGAGTAAAAGCCTGAAACAACGCCTAAAGACTGGTCACCTGTTGAGGAAGCCATAGAGATCATGAACTGGGTCCTAAGTCTTTGTATGGTGGATAGGCTTTCAAAGGAAAAACAGCCTTTCAAAATAATAGCACTTCCTGGTTGGATTTTCCTCAGGTTTTCGCCTGCCATATCAGTTCTGTAATACTTACAGACATTATTTTAACAGTTTTGGAAACTTTAGAGTGTTTTCTAGTGTTTTCCTCTATCCAAATGTACTAATCATATGCATATCCTAGCAAATGGGCCTGATTAGCAGTCAGTTTAATTTGGGCACACTTTTCATCCAAACTTCTGAATGCTGCCCCCTACCCTAGTGAAGATAACATCAACGTTTATTCCATTACATTTGTTTAAACTGTTTATCCTGCTTATACCACAGTTGCCAAAGAAAACAATACTATAAGAACACATTAACCAGTAGGAATAAAACATTTTTGTTGATATTTACAATGATCTCTTGCTTGTTAGCTAGTCAGCTAGCTACTGCTAACACCGCCATGAACTCTGCAGCCAGAATAACAGCAAAGTAGCTATGTTCTATTGACATTCATTAGAACGCATCCATAATTATGAGCTGATAATGCCCGATTTTGCCTGGCATAGCTAGAAAAGTTTGTCTTCTCATCAGGTCACCCGACACTTTCCATTACGAGGAGATCGCATTGCATATCAAACACTAGGCTAGAGGCTAGATAAATAGTTTGTTGCTAACAAACCTGCCAATATGAAAACCTAATTAAAAAATACTAGTTGCTTAAAACAGCTGATCAAACTAGAAACATGGGAGGATTTGACAGCATAGCACCACCTGTGTCATGGCTGCAACAGTAGGGACCAGAGAAATTCATGTTCATCACTCACCACGTTTGGTCATCAGATGCTCCAAAAAAATATGTCTCTACAAGAAAATGTCAATGCTAGCCAGCTCATTTTTTTCCTTGTTTACAACATATACAATTTCATTTTGTGTGGTTGTTGGTTTAGCTTTCTGTAACTTTGTAGCAAGCAAAATTGTGTCTTGAATGCAAGGTGTCCCGATATATTTTCCAACTGTCCCGTTATCTGGTTTAATGTCCATTCTAGAATGCCCTTCTAACCAATCAGAAACAAGTATTCAACAATGTTGTGGTATAAACATATTATAGTACTTATTAGAATACAGTATGAGGGCCTCTACACTTCCAAAACAAGTTATAAAGCGTGCAGTTTGGCTTTAATAAGTAAAGTGTTACCAAACTATCACACAGAAAATGACCATGGGATCATAAACACAACCAGTGTCAACTGCATGCTGTTCAGTAGTGTACTCCATGTTTGAATATTTGCTATGCTAATTGAAGGTAGGTACAGCACAACACAACATGTCTGTTGGCACGGTCTGTTTTGTCATTGACCAGAAGATATTGTTTATGCAATACATGACCTGTAGCTTTTTATTATTTGGAAGCTCTTAGGTGAAGCTGCCTTTAAAACCCCCACATGTCGTTGTCCTCACCCCCATGGAAATCAAATTAGCATAATTAAAAAAATGTACATACACATTTGTAAATTTAAGCTGGAGATATCTGTTTTTGAAATGGATGCGTCTCATTCCACTGCATCCGCCTATGTCGTACTTCTGCATCTGAGGTCAAAGGTGACAGAGATGGAGCGCTGTTTGTCAGACCATGAGACCTCCCAAAATGTGGTCTTCTCACAAAATCCCCTGTAGCATCTGAACGGTTTGGCCTAGCAGCTATTAGGACCCCTCTATGGAAAGATGATACTCTCACAAGTGTCAGGAGACTCGTCCAAAGTTGGTACAGCCGATCTGCCAACAAGCATGTACACTACCGTTCAAAGGTTTGGGGTCACTTAGAAATGTCCTTGTTTTCCAAGAAAACATACATGAAATTTGTTGCAAAATGAATAGGAAATATAGGCAAGATGTTGACAAGGTTAAAAATAATGATTTTTTTATTCAAATAATAATTGGGTCCTTTAAACTTTGTTTAATTCAAAGAATCCTCCATTTGCAACAATTACAGCCTTGCAGACCTTTGGCATTCTAGTTGTCAATTTGAGGAAATCTGAAGAGATTTCACCCCAATGCTTCCTGAAGCACCTCCCACAAGTTGGATTGGCTTGATGGGCACTTATGTTCCATACGGTCCAGCTGCTCCCACAACAGCTCAAAAGGGTTGAGATCCGGTGACTGTGCTGGCCACTCCATTATAGACAGAATACCAGCTGACTGCTTTTTCCCTAAATAGTTTTGCATAGTTTAGAGCTGTGATTTGGGTCATTGTCCTGTTGTAGGAGGGAATTGGCTCTAATTAAGCGCCATCCACAGGGTATGGCATGGCGTTGAAAAATGGAGTGATAGCATTCCTTCTTCAAGATCCCTTCAAGACCACCACCAAAGCACCCGCAGGCAATCACATTGCCTCCACCATGCTTGACAGATGGCGTGAAGCATTACTCCATCACCTTTTCATTTTATATGAGTTTTCTTCTTTGTGATCCGAGGACCTTAAACTTTGATTCGTCTGTCAACACTTTTATCCAATCTTCCTCTGTCCAGTGTCTGTGTTCTTTTGCTCATCTTAATCTTTTCTTTTTATTGGCCAGTCTGAGATATGGCTTTTCCTTTGCAACTCTGCCTAGAAGGCCAGCATCCCGGAGTCGCCTCTTCACTGTTGAAGTTGAGACTGGGGTGTTGCGGTTACTATTTAATGAAGCTGCCAGTTGAGGCCTTATGAGGCATCTGTTTCTCAAACTAGACACTCTAATGTACTTGTCTCTTGCTCAGTTGTGCATCAGGGCCTCCCACTCCTCTCCGTATTCTATTTATAGACAGTTTGCACTGTTCTGTGAGTGAAGGGAGTAGAAACACAGTGTGGTACGAGATCTTACATTTCTTGGCAATTTCTTGCATAGAATAGCCTTCATTTCTCAGAACAATAATATACTGACGAATTTCAGAAGAAAGTTTGTTGTTTCTGGCCATTTTGAGCCTGTAATCTAACCCAAAAATGCTGATGCTCCAGATACTCAACTAGTCTAAAGAAGGACAGTTTTATTGCCTCTTTAATCAGAACAAAAGTTTTCAGCTGTGCTAACATAATTGCAAAAGTATTTTCTAATGATCAATTAGCCTTTTAAAATTATAAACTTGAATTAGCTAACAAATCAAAATCAAATCAAATTAATTTATATAGCCCTTTGTACATCAGCTAATATCTCAAAGTGCTGTACAGAAACCCAGCCTAAAACCCCAAACAGCAAGCAATGCAGGTGTAGAAGCACGGAGGCTAGGAAAAACTCCCTAGAAAGGCCAAAACCTAGGAAGAAACCTAGAGAGGAACCAGGCTATGTGGGGTGGCCAGTCCTCTTCTGGCTGTGCCGGGTGGAGATTACAACAGAACATGGCCAAGATGTTCAAATGTTCATAAATGACCAGCATGGTCAAATAATAATAATCACAGGCAGAACAGTTGAAACTGGAGTAGCAGCACAGCCAGGTGGACTGGGGACAGTCAACGTGCCATTGACAGTCAATGTGCCAATGACAGTCAACAGTGCCATAACACAACGTGCCATTGGAACACAGGATTGATGGTTGCGGATAATGGGCCTCTGTACACCGATGTTCAGTAGATATTCCATAACAAATCTGACGTTTCCAGCTACAATAGTAATTTACAACATTATCAATGTCGACAATGTATTTCTGATCAATTTGATGTTTTTTTAATGGCCACAAAATGTGTTTTTCTATCAAAAACAATAACATTTCTAAGTGACCCCAAACTATTGAACAGTAGGGTACGTCGGTTGTTTTGCTCTAGGACGCCCACAGGCCTGACAAGACTCCTCTAGATGAGAAAATGAATGGAAGTATACTGTATATGGAGACTGATTAACCTCTCTGGGATATTTGGGACGGTAGCGTCCCACCCCACCAACAGCCAGTGAAAGTGCAGGGCGCCAAATTCAAAACAACAAAAATCTCATAATTAAAATTCCTCAAGCATACAAGTATTTTACACCATTTTAAAGATAACATTCTCATTAATCCAGCCACAGTGTCTGTTTCAAAAAGGCTTTACAGAGAAAGCACCACAAACCATTATGTTAGGTCACCACCAAGTCACAGAAAAACACAGCCATTTTCCAGCCAAAGAGAGGAGTCACAAAAAGCAGAAATATAGATAAAATGAATCACTAACCTTTGATGATCTTCATCAGATGCCACTCATAGGACTTCATGTTACACAATACATGTATGTTTTGTTCAATAAAGTGCATATTTATATCCCAAAATCTCATTTTACATTGGCGTGTTATGTTCAGTAGTTCCAAAACATGCATTGATTTTGCAGAGATCCACATCAATTCACAGAAATACTCATAATAAACATTGATAAAAGATACAACTATTATACATGGAACTTTAGATAAGCTTCTCCTTAATGCAACCGCTGTGTCAGATTTAAAAAAAATCTTTACGGAAAAAGCACACCATGCAATAATCTGAGTACGGCACTCAGAGCCCAAACCAGCCAAAGAAAAATCTGCCAAGATGTGTAGTCAACATTAGTCAGAAATAGCATTAGAAATATTCACTTACCTTTGATGATCTTCATCATAATGCACTCCCATGAATCCCAGTTCCACAATAAATGTTTGATTTGTTTATTTGTTCGATAATGTCCATCATTTATGTCCAAATAGCTACTTCTGCGCGTTTTGTAAACAAATCCAAAGCCACGAAGCGCGTGAAGAGCAGACGAAATGTCAAAAAGTTCCGTTACAGTTTGTAGAAACATGTCAAACGATGTATAGAATCAATCTTTAGGATGTTTTTAACATAAATCTTCAATAATGTTCCAACCGGAGAATTCCTTTGTCTGTAGAAAAGTAATGGAATGCGAGCTAACTCTCTCATGACCACGTGGCACTCTGCCAGACCACTGACTCACTGCCCTTATGAGCCCCTCCTTTACAGTGGAAGCCTCAAACAAGTTTCCCAATACTGTTGACATCTAGTGGAAGCCTTAGGAGGTGCAACATGACTAATATCCCACTGTATCTTCAATAGGGAATGAGTTGAAAAACGACCAATCTCAGATTTCCCACTTCCGGTTTGGATTTTTGATTAGGTTTTCGCCTGCCATATGAGTTCTGTTATACTCACAGACATCATTCAAACAGTTTTAGAAACTTCAAAGTGTGTTCTATCCAATACTAATAATAAAATCCATATAATATGCATATATTAGATAAATATTAGAATTATATGCATATTATAGCTTTTATGGCAGACTAGCAGGCAGTTTACTCTGGGCACCTTATTCATCCAAGCTACTCAATACTGCCACCCAGTCACCAAGAAGTTAATGCCAGAAATACAATGCTTGCAAAAATTCACCCCCTTGGCATTTTTCCTATTTTGTTACATTAGAACATGGAATTAAAATTGATTTTCGGGGGGTTTGTATTTTGAATTAAGCAACATACCTACCACTTTGAAGATTTATTGTGAAACAAACAAGAAATAAGACAACAAAACTGAAAACTTGAATTTGCAAAACTATTTACCCCCTCAACGTCAATACTTTGTAGAGCCACCTTTTGCAGCAATTACAGCTGCAAGTCTCTTGGGGTATGTCTCTATAAGCTTGACACATCTAGCCACTGGGATTTTTGCCCATTCTTCAAGGCAAAACTGCTACAGCTCCTTCAAGTTGGATGGGTATGCTGGTGTACAGCAATCTGTAAGTCACACCACAGATTCTCAATTGCATTGAGGTCTGGGCTTTGACGAGGCCATTCCAAGACATTGAAATGTTTCCACTCAAGTGTTAATTTAGCAGTATGCTTAGGGTCATTGTCCTGCTGGAAGGTGAACCTTTGTACCAGTCTCAAATCTCTGGTAGACTGAAATAGGTTTCCCTCAAGAACATCCTTGTATTTAGAGCCATCCATCATTCCTTCAATTCTGATCAGTGTCCTAGTCCCTGCAGATGAAAAACATCCCCACAGCATGATGCTGCCACCACCATGTTTCACTTTGGGATGGTTTTCTCGGGGTGATGAGAGGTGTTGGGTTTGCACCAGACATATCATTTTCCTTGATGGCCAAAAAGCTCATTTTTAGTCTCATCTGACCAGAGTCCCTTCTTCCATATATTTTGGGAGTCTCCCACATGCTTTTTGGCGAACACCAAACATGTTTGCCTATTTTTTTCTTTGAGCAATGGCTTTTTGCTGAGCACTCTTCCATAAAGCCCAGCTCTGTGGAGTGTACCTCTTAAAGTGGTCCTATGGACAGATACTCCAATCTCCGCTGTGGAGCTTTGCAGCTCCTTCAGGGTTATCTGGGGCAGCAGGTAGCCTGGTGGCATTTCGCTACACAAGCATTTTGCTACACTCGCATTAACATCTGCAAACCATGTGTATGTGATAAATAATATTTGATTTGATTTGATTGTGGTTAGAGCGTTGGACTAGTAACTGAAAGGTTGCAAGATCGAATCCCAGAGCTGACAAGGTAAAAATCTGTTGTTCTACTCCTGAACAAGGCAGTAAACTCAGTGTTCCTAGGCCATCATTGAAAATAAGAATTTGTTATTATCTGACTTGCTTGGTAAATTAAGGTAAAATAAAAAACAAATAGATATCTTTGTCTTTTTTGCCTCTCTGATAATACCCTACCTTCCTGGTCCGTGAGTTTTGGTGAGCGGCCCTCTCTTGGCAGGTTTGTTGTGGTGCCAAATTATTTTCATGTTTTAATAATGGTATGTTCTCTAATAATTGTGCTCTGTGGGATGTTCAAAGTTTCTGATATTTTTTTATAATCCAAACCTGATCTGTACTTTTCCACAACTCTGTCCCTGACCTGTTTGGAGAGCTCCTTGGTCTTCATGGTGCTGCTTGCTTGGTGGTGCCCCTTGCTTAGTGGTGTTGCAGACTCTGGGGCCTTTCATAACAGGTGTATATGTACTGAATTCATGTGACAGATCATGTGACACTTAGATGTGGACTTAGAGGTGGACTTTATTTAACTAATTATTTGACTTCTGAATGTAATTGGTTGCACCAGATCTTATTTAGGGGCTTCATAGCAAAGGGGGTGAATACATCTGCACACACCAATTTTCCGCTTTTTATTTTTTCAATTTTTTAGTAATATTTTTCATTTCACTTCACCAATTTGGAATATTTTCTGTATGTCCATTACACGAAATCCAAATAAACATCTATTTATATTACAGGTTGTAATGCAACAAAGTAGGAAATACGCCAAGGGGGATGAATACTTTTGCAAGGCACTGTATTGGGTTAAATACATGTTTAAAAAAAAGTATATAGCAAATGTTTCCTGACCTTGCTTACATCGCTCAGATATGGGAAAGACACTTCAGAACAAACTTCCTTTTGGTAATTTTTGGGGACGATCTCTTGTTCCAAGCATTTGTATGAGATATTAGCAGTATGACCCCAACACATTTTTAGGACCCCAAAACATAAATATTTTTTGGATTCTTCAACGTGTCTTAAAATCATAAATGAAATACCTAATGATCCTTGGTATGACCGCCCTCCCCCGCTTAGACAGGGGGAAAGAGAGCAAAAGAAGTGTTCCATGACAGGGTGAGCAAGACGTAAAACAAAATATTACCCCAAAAAAGACAATACAATGTAAAAACCATAAAACAGATATAGCACAGTGATTTGAAAAGGAAGCTATAAAATAAAATGATTTCCATTAAATAAATAAACTATTAGGAGAATCAATGTTCTTAAGATGTCATCTGCTCTCCACAGGATCTGGGGATATCGAAAGTGGGTCATATGAAGAGAATTCTCCAGGGAACTAAGGACCTGGCCAAGACCGCAATGGTTGACCTCTAACCCAGAAGTAGTTGGTGCCAGAGTGGAAGTGCCCTTCCACCACAGAGAAAGAGTTTGGGAGCTCCGCAGGGAGAGCTGAACGCCTGGCATCTTGGGGTGGATGGATGGATTTGATCCTTTGATGGATTTAAGAAAGCTGTTGGTGAGAAATTGTCGAACCTAAATGTTTTAGTGAGGCTGTGTTTGGTGCCAAAATAGAACATGGCAATCTACAGTTGTTGACAGTTTAAAGAAGGAAGCCATAGTTTTTCACAAAAAAAATGCAAATTTTCTCTAATCATATTTTCATTCATGGCCCAATTGGGTATGCAACTGATCCTCATTATAAGAGTTGGTTTGGTCATCTGGCCTCATAGAGAAGGCCCAATCCAAGTAGCAACAAGGTGACTTCCATGAGTGTGCCCTAACAATGTGCTGTGAGTGTGTACAGTTCAGCACAGTCACTACATTACCGTGCAGCTTTGTGATTGGCTTACTGGCTCTTTGCCTGGCAGTAGAAGGCTACAGACGCAACGCTACAGTCTGCAATATCCTGCTTTCACTGTTTACACCAGAGGAGATAGGCGACGTCCCAAATAGCACCCGCTTCCCTATGTAGGGCACTACTTTTAAGTGGTGCACTATGTAGGGAATAGGGTGTGATTACAGACGTGCCCTGGGAGAAGGAGATGCAATGCCACAACCTAAAGCGAGTGAAGAGAGGTCTCTGAAAACAGTGAGACATATGTTGCATGCAATGCTAGCTTGATTTGGGATATCAATTTGGAATTGCAAGATTAGTGTCTTGGTTCTTTTGTGTAAAAAATGACTTTAGTATTATTATACCATTTGTTACTACTGAAAGCATTATTTTGGTATGAATCAACCTTTTTTGTTAATTATTTTTATTTATGTTTTTGCATGATAATTATGTGTCAAGGACCTGTGTCATGTGCCATATTTTATTCATTTTATTGTACAAATGTGCTTTATTGGTAAGAGAACATCAGAATATAAGACAAGTTACTAGATTAACTATTAGGAGTTATACTTTGTTTTCTGTTGAAATGAAAATCAGTACCAAAGTGAATGTCCACTAAACTTCCAGACATAAATGTTAACTTTGAAAGTAGTGAAAATAACATAATCATGTTTGGGATGAATATCAGTTCCATATAGAGTGTTATAAATTAGATTCTAGAAATCTGGAAACGTTCAATAAATTCCCTGGTTTCCCAGAAATCTTGGTTGGAGGATCTGCATTTCCTGCTTCTTATCTTCTGAGTCCGGAAAACCTCCAACCGGGATTTCGGGAAAACCACGGGATTTATTTACATTTCCCAGAATTTTGCAACCCTAGCTGTAATCCAACAATTTCATATTTTTATGGAATGCTTGACAGGGACTTTTCCATGTTGCTATTTGCAAAGTTACATCCTCATATCACTAGATACAATTCACCGCAATCTCTAGCATTTAAACACTCAATATTTCACAGAGTAACACTATGGTAGTGGGAATAGGAGTTACATTTTGATTTAAGTATAAGTTTAAGCAGCTCATCTGCAACAGGAGAAAGTGCAGATTTAGTTGCTCAGTGTGAAATGTAATTGTAATAGGACACTTTTGTTAGGTTGGTGGCATTACAGGGTATACCTATATATGTGATGCTAAGTATGCATATACAATATATGCACTGAATATATACAATCTAAAGCAGTGTATGCATACACTGTTAGTAGCTTTTGTAGTCAAATGCCTTTGTAGATTATAGCTAACAGCTAAAACGTTTTGATGACCATGTCTATTGATTTGCGCCATGAACACCAATTGTGGATTATTGATTTTGTTAAATAGGATAATCTGTCCTGTTTTTGTTTAATGCTGTTGTATTCTAACGGAGGTGCAATATTATATTGGTTTTGGTCGTCTTTCTGACGTGATGTTTCGCTGTGGGGAAAACCCAAAGGGTTAACTGACCGACTTTTAAACTAAATAGCGTTTCTTACTAATTTAATTTTCATTCAAAATTCTTCCAACAGCTCACTGGTTTTTAGTCTTGTTCCGCTGTGCTTCCAGGATGATTCTCAAAACAGGTTGCAGGAAATAATAGACCGTGTTACTGACTATGTGAGACTGTTGAATGGGCAGACCTGACTGTTGTTCTGTGCTTTATGTATCTAAGATCCCTTGTATGTTCATTTACATCAGCTAAATACTTAGCATCAACTGTATGTTTATCATTGATCAGCCAAGTTATATTATCAATCATCCTATATCATCAAGCCTTCTTTTTTTATCATTTTTTACCTCAACGAAACTGTTCGTATCAGGATTGTGGCTTGCTTAATTTCATAGTCCTCATGTACCATAATATCTATTAACAAATGGAAATAGGAATTTATACCATGTTTGCATGATAATTACATTTAGGTTTCTTTGGGATTAAGATAGAAATGAATCCGTACTAGTTAGTTACTAATTGTGTTCACTTATTTGGAGTAAGCACCAGAAAGTAGCATGTATCTTTTAATCCATAAAATGAAGCATTACCACCCACCTCTCCGTTGGTGGCCTATCAAGAGAATTTACATTATCAAGAAGCATATAATTGTTGCTTATGCTCACAATCAAGTATCATTTTAAAAAAAACATGAAACTCAAAACATGAGGCCTTTTAATCCCCTAAAACATTAACCTCTTTTGGCGAAAGATGTTAGATTTGAGAATTATGCCAAGAGCATCTAAATCATAACTTTAGTAAATGGTCTAGACAAAAATAAATGGGTTTTATTGCAAGTATGATTGTTATAAAGAAACAAAACATAGCCACAAGCTAGCTAGGTTCCTAACCAAAGACATGAATGAAACATTCTGAACATTCAGTCTTTTTTGAAATTCTAAGTATCCAAGCCACAGTTCTTGATCATCATTTATGTTTCTTGTTGTCTTTAGAGCCCCGTTTCCACTGGCACTTAACGTTAGGGCCCAGTTGGTTCCAAATTCGAGCTGGCTCAAATGGAATTCTTAAATTCAAGCTGGCTCAAATGGAATTCTTAAATTCGAGCTGGGTCGAGGGAAACCCGGGCCTGAGCAGCCAAGTTTCGCAACTGGTTAGAATTCGGGTTGGTGACACCGTTACTATGCAACCACCAAGTTTATCAACGTTAGCTACCTAGTCTGGGCTTGTTACTGTTAGCTATGGACAAGCAGTATTGCAGATATCAGACATGACACTAATTAGTACCATACCTGGATCCTTCATTCATTTTTGCACTACACAATAAACTTTTATGAGAACAGTCAGCCCTCGAATGCTAGCTACCTAACTATAGCTGGCAAATCAGAGTTGAACAAGCTAGCTAGCTAATGTGAGCTAGCAGGAATTTAAGCAGGCCAGGTCATATTGAAAATTAGCTGGACACATTATATCAAACCTATCATCTGGTTTGCTTGGTTAGCTAGCTAGCTAATAGCCAATGCCATGGCAAGCAAAGTAGGAATTAAGCCTGTTAGCTAGCTAGCTAATGTCAGCAAGCTAAACATATGGCTCTGAGTCTAGCTGGCACTGGCAGGAGTATGGGGTAACATTAGTTACAGCATGGTGAGGGTGAATTACATTCTTTAAAATCTAGCTAGCTAGCTAGGTAGCAACATTAGCGAAGCCAGCTGCAGTCACATATTGGCTACCTAGCAGCATGAAATAATTTCATATTTCTTGGCCAGCCCAACCTGGGTTGACTTTAAAGTGCCAATGGAAACAATGCTTACGTGGCTTAGGTATGGGCTGGTTTCACAGACATAGACAGATGGATTTTACGTTCTAGCTGTTGTTCTCAGAGTAGTTTGACCTTGGAATACATAGTTCTGTATTTATATTAAAACCACCTTTTCAGTAGTCTGAATTCAAGTGCAATCTCGGTAATTTATGTCTGCACAGCTGCAGGAAGTAGGAGTGCTGAGGGTACTGCAGCACCGTGTGAAAAATCGAAAGTAAAAAAAGAATATATATATATATATATATATATATGTATATATATATATATATATATATATATATATATATATATATATATATATGTATTTTTTTCTCTCCACAAAAGTAGTGCACTAGGCCCTTAGTACTCCTGTATTAGTGGACCAATCTAGCCGTCTGTAACGCCCAACATTTATTTTGCAGCATCGCTGCAGCACCCCCACCTCCAAACTACTTCCTGCGGCTATGTACTGTGTGTCTGGCTTCAGTTCCCAGGCTGTATGTGTGTGTTGTCTATCTCTGTGTGTCTGTCTGAAGGGTGTCTGTCTGTCTGTCTGAAGGGTGTCTGCCTGGTTCTGTATGAGTGTGCTGTCTGTCTCTCTGTGTCTGTCTGAAGGGTGTCTGTTTGTCTCTCTGTGTGTGTCTGTCTGTCTGTCTATCTGAAGGGTGTTTGGCTGATTCTGTATGAGTGTGCTGGACCCAAGACTACATGCTTAGAGAGAGAGAGCTTGAGTTCTCCAAATTAGGTAGAGGTTTCCCATGGGAACAGATCTTAGCTCACCTTACCTCCCCCAATCCTAACCATAACCATTAGGGGGGGAACGCAAAACTGATCTTAGATCAGCATCCATGGGCAACATCATCCATCACCATGTTTTCCAATGGTATGTATATATAATGCTGCAAACTGCCTGGTTTTCATAAACCAACCAAACCCTATGTGAGGACTCTTAAGATGGGGTAACCCGATAGTCTTTAACATGGTTAATAACATGGTGGAAGAGAAGTGAGATTCATTTGTTTACATTGTTTACAATGGCACAGTTTTACTTGCTAAGGATAAAAATATATAAACTCAGCAAAAAAAGAAACATCCTCTCACTGTCAACTGCGTTTATTTTCAGCAAATATTCAGCAAATTTAATATGTGTAAATATTTGTATGAACATAACAAAATTCCACAACTGAGACATAAACTGAAATGAAGTTCCACAGACATGTGACTAACAGAAATGGAATAATATGTCCCTGAACAAAGGGGGGGTCAAAATTAGAAATCAAATGTAACAGTCAGTATCTGGTGTGGCCACCAGCTGCATTAAGCACTGCAGTGCATCTCCACCTCATGGACTGCACCAGATTTGCCAGTTCTTGCTGTGAGATGTTACCCTACTCTTCCAACAAGGCACCTGCAAGTTCCCGGACATTTCCTGGGAGAATGGCCCTAGCCCTCACCCTCCGATCCAACAGGTCCCAGACGTGCTCAATGGGATTGAGATCTGAGCTCTTCGCTGGCTATGGCAGAATACTGACATTCCTGTCTTGCAGGAAATCACACACAGAACGAGCAGTATGGCTGGTGGCATTGTCATTTTGGAGGGTCATGTCAGGATGTATTCCCTGTAACGCACAGTATTGAGATTGCCTGCAATGACAACAAGCTCAGTCCGATGATGCTGTGGCACATGCCCCGGACTATGACAGACCCTCCACCTCCAAATCGATCCCGCTTTGGTGTAATGCTCATTCCTTTGACGATAAACTCAAATCTGACCATCACCCCTGGTGAGACAAAACAGCAACTTGTCAGTGAAGAACACTCTTTTCCAGTCCTATCTGGTCCATCGATGGTGGGTTTGTGCCCATAGGCGACATTGTTGTCTGGTGAGAACCTGCCTTACAACAGGCCTGCAAGCCCTCAGTTCAGCCTCTCTCAGCCTATTGCAGACAGTCTGAGCACTGATGGGGGGATTGTGCGTTTCTGGTGTAACTCGGGCAGTTGTTGTTGCCATCCTGTACCTGTCCCACAGGTTTGATGTTCGGATGTACCAATCCTGTGCAGGTGTTGTTACATGTGGTCTGCCACTGCAAGGACGATCAGCTGTCCGTCCTGTCTCCCTATAGCGCTGTCTTAGGCGTCTCACAGTACGGACATTACAATTCATTGCCCTGGCCACATCTGCAGTCCTCATGCCTCCTTGCAGCATGCCTAAGGCACGTTCACACAGTTGAACAGGGACCTTGGGCATCTTTGTTTGGTGTTTTTCAGAGTCAGTAGAAAGGCCTCTTTACTGTCCTAAGTTTTCATAACTGTGACCTTAATTGCCTACCGTCTGTAAGCTGTTAGTGTCTTAACGACCGAGTACATTAATTGTTTGTGGTTAATCTAACAAGCATGGGAAACAGTGTTTAAACACTTTACAATGAAGATCTGTAAAGTTATTTGGATTATTACGAATTATCTTTGAAAGACAGGGTCCTGAAAAAGGGACATTTCTTTTTTTGCTGAGTTTATGTACAAAACGTGCATATTTATTGCCTAAGGTTAAACAACATGATGATGTAACTATGTTTTCTTCTTTGGAAGATAATGTTACAGTTTGTCACTTGTGTTACTATCTGGATGCTTTTGGTAGAGTAGTTGGACATTTTTATGACTACCAAGCAGTGGAGTCTAGTGGGAGGAGCTATAGGAGGACGGGCTAATTGTAGTGTCTGGAATGGAATAAAAGGAACAGAATCAAACGTGGTTTACGTATTCCAGCCATTACAATGTGCCTGTCCTCCTATAGATCGTCCCACCAGCCTCCACTGCTACCAAGTGACTGTTTTTTTGTGCTTTTTTATGGTTACAATGCATGGTTAGTTATTTATTACAATACGGAAGTCGCTGAGATGTGTATTTTTGTATTCAGATTAATTAAATGGATTCAAATTTGTTGTACATTGTTGGGTGCCTTAAAAACAAGGCTATCTTCCTCTTCAATAAAAACGAGTGCATACACAACGTGTCATGATATTCCTTCTTCAATGAAAACGAATGCGTACACAATATGTCATATTTATTTTTCTATAAAAACGAGTGCATACACAATGTGTCATAATATTACTTCCTCTTGGATGAACTGCATTACCTTCAGATATTGTTTGTTGGTGATATTGTTTGAACTCATTGTAATGTACGAACGCAATGTAGAGAGGACATCCCATAGGCAGTACATGTTCTGTGGAAACTTGTACTCTTGTTTTTACTAATGAATTACTATCTGTTCCTGTATTGTAGTCCTGCATACAATACCGTGTAGTCAGACCTATACACAGATTTACAGTAGGCCCGTATGTTAAAAACAAAATCAGGGTGTGTTCAGTGGGAAACATGTTTGTTTTTGGTTCGCATGGGGCTAAAATGTTGCTGTTTTAGAGCTAATATCCTGCTGATCTACACATTTTGACGTGATCATGTTTTTGGATCACTGCAAGGTCTCACTGTAAGCTAGCCTGGTCCCAAGTCTGTTTGCCATTGCCATGTTTGCCATGACAATGACCATAGTAGTTGGCAAGACAACACACACAGATCACAAACACACACACACACGCGCAAGCAAGCACATATACACACGCACACATTCTTGCAAATGTAGGCTAATTCCCACAGAAACGATTTCATTTTCTGCTTTAAAGTCTTACAATATTTTCTACATACCATGTAATATGACTGACCTTATTAACTGTAGCTAGCTCCTCAATCTCCTTATCCTTTGTGCTTATAAAATGGGATCTCACCTATCTAACCATATCTGTCATGTCTATTGGAATGAAGACCTCATGGGGCGGAAACCCCCATTCTGTCCAAGCTCCTAAATCTCTCAGCGATGGGCCCCACGTCCTGAGCCTAGCTGCAGTAGAGCTGTATGTGAGCTTCACCAGGACCAACTCTGTTCTCACCACTGAGGACGGTGTAGTGATGCATAGTGTTCCCAACCAACTGGGGCTACCCCTCACCATAGTGGCTAGCAGGGATGGGTACCTTCTGACCATAGTGGCTAGCAGGGATGGCTACCTTCTCACCTCGCTGCTCTGGAAAACCACCAGGATGCCAAGTAAATGTGTGTGTAATATGAGGTTGCCATCTAGTGCCTCATTTGAACAACTACACACAGTGACAGTGTGGAAACCAATGATGTAAATACACCTTGGATGACTGACAGGGAGGTGCTGTATGGAAGCTACCTTACAGCCATCTTGACACTCCTCCTCCATTGTAAGAAATATTTTGGAAGCTTTGGAAATGCACTTATAAATGTCTACATTCCTTTCTATATTATCTTACAGAAACTTTAACGCAGACTTTCAAATCAAATCAAAGTTTATTTGTCACATGCGCTGAGTACAACAGATGTAGACCTTACAATGAAATGCTTACTTACAGGCGCTAACCAATAGTGCAAAAAAAGGTATTAGGTGAACAATAGGTAAGTAAAGAAATAAAACAACAGTAAAAAGACAGGCTATAAACAGTAGCGAGGCTATAACTGTAGCGAGGCTACATACAGACACTGGTTAGTCAGGCTGATTTAGGTAGTATGTACATGTAGATATGGTTAAAGTGGCTGCATATATGATGAACAGAGAGTAGCAGTAGTGTAAAAGAGGGGGTGGTGGGTGGCGGGACACAATGCAGATAGCCCAGTTAGCCAATGTGCGGGAGCACTGGTTGGTCGGCACAACTGAGGTAGTATGTACATGAATGTATAGTTAAAGTGACTATGCATATATGATAAACAGAGAGTAGCAGCAGCGTAAAGAGAGGGGCTGGGCTGGGGGGGGCACAGAATGCAAAGAGTCCAGGTAGCCATTTGATTACCTATTCAGGAGTCTTATGGCTTGGGGGTAAAAACTGTTGAGAAGCCTTTTTGTCCTCGACTTGGCACTCCGGTACCGCTTGCCATGCGGTAGTAGAGAGAACAGTATATGACTGGGGTTGGTGGGGTCTTTGACAATTTTTAGGGCCTTCCTCTGACACCGCCTGGTATAGAGGTCCTGGATGGCAGGAAGTTTGGCCCCAGTGATGTACTGGATCGTACGCACTACCCTCTGTAGTGCCTTGCAGTCAAAGGCCGAGCAATTGCCATAGCAGGTAGTGATGCACTCAATGTTGCAGATTTATACTGTATTATGTGAACAAAACATTCCAAAAATATTTAAACGGTTCAAAAGTTTGAGGTCACTTAGAAATGTCCCTGTTTTTGAAAGAAAAGCACATTTTTGTCCATTAAAAAAACATCACATTGATCAGAAATACAGTGTAGACATTGTTAATGTTGTAAATGACTACTGTAGCTGTAAACGGCTGATTTGTCATGGAATATCTACATAGGCGTACAGAGGCCCATTATCAGCAACCATCACTCCTGTGTTCCAATTCCACGTTGTGTTAGCTAATCCAAGTTTATCATTTTTAAAGGCTAATTGATCATTAGAAAACCCTTTTGCACTTATGAAAACCCTTTTGCACAATTGAAAACTGTTGAGGTGATTAAAGAAGTAATTAAACTGGCCTTCTTTAGACTAGTTGAGTATCTGGAGCATCAGCATTTGTGGGTTCGATTACAAGCTCAAAATGGCCAGAAACAAATAACTTTCTTCTGAAACTCGTCAGTCTATTCTTGTTCTGAGAAATGAAGGCTATTCCATGCGAGAAATTGCCAAGAAACTGAAGATCCCGTAAAACGCTGTGTACTACTCCCTTCACAGACAGAGCAAACTGGCTCTAAACAGAATACAAAGTGGAGTGAGAGGCCCAGGTGCACAACTGAGCAAGAGGACAAGTACATTAGAGTTGTCCTCTTAAGAGAGTCTAGCTTGAGAAACAGACGCCTCACAAGTCCACAACTGGCAGCTTCATTAAATAGTACCCGTAAAAAACAAGGGGCTCAACATCAACAGTGAAGAGGCAACTCTGGGATGCTGGCCTTCTAGACAGAGTTCCTCTGTCCAGTGTTGGTGTTCTTTTGCCCATTTTAGTCTTTCATTTTCATTGGCCAGTCTGAGATATGGCTTTTCCTTTGCAACTCTGCCTAGAAGGCCAGCATCCCGGAGTCGCCTCTTCACTGTTGACGTTGAGACTGTTGTTTCACGGGTCCTATTTAATGAAGCTGCCAGTTGAGGACTTGTGAGGCGTCTGCGTGACCCCAAGCTTTTGAATGGTAGTGTATAAATTAACAGTATCATTTTTTTACAAGTGCTAATGTCACTGTGCCCACAACAACAACAAAAATACTTAAATACACACATTTTTTTCCTTCGACATGTAATTGAAATACTGTAGAATTCCATTATTTTCCTATGGGTGCTCCTTCAGGGGAGTGCCAATATGGCCGACCGGTAGATTCAAAGCCTCTAAATGGCCAATACTTGGCATCAGCAATCCAGGGTTTATATACATTATTTGTGGGGACCAAGTCAAGCAAAAGCATATGGAAAGTTTCATCCTGCCTTTTCTCTTCAGCTTTCTTGCATTATTCTCAGCTGTGATCATGTTGCTTTTGTCCATAAACCAAGGCAACATCTGGCGATAACTGCCAAAACATCTGATATGTATGTTGAGTCTTTATCGTCTGCTTTACTCTTATTAACTTAGTAACCATTATTACACATTATTATCCATTGTTTCCCATGATTATCCATTATTGTCCATTGTTATCCATAATTACCCATTTTTAGCCATGATTACAATTATTATCCATTATTACCCATTATTATAAACTATTAACCATTATTATCCATGATTATCCATTATTACCCATTATTACCCATGATTATCCATTATTACCCATTATTATTCATTATTACCCATTATTAATCATTATTATAAGTTATTACCCATTATTAATCATTATTATAAATTATTACCCATGATTATCCATTATTACCCATTATTCAACAACATAGTTCAGTCAGTAGGAAGCTCTCTCATCCATGTATATGCAGATGATTCAGTCTTATACTCAGCTGGCCTCTCCCCGGATTTTGTATTAAACACTACAACAAAGTTTTCTTTGTGTCCAACATGCTTTCTCTGCCCTTAGCCTTGTTCTGAACACCTCCAAAACAAAGGTCATCTAGTTTGGTAAGAAGAATGCCTCTCTCCCCAGAGGTGTGATTACTACCGTTATGGGTTTAGAGCTTGAGGTAGTCACCTCATACAAGTACTTGGGAGTATGGCTAGACGGTACACTGTCCTTCTCTCAGCACATATCAAAGCTTCTCAAATCAAATCAAATTTTATTTGTCACATACACATGGTTAGCAGATGTTAATGCGAGTGTAGCGAAATGCTTGTGCTTCCAGTTCCAACAATGCAGTAATAACCAACAAGTAATCTAACTAACAATTCCAAAACGAATTTCTTATACACAGTGTAAGGGGATAAATAATATGTACATAAAGATATAAATGAGTGATGGTGCAGAGCAGCATAGGCAAGATACAGTAGATGGTATCGAGTACAGTATATACATATGCGATGAGTATGTAAACAAAGTGGCATAGTTAAAGTGGCTAGTGCTACATGTATTACATAAAGATGCAGTAGATGATAGAGTACAGTATATACGTATACATATGAGATGAATAATATAGGGTATGTAAACATTATATTAGGTAACATTGTTTAAAGTGGCTAGCGATATATTTTACATCCTTTCCCATCAATTCCCATTATTGAAGTTGCTGGAGTTGAGTCAGTGTGTTGGCAGCAGCCACTCAATGTTAGTGCTTGCTGTTTAACAGTCTGATGGCCTTGAGATAGAACCTGTTTTTCAGTCTCTCGGTCCCAGCTTTGATGCACCTGTACTGACCTCGCCTTCTGGATGATAGCGGGGTGAACAGGCAGTGGCTCGGGTGGGTGTTGTCCTTGATGATCTTTATGGCCTTCCTGTAACATCGGGTGGTGTAGGTGTCCTGGAGGGCAGGTAGTTTGCCCCCGGTGATACGTTGTGCAGACCTCACTACCCTCTGGAGAGCCTTACGGTTGTGGGCGGAGCAGTTGCCGTACCAGGCGGTGATACAGCCCGCCAGGATGCTCTCGATTGTGCATCTGTAGAGGTTTGTGAGTGCTTTTGGTGACAAGCCGGATTTCTTCAGCCTCCTGAGGTTGAAGAGGCACTGCTGCGCCTTCTTCACGATGCTGTCTGTGTGAGTGGACCAATTCAGTTTGTCTGTGATGTGTATGCCGAGGACCTTAAAACTTACTACCCTCTCCACTACTGTTCCATCGATGTGGATAGGGGGGTGTTCCCTCTGCTGTTTCCTGAAGTCCACAATCATCTCCTTAGTTTTGTTGACGTTGAGTGTGAGGTTATTGTCCTGACACCACACTCCGAGGGCCCTCACCTCCTCCCTGTAGGCCGTCTCGTCGTTGTTGGTAATCAAGCCTACCACTGTTGTGTCGTCCGCAAACTTGATGATTGAGTTGGAGGCGTGCGTTGCCGCGCAGTCGTGGGTGAACAGGGAGTACAGGAGAGGGCTCAGAACACACCCTTGTTGGGCCCCAGTGTTGAGTATCAGCGGGGTGGAGATGTTGTTGCCTACCCTCACCACCTGGGGGCGGCCCGTCAGGAAGTCCAGTACCCAGTTGCACAGGGCGGGGTTGAGACCCAGGGTCTCGAGCTTGATGATGAGCTTGGAGGGTACTATGGTGTTAAATACCGAGCTGTAGTCGATGAACAGCATTCTCACATAGGTATTCCTCTTGTCCCGATGGGTTAGGGCAGTGTGCAGTGTGGTTGAGATTGCATCGTCTGTGGACCTATTTGAGCGGTAAGCAAATTGGAGTGGGTCTAGGGTGTCAGGTAGGGTGGAGGTGATATGGTCCTTGACTAGTCTCTCAAAGCACTTCATGATGACGGAAGTGAGTGCTACGGGGCGGTAGTCGTTTCGCTCAGTTACCTTAGCTTTCTTGGGAACAGGAACAATGGTGGCCCTCTTGAAGCATGTGGGAACAGCAGACTGGTATAGGGATTGATTGAATATGTCCGTAAACACACCAGCCAGCTGGTCTGCGCATGCTCTGAGGGCGCGTCTGGGGATGCCGTCTGGGCCTGCAGCCTTGCGATGGTTAACACGTTTAAATGTTTTACTCACCTCGACTGCAGTGAAGGAGAGACCGCATGTTTCCGTTGCAGGCCATGTCAGTGGCACTGTATTGTCCTCAAAGCGGGCAAAAAAGTTATTTAGTCTGCCTGGGAGCAAGACATCCTGGTCCGTGACTGAGCTGGATTCCTTCTTATAGTCCGCGATTGACTGTAGACCCTGCCACATACCTCTTGTGTCTGAGCCGTTGAATTGAGATTCTACTTTGTCTCTATACTGACGCTTAGCTTGTTTGATAGCCTTACGGAGGGAATAGCTGCACTGTTTGTATTCGGTCATATTACCAGTCACCTTGCCCTGATTAAAAGCAGTGGTTCGCGCTTTCAGTTTCACGCGAATGCTGCCATCAATCCACGGTTTCTGGTTTGGGAATGTTTTAATCGTTGCTATGGGAACGACATCTTCAACGCACGTTCTAATGAACTCGCACACCGAATCAGCGTATTCGTCAATGTTGTTGTCTGACGCAATACGAAACATATCCCAGTCCACGTGATTGAAGCAGTCTTGGAGTGTGGAATCAGCTTGGTCGGACCAGCGTTGGACAGACCTCAGCGTTGGAGCTTCTTGTTTCAGTTTCTGTCTGTAGGCAGGGATCAGCAAAATGGAGTCGTGGTCAGCTTTTCCGAAAGGGGGGTGGGGCAGGGCCTTATATGCGTCGTGGAAGTTAGAATAACAGTGATCCAAGGTTTTGCCAGCCCTGGTGGCGCAATCGATATGCTGATACATTTTAGGGAGTCTTGTTTTCAGATTAGCCTTGTTAAAATCCCCAGCTACAATAAATGCAGCCTCAGGATGTATGGATTCCATTTTGCATAGAGTCAAATAAAGTTCGTTCAGAGCCATCGATGTGTCTGCTTGAGGGGGAATATATACGGCTGTGATTATAATCTAAGAGAATTCTCTTGGTAGATAATGCGGTCTACACTTGATTGTGAGGAATTCTAAATCAGGTGAACAGAAGGATTTGAGTTCCTGTATGTTCCTGTGATCACACCACGTTTCGTTAGCCATAAGGCATATGCCCCCACCCCTCTTCTTACCAGAAAGGTGTTTGTTTCTGTCGACGCGATGCGTGGAGAAACCCGCTGGCTGCACCGCTACCAAAAGCGTCTCTCCAGTGAACCATGTTTCCGTGAAGCAAAGAACGTTACAGTCTCTGATGTCCCTCTGGAATGCTACCCTTGCTTGGATTTCATCAACCTTGTTGTCAAGAGACTGGACATTGGCGAGAAGAATGCTAGGAAGTGGGGCACGATGTGCCCGTCTACGTAGTCTGACCAGAAGACCGCCTCGTTTCCCTCTTTTATGAAGTCGTTTTTTTGGGTCGCCGGCTGGGATCCATTCCGTTGTCCTGGTTGAAAGGCAGAACACAGGATCCGCTTTGCGAAAGTCATATTTTTGGTCGTACTGATGGTGAGTTGACGCTGATCTTATATTCAGTAGTTCTTTTCGACTGTATGTAATGAAACCTAAAACGACCTGGGGTACTAATGTAAGAAATAACACATAAAAAAAAAAAAAAAATGCATAGTTTCCTAGGAAAGCGAAGCGAGGCGGCCATCTCTGTCGGCGCCGGAAGTAGTTCTCTTGTCATGATGTGTGTTTTGTCCTATATTTTTATTTTTAATCCCCCAGGAGGCCTTTTTTGCCCTTTCGTAGGCAGTCATTATAAATAAGAAATTGTTCTTAACTAAATACGTAAATAAAACAAATGATTCATTATAATCCATTATAATCCACTGTTATCCATTGTTATCTATTAATATCCATTATTATCCATTGCTATCCATTATCATTCATTATTATCCATTATTATTAATTATCACCTTGTCATCCATTATTAATCCTTATCCCCCTTATCAACTATTATCCATTATTATAATTATTGTTTATTATTCATTATTATCCATTATCATTCCTTCTTATCCATTATTACCCACTATCCATTATTACCCACTATATATACACTGGTAGCTAGTGTTATTCATAGGTTCTAGTTCTTGAACATAATCTGAACAATGCCTTGTTTTTGGTATTTATCTTCTTATAACTGTCTTTTGATTTGTAGATGCCCTGAGTCAGCCCATGATTCCAATTCCATTACATTTTCCTGAACCTGACAGACAGCAACCTCTCTTCTCTCTTACCTTACAACAACTCAGCCTTCCACATGGAAAGACTGCTATTCCTACACGACTGGCCTTCTCATCAACCATTCAGGTGTGTGTGTGTGTGTGTGTGTGTGTGTGTGTGTGTGTGTGTGTGTGTGTGTGTGTGTGTGTGTGTGTGTGTGTGTGTGTGTGTGTGTGTGTGTGTGTGTGTGTGTGTGTGTGTGTGTGTGTGTGTGCGCGTACGTACGTTAGTGTGTGTGTGTGGGTGTGCGTACGTTAGTGTGTGTCTGTGCGTGTGTGAGTGTGTGTGTGCCACGTCCTTGTGCAGCTTTTCTAACCACTGTTGGAGTGAGGTACAGAGCAAGAGAGAACAAACTACATGTTAGCAGCACTAGAATGATAAGGCCTTTTGCATAGATTTTTTGTGTTTGAAACTAAGTGTTTTGTGTTTACAGCAGCATTGATACAGCAGCATTGAGCTGAGTGCCGTAAGAGCTGTCAATTCTCAGCTCTTGTCCAAAAGGAGAGAGATCAATGTGACCGGGCAAGTACAGTTCACTCTACCCCTGGGGCAGAACTCTGATCTGCAGGCCTCCCATGCTGTGCCAGCCTGGTCCTTTTACCAGACTACTGAGTGTTGTGGTGTATACATCAGAGAAGGTTGGTGGGAGGAGCTATAGGAGGACTGGCTCATTGTAATCGCTGGAATTTAGTCAATGTAATGGTACCCAACACATCAAACACATGGGAACAATGTTCCATTGATTCCATTCCGGCCGTTTAAATGAGCTCGACTTCCTATAGTTTCTCCCACCAGCCTCCTCTGGTATACGTTGTTAGGTGAGGTTGCCCTTAGATACTGATGGAAGATCAGTTGTACATTTCCCCTCTAAAGGTTAGAATTGTGTGCCCCCCTAGATCAGCAATGACTAGAACACAATATAATTTCGGTGCCTGGATGAACAGACGACTGGGAATGGTGAAGGTAGAGGAGGGGAAGATCTTCATGGCCACTCATCGAGGCTATTGAGTAGCCGTTGCCTTCACCCACGTGGTAGGTGCAGTATGATACAGTTGAAGTCGGAGGTTTACATACACCTTCGTAAAATACGTTTAAACTCAGTTTTTCACAATTACTGACATTTAATCCTAGTAAAAAAATCCCTGTTTAAGGTCAGTTAGGATCACCACTTTATTTTAAGAATGTGAAAGGTCAGAATAATAGTAGAGAGAATGATTTATTTCAGCTTTTATTTCTTTCATCACATTCCCAGTGGGTCAACGCTTTTTGAGTTCTGCCCACAAATGTTCTATAGGATTGAGGTCAGGGTTTGTGATTGCCACTCCAATACCTTCACTTTGTTGAACTTAAGCCATTTTGCCACAACTTTGGAAGTATGCTTGGAGTCATTGTCCATTTGGAAGACCCATTTGTGACCAAGCTTTAACTTCCTGACTGATGTCTTGAGATGCTGCTTCAGTATATCCACATAATTTTCCTTCCTCATAATGCTATCTATTTTGTGAAGTGCACCAGTCCCTCCTGCAGCAAAGCACCCCAACAACATGATGCTGCCACCCCCGTGCTTCACGGTTGGGATGGTGTTCTTCAGCTTGTAAGACTCCCCTTTTTCCTCCAAACATAACGATGATCATTATGGCCAAACAGTTATATTTTTGTTTCATCACACCAGAGGACATTTCTTCAAAAAGTACGATCTTTGCCCCCATCTTTCCTAAGTGGTATGACGGCTGCGTGGTCCCATGGTGTTTATACTTGTGTACTATTGTTTGTACAGATGAACATGGTACCTTCAGGCGTTTGGAAATAGCTCCCAAGGATGAACCAGACTTGTGGCAGTCTACAATTTCTTTTTGAGGTCTTGGCTCATTTCTTTTGATTTTCCAATGATGTCAAGCAAAGAAGCACTAGGTTTGAAGGTAGGCCTTGAAATACATCCACAGGTACACCTCAAATTGACTCAAATGATGTCAATTAGCCTATCAGAATCTTCTAAAGCCATGACATCATTTTCTGGAATTTTCCAAGCTGTTTAAAGGCACAGTCTACTTAGTGTAGGTAAACTTCTGATCCACTGGAATTGTGATACAGTGAAATAACTTCTTTGTAAACAATTGTTGGAAAAAATGACTTGTGTCATGCACAAAGTAGATGTCCTAACCGACTTGCAAAAAATATAGTTTGTGTTAGAGATCGGGCTACTTTTTTCAACATTCTGTTAAAAATCGCGCAACATTTCAACGTCCTGCTACTCATGCCAGGAATATAGTATATGCATATGATTAGTATGTGTGGATAGAAAACACTCTGAAGTTTCTAAAACTGGTTAAATGATGTCTGTGACTATAACAGAACGTGTTTCGTGGTCAAAATCTCAAGGAAACCTGATCACAAAATCGCAGAAAAAATCAATCCGCCAGTCTCTGTATTGTCTATTGCAAGGTATAATAGATAGCGACGGGCTTACAGTTCCTACAGCTTCCACACGATGTCGCCAGTGTTGTGAATTCTATGCAGATAAATCCTTGGTCATATGAGTAATAGGCACATCCTTTCGTCGGGTACACAGCAGGAAGAAATGGAAGGGGGAAAGTGGACTACGATTTCCAAACTTGTTAAAAAATTTCAGTCTCTCAATGTGCAAAACTGATAGAGACATACCCCAAGCGACTTACAGCTGTAATCGCAGCAAAAGGTGGCGCGACAAAGTATTAACTTAAGGGGGCTGAATAATTTTGCACACCCAATTTTTCAGTTTTTGATTTGTTAAAAAAGTTTGAAATATCCAATAAATGTCGTTCCACTTCATGATTGTGTCCCACTTGTTGTTGATTCTTCACCAAAAAATACAGTTTTATATCTTCATGTTTGAAGCCTGAAATGTGGCAAAAGGTCGCAAAGTTCAAGGGGGCCGAATACTTTCGCAAGGCACTGTATATTTTAAAAACAACCTAAGGATTGATTATAAAAAACGTTTGACATGTTTCTGTGGACATTACAGAAACTATTTTGAATTTGTCCATGTTGTCGTGACCGCTCTTTTCTCTGGATTTCTGAACGTAACGCGCCAAACAAACGGAGGTATTTTGGATATAAAAATAATCTTTGTGGAGCAAAAGGAACATTTGTTGTGTAACTGGGAGTCTCGTGAGTGAAAACATCTGAAGATCGTCAAAGGTAAACGATTAATTAAATGAGCCCATTTTACAATGTACGTGAACATTCATTCAGCCCCAGGCTAAGGTGCAGTGTGAATGCACCTTAAATAGATGGCTCTGGAACACTGTATTGCAACACCTATTGTGTGTCCGTCAGGCATCACCTCTATTACCCTCCTAACCTGTGAACACAAAACATCAGACAACACTCTATGGCTAAAGTCTTGACTGTGCTTCTCTGCTGTCGGCTATAAGTCCTTCCTGAACCAGGAAGAACATCTATTACTAAAGTAAAAGTGAAAGTTAATCACTTGTCTGCCTCTGCAAATTTCTGCCTGCCACGTTTGAAAGCTGTGTCGACTGTTAGAATCAACACCCTCAAAGTTTGCAGTTTATTCCACATCCTGTTCTGAGACATGGCTAATCGTGAAGTAAGTTATTTTCCTTCTTCTGCGTCCTCGTTGTAAGCTATTTTCCTCATCTGCGTCCTAGTTGTTGTAAGCTATTTTCCTCTTCTGCGTCCTCGTTGTAAGCTATTTTCCTCTTCTGCGTCCGAGTTGTAAGCTATTTTCCTCTTCTGCGTCCTCGTTGTAAGCTATTTTCCTCTTCTGCGTCCTAGTTGTAAGCTATTTTCCTCTTCTGCGTCCTCGTTGTAAGCTATTTTCCTTCTTCTGCGTCCTAGTTGTAAGCTATTTTCCTCTTCTGCGTCTGTAACTAAAAGGAAATCAAAAGGGCTAGAACACCCAAATCACTATATTACAACTTGGTTTTCATTACTCTGTAAGTAGTTTAGAAACTGAAATCCATGCTTTGGTTTTGTGTACATGGTCACAGTCTCTTTGTATCATTTGTGAGCCAAAACTAATGAAAGTCAATATCCTCAATAGGAGCAGTTTATGCTCTTCATGTCCAAATTATTTTTAAGTACCATTGCTTGAGCAACAGTAGACAAACATTTTTAGACACTTGATGATAATTTTGATAAGAAACGCAAAATATTATTAATATTGGAGATATTGACTTGCTTTGTTTTTGGTACAGAAATGCTAAAAAGAGACTATGGGCTAGGTACACAAAACCAAAGCATGGATTGCTTTCTTACATTCTCCGTAAACTGCTTACAACCTTGTAATTTGGACTTAAACCTGTGTGTTGTACACTGCCATGCCAGAGCTTTGGCGGGACAGTTGCTCTAAGTGGGGCGGCAGGGTAGCCTAGTGGCTAAAGCGTTGGGCTAGGAACCAAAAGGTTGCAAGTTCAAACCCCCGAGCTGACAAGGTACAAATCTGTTGTTCTGAACAGGCATTTAACCCACTGTTCCTAGGCCATCATTGAAAATCAGAATTTGTTCTTAATTAACTGACTTGCCTGTTTAAATAAAGGTCAAAATAAAAAAAGTAGTAACAAAGTTCAATTACTATCAGACTGTAAATGTTATTTCACAGCTGAAACATATCCTTTTTACTGTTTTTTTTAGGTCTCTGGAATGGAGAATATTATAATAAAAAATAAGATGAATCTCATTGACTGGCTTCGAGTAGATCCAATGTACATTCTTCAACATCTGCATTGTAAAGGCATTATCAAAGACAGGGAGTATCAAAGCCTTATGAGTGTCCCGGAGCCGGAGAATAAAGTCATCAAACTGCTCGATAAGATCATTGGCAAAAAGGAAATTTCATGTCGCCAGTTCCTTGATACTCTCAAAGAACATGATGTGAATGAAATATATCCGCAACTTCAGCGGTGGATAACAACCTTAGACTTACCAGGTACTATGATCTTACACATTACTTGCCTCTGTACTCAGAGCTTTAAATGGAAAGTGGAAACGGGTGATGTAAAGAAATATTTTTTTAAGGCCTCCTGTAATGAAGTCTTTATTGGCCCTATGACTGATCTTCTATTGTTGTTCAGCTCAACAGGATAACCTACCTTCAAATTGGGGTAACATGCCAGCCACCTCCCCTGACAGGCTCAACCTCATCCCTCCAGGAAGCCAAGAGTATAATGAAGTCCAAGGCCTGTTCCGGAAAACTTGTCTGGACAATGAAATAGAAAAAGTAGCTATTTTCCAAAAGTGACTTCCTATGTACTTATAACTGTTACAGTGCAGCTGTATGTAAATCAAGTTATTGGAAGTTATTGAATTTCTTGCCAATGAATGTAATATTAGTTTTGTCTCCTTCCCTTAGATTGAAAGGGTCCAGAACCTAAACTTGTGGAAAAGCTTTGAGATCAAGAAAAAAGACATCAGTGACAGGAATGATAGCTTTCTGAATGAGAGACGTCTTTTCCACGGAACCAGGCGAGAAAACATAGATCACATCAACGACCTCGGGTTCAATCGGAGCTACGCTGGAAAAAATGGTAAGATATGCCAGTGGATAAACTCCAAACCAGAAAAGTCTTGCCTCAAGTTGAACTGTATATAACATCTCAAGAATCCTTATATCGAACTGGTTTCTCTCTTCTATGTTAATAGTGTCATAACTGTGTCATAATCTTTCTGCAGATGCAGAGTATGGAAATGGCACCTACTTTGCAGTCAATGCCAGCTACTCTGCTAAGGATGAATTCTCCAAGCCGGATGGCGAAGGGAGGAAGTTGATGTACTTGTGTCGTGTTCTGACTGGACACTTCACAAAGGGAGAACGAGGGTATATAACACCTCCATTAAAAGACGGATCAAATATTCGGCACTACGATAGTACGACAAACGACATAGATAATCCGACAGAGTTCGTAATCTTCCACGATTGTCAGGCATATCCAGAGTACCTGATCACTTTCTTAAGGGGCTAGAGCAACTGTTATAACTCAAAACCACTCTTGGAAATCCATGGTTAAAATCAAATTTTGAGAACAGCAAAAATAGCCAAAAGAAGTGACAGTTAGTATGCTGAAAGTATTGCACCAACGCCTTGATTTTCTAGATTTAAATCTGTTATTTCCATTGTCATAATATAATTATTCATTTACTGTATGTCCTATAATCTAACAGATTGCACCTTTTAAACAGCAATCTTATTAAAATATCTTCATAGGGACCATTTTTGGCAGTGCACATATTAGGGTGGGCTGTTGTGATTTTATCTTTATACAATGGTTCTAACATGGTAGCTTTTGCTATAGCTCAACTAACATGTCTTTTTTTGCCAGTGTTTTTTCTATGACACATATTAGTCATTCCATTAAATATCCTAGATTTGTAGAAAACATTTTTTGTAAAACCAAAATTTTTATATGATATTTCCATTAAATATGAAAGATGTGTAATTAAGTTGTGTTTTGTGTGATTTTGTAGAATACATAAATATAATCCAAACACAGATTCCATTGCGAAAGTTGCATTGTTACTGTATCGGTTTCAAAACCTGCAAGACAAACAATTCCAGGAAGATGAAGCCATCATTTGATATAAACCTGTTAGACCACAACAACATCATTCATTCACACAGGAAGCCACGTAGCCTGATCTGATCTCACTGTATTACAGATAGCTCTACTGCACACTATTAATGAAAACAGAAGAAAGAACCAGTCACTGTTATTTTATTGTTTCTCTTTAATCATTTCTTATTTTTCTATGTTTTTCATTTTTACTTCAGTTTAATTTATTAAATACTTTCTTAACACTTATTTTTCTTACAACTGCATTGTTTAAGGGCTTGTTGTATTCGGTGGATGTGACAAATAACGTTTGATTTGATTTGATTTGTATTACACCTATATGGATATATGCACATTATTCATGAAAACAGAAGTAAGAAAGAAAGAAATAAAGCAGGAGACTTTTGAATATACATGTTTTCTTCATATAATGGTTAAAATAGATGCTTACTGTCAATGTCAGCTTACAAAGGCTCAAGGTTTGGTCCCTCAGATACTACCATCCATGTATACCTTGGAGATGAAGTGATTACATGCTTAATTAGCTGTGTTGAATGACTACAGAACCACAATGGCTCACACATCAACAGCTCATTCTTTTACAAAGCCAAATATGGTACAGCTGCTATAGATCCTGACCATGAGTTGTTTTATCTGTACTGGCAAACCCTGCATATTTTTTAAATAGTTGATTTCGCTGTAGTAAGGTGAATTAAATAGAAACAACACTGTTATTAGTCTGTTAAAATACAACTTGAGCTCTTTTTGTGGTGTTTATGGCTTTAAACCACTAGAGGTCGATAGAGTCAAAGGTCTGCTTTGTATTTCATAAAGAAAACAAAAAAGGTTAGACATTCATGAGATCTTTTTTAAGTGTTTTTTTAATTGTGATCGAAACAAACACTTATAGTGTGGACACATCCTTTCAATGACCGATGATGACCCCTTGAATAATGACCCTATATTCAGAAAATGTACTCTGTGAAATAACTGTCCTGATGCTCAGTGTCTCTAAAACATGACATCCATGGTCAACACTGCACATAGTCATTATTCAATAGTAACTCCAAGTGAATAAGATGAGGTAGTTACCTACAGCTTTTACTTCTATTTTGAAATAAAACAATGGACACAGAGGGATTATTGGACAGTCGGTAAAACCTTGTCTCTGTGTAATTACCTAGTACTTCTCTAGTTTAAAGCCTATATGTGTGATATTAAATAAAGGTGAAATATTTTTTAATTTCACCTTTATTTAACCAGGTAGGCTAGTTGAGAACAAGTTCTCATTTGCAACTGCGACTTGGCCAAGACAAAGCATAGCAATTCGACACATACAACAACACAGAGTTACACATGGAATCAACAAAACATACAGTCAATAATACAGTAGAACAAAAGAGAACAAAAAGTATATATACAGTGAGTGCAAATGAGGTAAGTTAAGGAAATAAATAGGCCATGGTGGCGAAGTAATTACAATATAGCAATTAAACACTGGAATGGTAGATCGGAAGAAGATGAATGTGCAGGTAGAGATACTGGGGTGCAAAGGAGCAAGATAAATAAATAAATAAATACAGTATGGGGATAAGGTAGGTAGATAGATGGGCTGTTTACAGATGGGCTATGTACAGGTGCAGTGATCTGTGAGCTGCTCTGACAGCTGGTGTTTAAAGCTGGTGAGGGAGGTGTGAGTCTCCAGCTTCAGAGATTTTTGCAGTTCGTTCCCGTCATGGGCAGCAGAGAACTGGAAGGAAAGACGACGAAAGGAGGAATTGCCTTTGGGGGTAACCAGTGAGATATACCTGCTGGAGCGCGTGCTACAAGTGGGTGCTGCTATGGTGACCAGTGAGCTGAGATAAGGTGGGGCTTTACCTAGCAGAGACTTGTGGGTAACCTGTAGCCAGTGGGTTTGGAGACGAGTTTGAAGCGAGGGCCAACCAACGAGAGCGTACAGGTCGCAATGGTGGGTAGTGTATGGGGCTTTGGTGACAAAACGGATGGCTCTGTGATAGACTCCATCCAGTTTGTTGAGTACAGTGTTGGAGGCTATTTTATAGATGACATCACCTAAGTCGAGGATCGGTATGATGGTCAGTTTTACGAGGGTATGTTTGGCAGCATGAGTGAAGGATGCTTTGTTGCGATATAGGAAGTCGATTATAGATTTAATTTTGGATTTGTAAGGATCGTCGTAGGTGGAAGAAGAAGAGTGTTACGATAACTAGGAGTGGTGGGTGGAATCAGGCGCAGAGAGCAGGGTTCAGTCGTTTTGTCAAATTTATTCCCCAGCGCAACAAAAATGGTTACGCCAACACACAGGGCGTATATAAGTTGCCAGTCCAAACAATAGGACAGAAATAGTCCGGCGAATAAGGATATGAACAAAATAACACCATCCAACACAGAGTAACAAAAAACAAGCCCACACAAATACCCAGCGGGCCTAGTGCCCTTAAATAACCTACAAACAAACCCTAATACAAAGCAGGTGTACCCAATTACCCAATAACCAAAACAAACGGAAAGGGAATCGATGGCAGCTAATAGGCCGGCGACGACGACCGCCGAGCCCCGCCCGAACAGGAAGAGGCACCATCCTCGGCGAGGTTCGTGACAGAGAGGACCAAGGTGCTGAGTGGTACGTGTTCATGATCTTTTAATTCCACTGAACACTAGAACAAAAATAACAAAAACGGAACACACGAAACAGTCCTGTCTGGTACAGAGACAGAGACAGAAAACAACTACCCACAAATCATAGTGGGAAAACAGGCTGCCTAAGTATGGTTCTCAATCAGAGACAACGATCGACAGCTGCCTCTGATTGGGAACCATACCAGGCCAAACACAGAAATACAAAACCTAGACTACAAAACATAGAATGCCCACCCCAACACACGCCCTGACCAACCTAAAACAGAGACATAAAAAAGGAACTAAGGTCAGGATGTGACAGGATTGGAGTTGCTTAATGTGAGTCTGGAAGGAGAGTTTACAGTCTAACCGGACACCTAGGTATTTTTAGTTGTTCACATATTCTAAGTCAGAGCCTTCCAGAGTAGTGATGCTGGATGGGCGAGCAGGTGCGGGCAGTGATCGATTGAATAGCATGCATTTAGTTTTACTTGTGTTTAAGAGCAGTTGGAGGCCACGGAAGGAGAGTTGTATGGCATTGAAGCTCATCTGGAGGTTAGTTAACAAAGTGTCCAAAGAGGGGCCAGAAGTATACAGATTGGTGTCGTCTGCGTAGAGGTGGATCAGAGAATAACCAGTAGCAAGAGCAACATCATTGATATATACAGAAAAGAGAGTCGGCCCGAGAATTGAACCCTGTGGCACACCCATAGACACTGCCAGACGTCCGGACAACAGGCCCTCCGATTTGAACTCTATCAGAGAAGTAGTTGGTAAACCAGGCGAGGCAATCATTTGAGAAACCAAGGCTGTCGAGTCTGCCAATAAGAATATTGTGATTGACAGAGTCGAAACCCTTGGCCAGGTCGATGAATACGGCTGCACAGTAATGTCTCTTATCGATGGCGGTTATGATGACGTTTAGAACCTTGAGCGTGGCTGAGGTGCACCCATGACCAGCTCTGAAACCAGATTGCATAGCGGAGAAGGTACGGTGGGATTCGAAATGGTCGGTAATCTGTTTGTTTACTTGGCTTTTGAAAACCTTAGAAAGACAGAGTAGGATAGATATAGGTCTGTAGCAGTTTGGGTCTAGAGTGTCAACCCCTTTGAAGAGGGGGATGACCACGGCAGCTTTCAAATCTTTGGGAATCTCAAACTATACGAAAGAGAGGTTGAACAGGCTAGTAATTGGGGTTGCAACAATTTCGGCAGATCATTTTAGAAAGAGAGGGTCCAGATTGTCTAGCCCGGCCGATTTGTATGGGTCCGGATTATGCAGTTCTTTCAGAACATCAGCTATCTGGATTTGGGTGAAAGAGAAATGGTGGGGGCTTTGGCGGGTTGCTGTGGAGGGTGCCGGGCAGTTGACCGGGGTAGGGGTAGTCAGGTGGAAAGCATGGCCAGCTGTGGAGAAATGCTTATTGAAATTCTCAATTATAGTGGATTTATCGGTGGTGACAGTGTTTCCTAGCCTCAGAGCAGTGGGCAGCTGGGATGAGGTGCTCTTATTCTCTATGGACTTTACAGTGTTCCAGAATGTTTTGGAGTTAGTACTACAGGATGCAAATTTCTGTTTGAAAAAGCTAGTCTTAGCTTTTCTAACTGCCTGTGTATCTACATTTTTTGAGAGGAGCATGCTTATTTAAGATGGTGAGGAAGGCACTTTTAAAGAATAGCCAGGCATCATCTACTGACGGGATGAGGTCAATGTCATTCCAGGATACCCCGGCCAGGTCGATTAGAAAGGCCTGCTCACAGAAGTGTTTAAGAGAGTGTTTGACAGTGATGGTCATTTGGTTGCAAGCAATGAGGCAGTGATCGCTGAGATCCTGATTTTTTTAAGTTACCTTTATTTAACCAGGCAAGTCAGTTAAGAACAAATTCTAATTTTCAATGACAGCCTAGGAACAGTGGGTTAACTGCCTGTTTAGGGGCAAAATGTCAGATTTGTACCTTGGGGGTTTGAACTTGCAATCTTCTGGTTACTAGTCCAATGCTCTAACCACTAGGCCACCCTGCCGCCCCAGCATAGGTGTATTTGGAGGACGAGTTAGTTGCGATGACATCTATGAGGGTGCCCGTGTTTACTGATTTGGGGTTGTACCTGGTAGGTTGATTGATTATTTGTGTGAGATTGAGGGCATCTAGCTTGGATTGCAGGATGGCCGGGGTGTTAAGCATATCCCAGTTTAGGTCAGTTTACGTCACCTGGTAGCACGATCTCAGAAAATAAATGGGGGGCAATCAATTCACATATGGTATCGAGGGCACAGCTGGGGGCAGAGGGAGGTCTATAGCAAGCAGCAACAGTGAGAGACTTGTTTCTGGAAAGGGGAATTTTTAGAAGTAGAAGCTCGAATTGTTTGGGTAAAGACTTTGATAGTAATACAAAACTCTGCGGGCTATCTTTGCAGTAGATTGCAACACCACCCCCTTTGGCAGTTCTATCTTGTCGGAAAATGTTATAGTTTGCGATGGAGATTTCAGGGTTTTTGGTGGTTTTCCTAAGCCAGTACTGCTAAAGCAGTGAGTAAAACAAACTTAGGGAGAATGCTTCTAATGTTAACATGCCTGAAACCAAGGCTTTTACGGTTGCAGAAGTCAACAAATGAGAGCACCTGGGGAGTGGGAGGGGAGCTAGGCAGTGCAGGACCTGGATTAACCTCCACATCATCAGAGGAACAAAGGAGAAGTAGGATAAGGGTATGGCTAAAGGCTATACGAACTGGCCGTCTAGTACGTTGGGAACAAAGTGTAAAAGGAGCAGGTTTCTGGGCACGATAGCATTGTTTCAAGGCATAGTGACAAAGAAAGGTAAGGTAGGATGTGAGTACATTGGAGGTAAACCTAGGCATTGAGTAATGATGAGAGAGATATAGTCTCTAGAGATGTTTAAACCAAGTGATGTTTAAACCAAGTGGAACAACATGGTTGGTTAAGGTATATTGAGCAGGGCTTGAGGCTCTTCAGTGAAATAAGACAGTAATCACTAACCAGGACAGTAATGGACGAGGCATATTGACATTAGAGAGAGGCATGTGTAGCCAAGTGAACATATGGGTCCAGTGAATGTTTGGGCTGACTGGGGACACGGCGATTCAGACAGTTAGCAGGCCGATGCTAACAAGCTAACAGTTAGTAGACCGTGGCAAGCTAGCAGTTAGCAGACCGGGTTAGCAAGCAAGCAAAACATGGAAATATAGAATATAGAATGCCCACCCAAATCACACCCTGACCTAACCAAATAGACATAAAAAGGCTCTCTAGGGTCAGGTCGTGACAGTGTGACTCATCCTCTATTAAACATCACCTCCACTGATATAATAGGAGTCAGCTCTTATGACCGAACTCTGTCTCGTCTATCAGCCCCTGCGTGTTCCTCTGAATTCAGTTCCTATGTGTCAGTATTGAATGTCAAGAGGCTGCAGTGTAATTCTGTAGATTAGATCTCTAAGGAATTCAACAACGATTGGACAGGTGAATTGATTTGCCAGGGTTTACTCTGCTAGATGATCTTTTGCTATTTTCTCATTCCTGACTGGGAAGGAAAGAAGGAGTCAAATCCAGAAGTGTGATTGAGATTGCATGTGAGTTCACAGGAATGGGGGGGGGGGGTCCACCACACCATGAGTACAGGAGCCTGTCAACATGGACACAAAATTGCCCTTTGTGTGTCAATTCATGTTATTACAATGCCTACAGGTAGTTTTGAACATCCTACTGTATTCATCTGTTGAACACAAACATGGTGAAACGTAATAATGAATCTTAGTTTCACTTCACACATGTCTTACTCATAACAAAACGTGCATTTCGATAGGCTGCACTCTTACAGGCTTACGTGTTACTGGCAATACTTACATAAAGGAAGTACGTTTCTCACATTTCTGTCAGTAAGCGCTCGTTTGCATCAGCCACATAGCTTGTCAGTACGGAAAGTTTTAACGTATCCACATTTACGTTAACTACCAGATCCTGCTCTGTTAAACATCTTGTTGGTAAGTGTACCTTCCTGTTCTGCAGTCTATAAACTGAGATGTGTGAGATATGGCTGCTCCCGCTCTTTTGAACACCAGCTGTTGTTCGTCTAGTTCACGGGACTCTATACTTCTCTCATTCCACCCCTCTCACCAAAACGGAAGCGCTTGTACTTTCTCATTCTTCCACAGATACAGCTTATCAACAAAAGTCTATTCCTTTTGTCTTCCGTAGATGTTGTACAGTTTGTAATGGCATGAAATGTTCCTTAAAGAAAATATTCACCCATTTTGAATCATATGATGCAACTCGTCATACCGGCTGTATGTCTGCCTGTTTGAACTCAGAGCCACATGAAAACATGAAATCATCCTGGGACTCAATAGAACATCACTCAGAGATGTACAAAAATGATATAACATTCAACATGGCTGATTATTTCCTTTAAGTGTATTAAAACAAAAATGATATCAAATATACATCAAATATACTGTATGTCTTGAATAGTGAAAGTAAAAACTACTTTAGAGCAGACTACATTACAATGAGCCCAATGGTTACATCGGACAACCCTTTCAATGTTAATTATGATTATTGATAGTGCACTCAGGTAATATATTCTGTACAGTATTAGGATAACTTCTATCAAACTGTTGACTGTTGTTTTATTGTCACTCATCTTTGATAGCTTTTTCAGATAAGATAATGATATGTTTATATAGTTAGTTGAGTAGTTTACAGTATATATCATACCCTTTGTTCCATTCCTTACTGTATGCATCTCTTGTAGACATTTAGACAATGGAATTTCTGATGTCAAAGAAGACGGAACTGGGCCAGTGGTTATCAACAGACCCTGAGTATATCATTGAAAAGTGTGAGGATATTTTATCAGTTAAACAAGGAAAAGCTGTTTCCAGCCAAGCCACTGCTGCGGAGAAGATCTGCCTTCTTTTGTGTGAAATCATGAAAAATGGGGAGGGTGCATGTAAGGCGTTCAATGAGATTCTGCAGAAAGAGAAGGAACATTATCCAGGCCTTCAACAGCATTTCAGCAAGAACACACAAGGTGAAGTAGCACTATTACATTAACATTTGTAGTGATTGAAGACATTTAAGCACTTCACAGCGGTTATTAGAAAACATACATTTAAAATGTTTGTCATGTTGCAGACACTTATCCAGAGTGACTTATGGGAGCAATTCGTGTTTGCTCTAGGGCACATCAGCATTATTTTTCACCTAGTAGGCTCAGTGTATGTGTTTTACTATACAGAATATAAAATGCAATGATCCGGTTTGTCAGGCCAGTGTTTTAATTACAGACTGCAAGGTCATGGCATGCAAGAGGTTATCATCTGACAAGGCAATAACACATTTGTTTTGAAGTGTCATCCAGCCCAACGGTTTACGCGGATTGCAACAGCACTGTTGATTCCCGAAGAGTTACCGGGAACCGAATTAAAAAGGACTTGATCATACATAAAACCATCCAAGCAGGAGGGGTGAATCCATCTGGTGAGTCCTACTATGAATAAGCTAACATGGTCATTCTAATGAAGTTGTGTTGCTTACTAACAGACAGCCCCATAAGAAGAGCCTAAGACAATTGTATAGTTACTTGGACACAAAATGTATCTTTCAGGAGTGAACCTCGGCCAACCACCCCCAAATGCAAATGTGGTTGCAATCAACAACAGTCATATCTCTACTGACATGATAACGGACTGTGACATCGATGGCAACCTCAATTTGTCTTGGACACAGGCCCCACCTCCAGCCCCAGTCCATCAAACCTCACAGTGTCCAGGTAAACTATTTAGGCAAGTTTTGTCTTCACAGGTCTCAACCTAACTGTTGTGTAAATTTTACACTAAATATCTGCATGCACCATTTCTGAAAAGAAAACAAATATTGAGATTTATAAACTGGGCGCATGTCATACATACACATATTTCTTGTTATCAATCACAGCTGTCGTAAACTGTGTGCGGGAACAAGCATTATAACTTTACCTGAAAAGGTCCATCCCTCACACAAGTCAATAAAGAAAGAATAATCCTAATGAAACTGGATCAAATGAAGTCATGAATGTGTCTCGATATTGCACTGACAAAGAGCTTAGTCTTACCCGTAGTAAACCAATCTGTTGCCATTTTACTTCAAAAGGTGAACTTATTTGCAATCATTTACTTTTGTATGGCTAACGTTTTGACAGTGCTTCTCTGCTATTGGCTATAAGTCTTTCCTGAACAAAAAAGAACATCTATTGCTAAAGTCAAAGTGAAGGTTAATTACTAGTCAGCCTCTGCCATTTTCTGCCTGCCACATTTAACATGTTGACTGTTAGAATCAACACACTCAAAGTTTGAAGTTTTTTCCACATCCTGTACTGAGTCATGGCTAATCGTGTAGTAAGTTATTTTCCTCTTCTGTGTGCTAGTAGTAAGTTATTTTCCTCTTCTGTGTGCTAGTAGTAAGTTATTTTCATCTTCTGTGTGCTAGTAGTAAGTTATTTTCCTCTTCTGTGTGCTAGTAGTAAGTTATTTTCCTCTTCTGTGTGCTAGTAGTAAGTTATTTTCCTCTTGTGCGACTGTAACTAAGAGGAAGTCAAAGAGAGAATTCACCCAAATCACAAAATGACACCTTGGTTTCCTTACTCTGTAAGCAGTTGAAAGACAGTAATCCATGCTTTGGTTTTGTGTGCCTGTACAAATTATCTTTTCATCATTTGTGTGTCAAAATTAATGCAGATCAACATCCTCAATATGAGCATTTTACACGCTTCATGTCCAAGTCATTTTGTTTATTGAACCTTTATTTCACTAGACAAGTCAGATAAGAACATATTCTTATTTACATTGATGTCCTAGGAACAGTGGGTTAACTACTTTTTTCAGTGGCAGAATGACAGATCTTGTCAGCTTAGGGATTTGATGTAGCAACCTTTCGGTTACTGTCCCAACCCTCTAACACCTAGGCTACCTGCCGCCCCAGCAGGTAGACTAGTAACCAACAGGTAGCCTAGTAACATTGCTTGAGCGACAGTAACCAAACAATTTCAGACACTTGCTGATGATTTGGACACAAAACGCAAAAATATTGTAATATTGGGGATATTGACTTGCATTGTTTTTGGGACACATGCTAAAAAGAGACTATGGGCCAGTACACAAAACCAAAGCATGTTTTTTTTAGTTCTCCGTAATGGAATTTATAGTTACAAATAAGGTGAAAATCATTGACTGGCTTCGAGTAGATCCATCCTTCAATCTTCAACAGCTGCATTGTAAAGGCATTATCAAAGACAGGGAGTATCAAAGCCTTATGAGTCTCCCGGACCAAGAGAATAAAGTCATCAAACTGCGGGATAAGATCATTGGCAAATAGGAAAAAAAACGAATCTCAATTTCCTTGATACTCTCAAAGAAAGTCATGTGCATGAAATCTATCTACAACTTCAGCAGTGGATTACCACCTTAGACTTACCAGGTTCTGTGATCTTACATATTTCTTGACATGGAAAGTGTCTCTGCACTCAACGCTTTACGTGGAAAGTGGAAATGGGTGTGATATAAAGGCATATTTAAAAATCCTCCTGATCTTCAGGACTGATCTTCTATTGTTATCTCCAGGTCAACAGGATAACCTCCCTCAGCATTGGGATACCAAGCCAGCCACCACTTCTGTCCGGCTCTACCCTATCCAGTCAGGAAGCCCAGAGTATGATGAAGTCCTGAGCCTGTTCCGGGCTACTTGTCCAGACAATACAATTATTAAGGTACCTCTTTTCCTAAAGATACTTTCTGAGTAGTTATAACTGTAACTGTGCAGCTGTATGTAAATCAGGTAATTGAATGTCTTGCCAATTACTGTAATGTGTTTTCTTCTCCTTCCCTTAGATTGAAAGGGTCCAGAACACAAACCTGTGGAATAGCTTCCAGATCAAGAAACAAGAAATGGAGGACAGAAATGATGGCATGATCAATGAGAGACGTCTTTTCCATGCAACCAGCTACACAACCATAGAACACATCAACAACAACGGGTTCAATCGGAGCTACGCTGGACAAAATGGTAAGATATGCCAAAGAAATAACTTCAAAAAAGGAAAGTCTTGCCTCAAGTTGAACTGTATATAACATCTCAAGAATCCTTATATCTAACTGGTTTCTCTCTTCTATGTTAATAGTGTCATAACTGTGTCATAATCTTTCTGCAGATGCAGAGTATGGAAATGGCACCTACTTTGCAGTCAATGCCAGCTACTCTGCTGCTGATGAATTCTCCAAGCCGGATGGCGAAGGGAGGAAGTTGATGTACTTGTGTCGTGTTCTGACTGGACACTTCACAAAGGGAGAACGAGGGATGATAGAACCTCCATTTAGAGGCGGTTCAGAGAGTCGGCGCTACGATAGTACGACAAACGACATAGGTAATCCGACAGAGTTCGTAATCTTCCACGACTGCCAGGCATATCCAGAGTACCTGATCACTTTCTTAAGGGGCTAGAGCAACTGCTATAACTCAAAACCACTCTTGGAAATCCATGGTTAAAATCTAATTTTGAGAACAGCAAAAATAGCCAAAAGAAGTGACAGTAAGTGTGTTGAAAGTATTGCACCAACGCCTTGATTTTCTAGATTTAAATCTGTTATTTCCATTGTCATAATATAATTATTGATTTACTGTATGTCCTATAATCTAACGGATTGCACCTTTTAAACAGCAATCTTATTCAAATATCTTCAAAGGGACCATTTTATTTTTATACAATGGTTCTAACATGGTAGCTTTTGCAATAGCTCAACTAACATATATTTTTTTGCCAGTGTTTTTTCTATGAAACATATTAGTCATTCCATTAAATATCCTAGATTTGTGGAAAACATTTTGGTAAAACCATAATTTTTATATGATATTTCCATTAAATATGAAAGATGTGTAATTAAGTTGTGTTTTGTGTGATTTTGTAGAATACATAAATATAACCCAAACTGCAGTGTAATACAGTCGATTAGATCTCTAAGGAAGTTAACAGCGATTATACAGGTGAATGGATTTACCAGAGTTTACTCTGCAATTTGGTCTTTTGCTATTTTCACATTCCTGACTGGGAAGGAAAGGGGTCAAATCCAGGATAGTGTGATTGAGATTGCATGTAAGTTCACAGGCAGTACATTAGAGTAGGTCTACATGCAGTACTCAACAGTAGACCTACAGACAGTACAGGACACTAGTCCTACAGACAGTACAGGACACTAGTCCTACAGACAGTACAGGACACTAGTCCTACAGACAGTACAGGACACTAGGCCTACAGGCAGTACAGGACACTAGGCCTACAAGCAGTACAGGACAGTTGGCCTACATGCATTACAATACAGTAGGTCTACAGGCAGTACAGGACAATAGGCCTACAGGCAGTAGAGGACAATAGGCCTACAGCCAGTACAGGAATCTAGGCCTACAGGACAATAGGCCTACAGGCAGTACTCAACAGTAGGCCTACAGGCAGTACAGGACAGTTGGCCTACAGGCAGTACAGGACAGTAGGTCCTACAGGCAGTACAAAACAGTAGGCCTACATGCATTACAAAACAGTATGTCTACAGGCAGTACAATACAGTAGTCCTACAGGCAGTAGAAGACAGTAAGCCAACATGCATTACAATACAGTAGGTCAACAGGCAGCACAGGACAACAGGCCTACATGCAGTACAGGACAGTAGGCATACAGGCAGTACTCGACAGAAGGTCTACATGCAGAACAGGACAGTAGATCTACAGGCAGTACAATACAGTACAGTAGGTCAAAAGGCAGTACAATACAGTAGGCCTACAGGCCAATTTATTAAAAAAAAAATGTTACCTTTATTTTACTAGGCAAGTCAGTTAAGAACAAATTCTTATTTTCAATGACGGCCTAGGAACAGTGGGTTAACTGCCTGTTCAGGAGCAGAACGACAGATTTGTACCTTGTCAGCTCGGGGGTGTGAACTTGCAACCTTTCGGTTACTAGTCCAACGCACTAACCACTAGGCTACCCTGCCGCCAATAGGCCAACTATGCCAACAGAAAGTAGAAGGCAGTGGGCCTACAGGCAGTACAGTACAGTAGGTCTGCAGGCAGTATGGGAGAGTACAGTATGCCTACAGGCAGTACAATACAGTAGGTCTACAGGCAGTACAGGACAGTAGGCCTGCAGGTATTACTGGACAGTAGACCTACAGGCAGTACAATACATTAGGTCTACAAGCAGTACAGGACAGTGGGCCTACAGGCAGTACAATACACCACAGTAGGCCTACAGGCAGACAGGACAGTAGGCCTACAGGTAATACCTGACAGTAGGCCTACAGGCAGTACAATACAGTAGGTCTACAGGCAGTACTCGACAGTAGGTCTAAAGGCAGTACAATACACTGCATTAGGTCTACAGGCAGTATAGGATAGTAGGCCTACACGCAGTACAATACAGTAGTCCTACAGGCAGTAGAGGACTGTAGGCCAACAGACAGTACAGTAGGCCTACAGGCCGTACAGTATAGTACTGTAGGACCTACAGGCAGTACGGTAGAGTACAGTAGGCCTACAGGCAGTACAACACAGTAGATCTACATTCGGTCCGCCATTACAGGTGTGAGGAGTGTCAGAACAGAAATGACAAGAATATTTTGTAATGAAGTTATTCCATCAAATGGATGTTTTATGCAACAGAATAAGGGGTCATTCGAACGCTCATCTGTGCGTGTTCTACTGAGGATGGGCCTCTGGAAGATTTACGATGTCTTTGGTTGATAGCGCATTCCAGAACATGAGTTAATGTTTCTGTTCTATAAGGTACCAGGGAGAGATGACTCCAGAGCCAGACCCTGAGATACTGTCTGCTGTGAATTCTCTGTATTATAAGTAAATATACAGGGACATAATGACATCATAACTGTTCTGGGGTACGGTATTTATATTTGTATTTGCTATTAAAGATCCACTTGGGAGCAGCTACTCTTCCTGGGGTTCATCAACATTAAGGCAGCTATATGCAATTTTAAACATTACATAACATAACATTTCATAACACTTAACCCAATACATTTAGTGTGATCCCTCAGGCCACTACTCCACTAAATACATATTTACAATACAACATCCATGTGTGTGTGTGTAGAGTGTGTGTCTTAGCATGTGTATGTGTATCTGTGCTTGCGTGTGTGTCTCTTCACAGTCCTTGCTGTTCCATAAGGTGTCTTTTAATCTGTTATTTAAATCTGATTCTACTGCTTGCATCAATTACCTGATGTAGTACTGTGAGCCTCCCATAGTCTGTTCTTGACATGGGGATTGTGATAAGAACTTTGGTGGCATGTCTTGTGGGGTGGACATGGGTGTCTGAGCTGTGTGCTAGTAGTTTAAACAGACAGTTCGGTGCATTCAGCAAGTCAACACTTCTTGCAAAAACAAGTAGTGATGAAGTCAACCTCTCCTCCACTTTGAGCCATGATAGATTTACATACATATTATAAATGTTAGCTCTCAGTGTACTGTAAAGTGCCTTGCAAAAGTATTCAACCCTCTTGGCGTTTTTCCTATATTGTTTCAATGACAACCTGTCATTTAAATTGATTTTTATTTGGATTTCATTTAATCGACATACACAAATAGTCCAAATTGGAAGTGAAATGAAAAAAAAACTTGTTTAAAAAAATTCCACAAAATAGAAAATGGATAAGTGGTGAGTGCATATGTATTCACCACCTTTGCTAAGACCCTAAATAAGATCTTGTGCAACCAATTACCTTCAGAAGTCACATAATTAATTTTAAAAAGCCACCTGTGTGCAATCTAAGTGTCACATGATCTGTCACATGACCTCAGTATATATACACCTATTCTGAAAGGCCCCAGAGTCTGCAACACCACTAAGCAAGGGACACCACCAAGCAAGCGGTACCATGATGACCAAGGAGCTCTCCAAACAGGTCAGGGACAAAGTTGTTGGAGAAGTACAGATCAGGGTTGAGATATAAAAAAATATCAGAAACTTTGAACATCCCAGCGAGCATCATTAAATCCATTATTAAAAAATTGAAAGAATATGGAACCACAACAAACCTGCCAAGAGAGGGCCACCCCCCAAAACCCACGGATCAGGCAAGGAGGGCATTAATCAGAGAGGCAACCAAGAGACCAAAGATAACCCTGAAGGAGCTGCAAAGCTGCAAAGCTGCAAAGCTCCACAGCGGAAATTGGAGTATCTGTCCATAGGACCACTTTAAACCGTACACTCCAGGGAGCTGGGCTTTACGGAAGAGTAGCCAGAAAAAAATAAGCAAACACATTTGGTGTTCGCCAAAAGGCATGTGGGAGACTCCCCTAACATATGAAAGAATATCCTCTGGTCAGATGAGACTAAAATTAAGCATTTTGGACATCAAGAAAAACGCAATGTCTGGCGCAAACCCAACACCTCTCACCACCTGAGAACACCATCCCAGCACAGCAGAATCATGCTGTGGGGATGTTTTCATCGGCAGAATTGAAGGAATGGATGGCTCTAAATACAGGGAAATTCTTGAGGGAAACCTGTTTCAGTCTTCCAGAGATTTGAGACCTCGACGGAGGTTCACCTTCCAGCAGGACAATGACCCTATGCATACTGCTAAAGCAACACTCGAGTGGTTTAAGGGGAAACATTTAAATGTCTTGGAATGGCCTAATCAAAGCCCAGACCTCAATCCAATTGAGAATCTGTGGTATGACTTAAAGATCGCTGTACACCAGTGGAACACATCCAATTTGAAGGAGCTGGAACAGTTGTGCCTTGAAGAATGGTAAAAAATCCCAGTGGCTAGATGTGCCAATATTATAGAGACATACCCCAAGAGGCTGGCAGCTATAATTGCTGCAAAAGGTGGCTCTACAATGTATTGACTTTGGGGGGGTGAATAGTTCTGCACGCTCAAGTTTTCTGTTTTTCTGTCTTATTTCTTGTTCGTGTCACACCAAAAACATATTTTGCATCTTCAAAATGGTAGGCATGTTGTGTAAATCAAATGATACAAACCATCCAAAAATCTATTTAAATTCCAGTTTGTAAAGCAACAAAATAGGAAAAATGCCATGGGGTTGAATACTTTTGCAAGCCACTGTATATTTAATGTCCAGCCATGCTGCCCTGCTCTGAGCCAATTGTAATTTTCCGAGGTCCCTCTTTGTAGCACCTGACCATACGACTGAACAGTAGTCCAGGTGCAAAAAACAAGAGCCTGTAGGACCTGCATTGTTGACAGTGTTGTTAAAAAGGCAGATCAGCGCTATATTGTAGACATACTTCTCCCAGGTTTAGGGTTTAGTGAATGATCTGTCCCAAATACAATGCTTTTAGTTTTTGAAATATTTAGGACTAACGTATTCCTTGTCACCCATTCTGAAACAAACTACATACCTTTGTTAAGTGTTGCAGTGATTTCACTCGCTGTAGTAGTTGACTTGTATAGTGTTGAGTCATCTGCATACATAGACACACTGGCTTTTATCAAGGCCGGTGCCATGTCATTCGTAAAGTTTGAAAAAAGTAAGGGGCCTAGACAGCTGCCCTAGGGAATTCCTAATGCTACCTATATTGTGTTGGAAAGGCTTCCATTAAATACCCCCCTCTGTGTTCTGTTAGACAGGAAACTCTTTATCCACAATATAGCAGGGGGTGTAAAGCCGTAACACATGTTTTTCCATCAGCAGAATATGATCAATAATGTCAAAGGTCACACTGAATTTTAACAATACAGCTCCCACAATCTTTTTTATCATCAATTTCTCTCAGCCAATCATCAGTTATTTGTGTAAGTGCTGTGCTTGTTGAATGTCATTCTGTAGAAGTGTGCTGAAAGTCTGCTGTCAATGAAATTACAGTAAAATTGCCAACACTGTTATTCCAAAAGTTTATTAAGGGTTGGTAAAAGTCTGAGGTGTTGGCTATTTGAGCCAGTTTAAGGGGCTTTACTTTTCTTGGGTAGCAGAATACTTTTGCTTCCCTCCAGGCCTGAGGGCACACAGTTTCTAGTAGGCTTAGATTGAAGATATAGTATATAGGATTGGCAATATCATCAACTATTATCCTCAGTATTTTTCCATCCAATTTGTCATACTCCAGTGGATTGTCATTGTTGATAGACAATACTCATTTTTTTACTTCTTCCACACTCAATTTACAGAATTCAAAATTACCACGCTTGTCTTTCATCATTTGATCACTTATTTTTAGATATGTAGTGTCAGCCTTTGTTGCTGGAATGTCAAACAGGGACAGGAGTACAGGAAAAACGCTGGTAGGCTTGACGAGACAAGACGAACTGGAAACAGACAAACGGAGAACACAGGTATAAATACACTGGGGAAAATGGGGAAGATGGGTGACACCTGAATGGGGGTGAAGATAAACACAAAATAAGTGAAAGAGATCAGGGGGTGACAGAATGAGCCATCTGATTCAATAAATGATGGAGCTGAGTTTGCATTTTTGCCCAAAGTTTAATTTAAGATGCTCCAAAGCTTTTAACTATCATTCTTCATGCCATTTATCTTTGCTTCATAATATAGTTTCTTCGTCTTTTTATTCAGTTTAGTCACATGATTTCTCAGTTTGCAGTACGTTTGCCAATCGGTTGTGCAGATAGACTTATTTGACATTCCTTTTGCCTCATACCTCTCAATAAAATTGTTCAATTCTTCATCAAATCATGGGGATTGAACCATTTTTACAGTCATTTTTTAATTGATACAATGGGTGCATGCTTATCAGTAACTGGAATAAGCAATTTCATAAATGTGTCAAGTGCAGCGTCTGGTTGCTCCTCAATACACACCACAGACCAACAAATATGTTTACATCAACAACATAGGAATCACTACAAAACGTATTGTATAACCTCTTATATACTATTTTAGGACCAGCCTTTGGAACTTTGGTTTTCCTAGATAGATGTAATCACTACATCTGATAGATTTGTATACTAGTATTATGCAGCATTAGTAAAGTTGTGATCAATACATGTTGATGATTTCATTCCTGTGCTGTTTGTATCTATGCTGGTAGGTTGACTGATAACCTGAACCAGGTTGCAGGCATTAGTTACATTTTAAAACATGTTATTGAGTGGGCAGCTTGAAAAAAGTCAATCAACATTTAAATCACCAAGGAAATACCTCTCTGTTGATGTCACATACATTATCGAGCAATTCACACGTGAAATGGTCTTCAGGAACGGGCTTCAGGGCTTTAGCAATATTACTTCAATAGTATTTAACTTGAGATCCTCTCTAAGTTTTACAGGAATGTGGTTCTGAATATTTGGCATTTCTGTCTTTTACGTAGATGTTATAACCATGTATCGCTACCACTGTGTCATCAAAGGTATTATCTAAGTGAGTTTCAGAGATCTGTTACTAGCAAATGATTGATTTCATTAACCTTGTTTCTTAAGCTACATATGTTAAAGTGGGCTATTTTTTAGCACTTTTCTGAGATTTTTGATTGTTTTCATTACTTTACTGGGAAGCTTAGCAGAAGTAGACATGCTCATGTTACTTCTGTTAGTGCAGTGTGCTAACTCAGCGCTAACAGTATAACTCTGGTTCATAGGCACATGATACTTCATACAATAGCTGTATGATCAGCAGAGGCAATTAATAATTAGGTTACTTACATTGTGTCTTCCAACGCCCCTGGGATAATGTACATTTGCTGAAGCATTATGAGAACTCAGCGACACAATGGTTGTGGTTACCTGAGCTGGGCTTGGGTCATTGATAAGTCACTGTCTCAACGCATTCTTAAAAAGCTGTGAGTGGATCCAGGAACCTAAATGATTTGGGTGGATCCCATCCTCCTTATAAGACGAGCTTTGTTTCGAGAAGGTATCAAAATGTTCAATAAACTGTTACACCCACAGACTTGCAATACTCTCCTAGCCAGTTATGGAGAGCTAAAAGTCTGCTGAAATGTTCACTGCCAAAGGGCACAGGGACAGATAATAGACCCAGTTCTTTAAAATCCATCTTCAGCTGTTCTAAGCTGCCCTTCATAATGTCATTGTATCCGACATGAGCTATGATGGACACAATTTCCTGACGCAATTTAAAATGTTTGGGAGCAGCTTATTTATGTCTGTACTCGTGCTCCTGGATATCACAAAATGTTTTGCTCCAGAGACTGAGACAACATTGAACTGCCCAATACAACAGCCAGAGAAGGGGATGGAGAAATTTGCCCATTCTTACCCCTCACACAATTCGTTGAACATTTCACGGGCCTACGAGAAGCAGGATAGCATATGGCCGCTGCTCCCGGCGATAGGTCCAGACTTCCCACTGCAGGCAGTGCCCCGTCAGATCCAGAGAGAGGGAAAGGAGCCATACTCGATGATGAAGCCACTGCTGGAGTCAGCGTAGTTGGGGTCTCCACAGCCGTTGCAGATATAGGCAGTCCCAGAGGGGATGGCGCAGGTAGATCAGGCACCAGTGCGGTGAAGCTTTTCCTTATTTATGTCAATTAGCAGACACCCCAGTCCGCTTCACAGCATGCCACTGCCTTAAGTTTCAACGACTTGTGTAATGGGACCAGAGCTGATTGGAACAATCCTCTTACTGTTCTCTGTCACTACAAGATGGAGGAGCAAAAGCAGATGGAGACGACTTCCTTGGCAGGCTAGTTCCAGGTAGCACAGCCCAATCGGATAGGGACAGATGACAAGGCAGGGTTAAATCCATCAGGAGTGGAGAATGAGAAATTTCCAACTTGAGTTTTCCCAATAAATTCACGCAAGATTGACATTTGCTTGCTAAGGTTAGCCACCTCATTCCTATAATCCCCAGGAAACAAACAATTCCCTCATTGGAACTCAATATTGTCCCAGACAAGAGCGTAATAAACACAGATTCTACAGCGCTGGAAACGTTTGTTAGCTATTCCAGGCGAAGTGGGCTCCGTTGCAACCTAGCTAGCAAGCTGGCAAGTTGGTAGCAGGTGTTGCCACAAAAACGTATGAACAAAATAAAACAAAATCAAACTGTGGAAACAACAGGCTGAATCAACAGGTGCAGGAGGTATCCAAGATCATGTCAGGAGATTGTGGAGTTTGTGAAGTTACGTAACAAGCCGATATAAAGAACTCAATGACAGCATAAATTTGGGGGCAGCAGGTAGCCTTGTGGTTGGGCTAGTAGGTAAGGTTGCTAGATCGAATCCCCAAGCTGACAGGGTAAAAATCGGTAATTTGTCACATCCTGACCGTAGTTCTTTTTTATGTCTCTATTTTGGTTTGGTCAGGGCGTGAGTTGGAGTGGGCATTCTATGGTTTTCATTCTATGTTTTGTTCTGTGTGTTGTATTTCTATGAGTTTGGGCTGGTATGGTTCCCAATCAGAGGCAGCTGTCAATCGTTGTCTCTGTGTCACGCCCTGGTCTATATGTATTATGTTATCTTCATTTATTGAGTCAGGCCAGGGTGTGACATGGGTTTATTTGTAGTGTGTTTCGTCTTGGGGTTGTGTGGGGTGTACAGATTGAGAACCGCCTCAGGCAGCCATAGACCAATCAGAGTCAGGTGATTATCGTTGTCTCTGATTGGGAACCATATTTAGGTAGCCTGGGTTTCACTGTGTGTTTGTGGGTGATTGTTCCTGTCTCTGTGTTTGTTGCACCAGTCAGGGCTGTTTCGGTTTTCGTCGTTTGTTATTTTGTATTGTTCGTGTTTTTTCATCATTAAAGATGTATCTAACGAACCACGCTGCATTTTGGTCCGATCCTTGTTCCACCTCTTCGTCAGAGGAGGAGTTGGAAGAAACCCGTTACAGAATCACCCACCACAAACGGACCAAGCAACGTGTCAACAGGCAGGAGCCACAGGAGAAGCAACAAAGGCAGCAACAGCGATCACAGGACTTCTGGACTTGGGAGGAGATATTGGACGGAAAAGGACCCTGGGCACAGCCTGGAGAATATCGCCGTCCCAAGGAAGAACTGGAGGCGATGAAAGCGGAGAGGCGCTGGTATGAAGAGGCAGCGCGGCGACGCGGTTGGAAGCCCGAGAGTCAGCCCCAAAAATGTCTTGGGAGGGGGCTAACAGGGAGTATGGCTACGCCAGGTAGGAGACCTGCGCAAACTCCCTGTGCTTACCGGGGGGCTAGAGAGACCGGGCAGGCACCGTGTTATGCTGTGGTGCGCACGGTGTCTCCAGTGCGGGTGCATAGCCCGGTGCGTTCTATTCCAGCTCCGCGTATAGGCCGGGCTAGATTGAGCGTCGAGCCAAATGACATGAAGCCGGCTCTACGCATCTGGTCCCCAGTGCGTCTCCTTGGGCCAGCTTACATTGCACCAGCCTTACGCTCGGTATCCCCGTTTCACCTGCATAACCCAGTGCGGGCTATTCCACCATGCCGCACTGGCAGAGCGACCGGGAGTATTCAACCAGGTAAGGTTGGGCAGGCTCGGTGCTCAAGAGCTCCAGTGCGCCTGCACGGTCCGGTCTACCCAGTACCACCTCCACACCCCAGCCCTCTGGTGGCAGCTCCCCGCAACAGGCTTCCTGTGCGTGTCCTCGGCCCAGTACCACCAGTGCCAGCACCACGCATCAGACCTACTGTGCGCCTCGCCTCTCCAGCGCTGCCGGATCCTTCCTCCTCTCCTGTGCTGCTGGAGCCTCCCGCCTGTTTAGCGCTGCCAGAGCCTTCCGCCTCTACAGCGTTGCCGGAGTCTCCTGCCCGTTTAGCGCAGCCAGAGCTGTCAGTCTGCATGGAGCAGCCAGATTAGTCAGTCTGCTTAGAGCAGCCAGAGCTGCCAGTCTGCATGGAGCTGCCAGTCTGCAAGGAGCTGCCAGTCTGCAAGGAGCTGCCAGTCTGCAAGGAGCTGTCAGTCTGCAAGGAGCTGCCAGTCTGCAAGGAGCTGCCAGAGCTGTCAGTCTGCATGGAGCAGCCAGAGCTGTCAGTCTGCAAGGAGCCGCCAGAGCTGTCAATCTGCATGGAGCAGCCAGAGCCGCCAGTCAGTATGGAGCAGCCAGAGCTGCCAGTCAGCATGAAGCAGCCAGTGCTGCCAGTCAGCGTGGAGCAGCCAGAGCCGTCAGTCTGCCAGGATCCGCCAGTCAGCCAGACTCTTCCAGATCCGCCAGTCAGCCAGACTCTTCCAGATCCGCCAGTCAGCCAGACTCTTCCAGATCCGCCAGTCAGCCAGGATCTGCCAGAACTGCCAGCCAGCCAGGATCTGCCGGATTCAACTACCTGGCTGGGCTTCCTCTCAGTGCTAGGCTTCCTCTCAGTGCTGGGCTTCCTCTGAGTGCTGGGCTTCCTCTGTCCCGAGCTGCCCCTCTGTCCCGAGCTGCCCCTCTGTCCCGAGCTGCACCTCAGTCCAGTGGGGTTCTGGGTGAGGACTACTAGGCCATGGTCGGCGGCGAGGGTGGACAAACCTAGGATGCGAGGAGGGGGGGACTAAGACATTCATAGAGTGGTTTCCACGTCCCGAGCCGGAGCCGACACCATGGACAGACGCCCAGCCGGACCCTCCCTATTGTTTTGATGTGCATCCGGGAGTCCGCACCTTAGGGGGTGGGTTCTGTCACGCCCTGGTCTATATTTATTATGTTATCTTCATTTATTGAGTCAGGCCAGGGTGTGACATGGGTTTATTTGTAGTGTGTTTCGTCTTGGGGTTGTGTGGGGTGTACAGATTGGTCTATGGCTGCCTGAGGCGGTTCTCAATCAGAGTCAGGTGATTATCGTTGTCTCTGATTGGGAACCATATTTAGGTAGCCTGGGTTTCACTGTGTGTTTGTGGGTGATTGTTCCTTTCTCTGTGTTTGTTGCACCAGTCAGGGTTGTTTCGGTTTTCAACGTTTGTTATTTTGTATTGTTCGTGTTTTTTCATCATTAAAGATGTATCGAACGAACCACGCTGCATTTTGGTCCGATCCTTGTTCCACCTCTTCGTCAGAGGAGGAGTTGGAAGAAACCCGTTACACTCTGATTGAGAACCATACTTTGGTAGCCTGTTCCCACCGGTGTTTGTGGGTAGTTGTTTTCTGTCTCTGTGTGTGCACCAGACAGAACTGTTTCGTGTGGGTCTATTTTTGTTATTTTGTCTTAGTGTTCTGAGTTAAAATAAATATTAACATGAATACTTACCACGCTGTGTTTTGGTCCGATCTTGACTACTCTTCATCAGATGATGAGGATCGTTACATCATTCTGCCCCTGAACAAGGCAGTTAACTCACTGTTCCTATGCCGTCATTGTAAGTAAGAATGTCTTAACTGACTTGCCTAGTTAAATAAAGGTCCAATAAAATAAAGATGCAGTCTGTAACTTCTTTGTCCTCTAGGGTCAAAGGACAAAGTCTATTCTGAAACAAATCCACACATTCATGTAGGCGCGCACAAACACATTCCAATGCTTATGTCTATGATGTACCATAACACAAAAACATACAATAACGCCTGTTTTAGAATCTCTTCCCTCTTGTTGTCCGTCTTATTGGCGGAATCCCCTTTTACGTCATGGCATCCCTTCGACCCCGCCAGTCTTAGCAATCACCTCAACTTATCCTGTTGCTATCCTTTCCACTGTGGTCCTGCTGCTCACCAAGGGACACATGAGCCTTGCTTGATTGGCATGTCTGCAATATTTTACCCTGCACTCTGAGAGAAGTAAACAGTGAGAGCACATAGCGACAGAATCTAACAATCAGAACCTAGCAAACGGAGGTGCATGGAAGCGAGCCTGTATCGTGCCATCAGGCTTAACCCACTTGAAGGGAATTATAATCGTGCCATCAGGCTTAACACACTTGAAGGGAATTATAACGTGGCTATCACGTCCTGACCTTAGAGAGACATTTTTTCTCTATTTGGTTAGGTCAGGGTGTGATTTGTGTGGGCATTCTATGTTTTCTATTTCTTTGATTTTGGCCACGTGTGGTTCCCAATCAGAGGCAGCTGCCTATCGTTGTCTCTGATTGGGAATCATACTTAGGCAGCCTTTTTTCCCACCTAATGTTTGTGGGTAATTATTTATTTTCTGTGAGTGTTTGTGTGTGCCACGGTTGCGTCACGTTCGGTTTCTGTTTACCTGTTTTTTTGTTAAAGTTTCACTTTATTAAAGATGTGGAATTACATGCACGCTGCGCCTTGGCTCATCAATGACAGGGAGTTTGAAGACAGTGAACGTGACAGTGGCTCATATTGCGAGGATTACTACACTATTATTGAACTGATTAACCATACGATTATGATTGTGAGCTTAGTAAAAGTATGTATTTTACTATTAATATGGGATGTGTTGCATCCTAGGCCCTACAGATCAAACATAGTAGCTAAGCTCAGGTAAACCTTAAGAAAAAGTTAAGCATTGCTTTGAATTAGACTTAGAACACATTATTTTCCCAGTGCTGGCCTCCAGACTGCTAAACCAAATGTCCTTCTGAGCAGCATGAGGTAACATTGGACCTTTCACTCACTCCTGAACACATTTTGTGAAATTCTCGAGCCTGGTCCTAAATCTGTTTGTGCAACAAAAAATGGTCATTTTCATGACAAATGAGTTGGCAAGAAACCAGAAACAGATCTGGGAGCAGGCTAGAAATTCTCTCCTCCTCACATTCTTTGACAACATACTAAGCCACCCAGGGCCTTTGACAACATACTAAGCCACCCAGGGCCTTTAACAACATACTAAGCCACCCAGGGCCTTTGACAACGTACTAAGCCACCCAGGGCCTTTAACAACATACTAAGCCACCCAGGGCCTTTGACAACATACTAAGCCACCCAGGGCCTTTGACAACATACTAAGCCACCCAGGGCCTTTGACAACATACTAAGCCACCCAGGGCCTTTAACTACATACTAAGCCACCCAGGGCCTTTGACAACATACTAAGCCACCCAGGGCCTTTGACAACATACTAAGCCACCCAGGGCCTTTGACAACATACTAAGCCACCCAGGGCCTTTGACAACATACTAAGCCGTCCAGGGCCTTTGACAACATACAAAGCCGTCCAGGGCCTTTAACAACATACTAAGCCACCCAGGGCCTTTGACAACATACTAAGCCACCCAGGGCCTTTGACAACATACTAAGCCACCCAGGGCCTTTGACAACATACTAAGCCACCCAGGGCCTTTGACAACATACTAAGCCGCGCAGGGCCTTTGACAACATACTAAGCCACCCAGGGCCTTTGACAACGTACTAAGCCACCCAGGGCCTTTGACAACGTACTAAGCCACCCAGGGCCTTTGACAACATACTAAGCCACCCAGGGCCTTTGACAACGTACTAAGCCACCCAGGGCCTTTGACAACGCCTAAGCCACCCAGGGCCTTTGACAACGTACTAAGCCACCCAGGGCCTTTGACAACGTACTAAGCCACCCAGGGCCTTTGACAACATACTAAGCCACCCAGGGCCTTTGACAACATACTAAGCCACCCAGGGCCTTTAACAACATACTAAGCCACCCAGGGCCTTTGACAACATACTAAGCCACCCAGGGCCTTTGACAACATACTAAGCCACCCAGGGCCTTTGACAACATACTAAGCCACCCAGGGCCTTTGACAACATACTAAGCCACCCAGGGCCTTTGACAACATACTAAGCCACCCAGGGCCATTGACAACATACTAAGCCACCCAGGGCCTTTGACAACATACTAAGCCGCGCAGGGCCTTTGACAACGTACTAAGCCACCCAGGGCCTTTGACAACGTACTAAGCCACCCAGGGCCTTTGACAACGTACTAAGCCACCCAGGGCCTTTGACAACGTACTAAGCCACCCAGGGCCTTTGACAACGTACTAAGCCACCCAGGGCCTTTGACAACATACTAAGCCACCCAGGGCCTTTGACAACATACTAAGCCACCCAGGGCCTTTGACAACATACTAAGCCACCCAGGGCCTTTGACAACATACTAAGCCACCCAGGGCCTTTAACAACATACTAAGCCACCCAGGGCCTTTGACAACATACTAAGCCACCCAGGGCCTTTGACAACATACTAAGCCACCCAGGGCCTTTGACAACATACTAAGCCACCCAGGGCCTTTGACAACATACTAAGCCACCCAGGGCCTTTGACAACATACTAAGCCGCGCAGGGCCTTTGACAACGTACTAAGCCACCCAGGGCCTTTGACAACGTACTAAGCCACCCAGGGACTTTGACAACATACTAAGCCGCGCAGGGCCTTTGACAACGTACTAAGCCGTCCAGGGCCTTTGACAACATAGTAAGCCGTCCAGGGCCTTTGACAACATAGTAAGCCGTCCAGGGCCTTTGACAACATACTAAGCCACCCAGGGCCTTTGACAACATACTAAGCCACCCCGGGCCTTTGACAACATACTAAGCCACCCAGGGCCTTTGACAACATACTAAGCCGTCCAGGGCCTTTGACAACATACTAAGCCACCCAGGGCCTTTGACAACATAGTAAGCCGTCCAGGGCCTTTGACAACATACTAAGCCACCCAGGGCCTTTGACAACATACTAAGCCACCCCGGGCCTTTGACAACATACTAAGCCACCCCGGGCTTTTGACAACGTACTAAGCCACCCAGGGCCTTTGACAACGTACTAAGCCGTCCAGGGCCTTTGACAACATAGTAAGCCGTCCAGGGCCTTTGACAACATACTAAGCCACCCAGGGCCTTTGACAACATACTAAGCCACCCCGGGCCTTTGACAACATACTAAGCCGCCCAGGGCCTTTGACAACATACTAAGCCGCCCAGGGCCTTTGACAACATACTAAGCCGCCCAGGACCTTTGACAACATACTAAGCCACCCAGGGCCTTTGACAACATACTAAGCCACCCAGGGCCTTTGACAACATACTAAGCCACCCAGGGCCTTTGACAACGTACTAAGCCACCCAGGGCCTTTGACAGCGTACTAAGCCACCCAGGGCCTTTGACAACGTACTAAGCAACCCAGGGCCTTTGACAACATACTAAGCCATCCAGGGTCTTTGACAACGTACTAAGCCACCCAGGGTCTTTGACAACATACTAAGCCACCCAGGGCCTTTGACAACATACTAAGCCACCCAGGGCCTTTGACAACATACTAAGCCACCCAGGGCCTTTGACAACATACTAAGCCATCCTGGGCCTTTGACAACATACTAAGCCACCCAGGGCCTTTGACAACATACTAAGCCACCCAGGGCCTTTGACAACATACTAAGCCACCCAGGGCCTTTGACAACATACTAAGCCACCCAGGGCCTTTGACAACATACTAAGCCATCCAGGGCCTTTGACAACATACTAAGCCACCCAGGGCCTTTGACAACATACTAAGCCACCCAGGGCCTTTGATAGCATACTAAGCCACCCAGGGCCTTTGACAACATACTAAGCCATCCAGGGCCTTTGATAGCATACTAAGCCACCCAGGGCCTTTGACAGCGTACTAAGCCATCCAGGGCCCTTGACAACGTACTAAGCCATCTAGAGCCTTTGTTGGATTCAGACAACACAATGCTTGCATAATTTAAACAGCACTGGCAGGAGACAGCTCCCTGCAGACAGTTGTATCTCCTACATTTTCAATGATGCCACAGTTGCCGTTTTTTTTAGATGGTAGATGTGGTGGAAAGGAAGTTGACAAAACTGTATGAAAGAAGATGGGTGCTTCTTAGGACCTCTTTAACGAGGACAGTAATCATTTTAAGCCTAAACACTTTCCTCTAATTATATTTTTCAGTGACATAATTCATGTATTTGCGGAAATGGCATTTGATTATTGCCCAAAACTAAACAAACCCAATATTAGCTCATTATTAGTCAGGATATTTGACCTTTTGACCTATTTGAACAATTTCATACTCACTGTACCTCACTTTATTCATATTTATAGTACCAGTCAAAAGGTTGGACACACCTACTCGTTAAAGGGCTTTTCTTTATTTTTATGATGTTCTACATTGTAGAATAATAGTGGAGACATCAAAACTGTGACATATGGCCACATATGGAATCATTTACTAACCAAAAAAGTGTCTAAATATATTTTCTATTTAAGATTCTTCAAAGTAGCCACACTTTGCATTCATGACAACTGTGCAAACTCTTGGCACTTTCAACCAGCATGATGAGGTAGTCACCTGGAATGCATTTCAATCAACAGATGTGCCTTGTTGAAAGTTAATTTGTGGAATTTCTTTCCTTCTTAATGCGTTTGAGCCAATCAGTTGTGTTGTGACCAGGAAGGGGTGGTATACAGAAGATAGCCCTATTTGGTAAAAGAGCAAGTCCATATTATGGCAAGAACAGCGCAAATAAGCAAAGAGAAATAACAGTCCATCATTACTGTAAGACATGAAGGTCAGTCAATCCGGAACATTTCTAAAACTTTGAAAGTTTCTTCAAGTGCAATTGCAAAAACCATCAAGTGCTGTGATGAAACTGGCTCTCATGAGGACCGCCACAGGAAAGGAAGACCCACAGTTACCTCTGCTGCTGAGGATAAGTTCATTAGAGTTACCAGCCTCAGAAATTGCATCCCAAATAAATGCTTCACAGTGTTCAAGTAACAGACACATCTCAACATCAACTGTTCAGAGGAGACGGAGTGAATCAGGCCTTCATGGTTGAATTGCTGCAAAGAAACCACTACTGAAGGACACCAATAATAAGAAGAGACACGCTTGGGCCAAGAAATACGAGCAATGTATATTGGACCAGTGGAAATCTGTCCTTTGGTGTGATGAGACCAAATTTGCAATTATTGGTTTGAACCGAATAGGTGAATGGATGATCTCCACATGTGTGGTTCTCACCGTGAAGCATGGAAAAGGAGGCGTGATGGTGCTTTGCTGGTGACACTGTCAGTGATTTATTTAGAAGTCAAGGATTACTTAACCAGCATGGCTACCACATTATTCTGCAGCAATACGCCATCCCATCTGGTTTGCGCTTAGTGGTACTATCATTTAGTTTTCAACATGACAATGACCCAACACACCTCCAGGCTGTGTAAGGGCTATTTGACCAAGAAGGAGAGTGATGGAGTGCTGCATCAGATGACCTGGCCTCCACAATCACCTGACCTCAACCCAATTGAGATGGTTTTGGATGAGTTGGACTGCAGAGTGAAGGAAAAGCACCCAACAAGTGCTCAGCATATGTGGGAACTCCTTCAAGACTGCTGTAAATGTCACGAATATTACCGAAGGTGACTCCCCTTCTTGTTCGGGTGGCGCTCGGCGGTCGTCGTCGCCGGTCTACTAGCTATCACCGATCCGTTGTTCTGTGTTCCTTTGGTTTTGTCTGATTGGTATCACCTGTTTCTTGTTTGGTTGTTAGGGTAGTTTGTTCAGCCTGCTTCTGTTTCGTGCGGGCTTGTTCGTCTGTTCTATGTTTGAGTGTATTTGTTTGTATTTTGGGTTTCGCGCTGTCCGTTTATATTTCTGATCATTTGTTTTCCTACTTTTGTTCATGTTATTTTTCCGGGACATTAAAGCGTGTGTTTTCCCACATCTTTTGCTCTCTGCGCCTGACTCCACACCTCCTCACTCATTTGCCGTAACAGAGCCCACACCACGATATGGAGTCAGCAGGAGCAGCGACCACTCCTCTTCCCACTATGGAGGAGAGAGTCCTTCATCACACGTCCATCCTCCATCGCCTAGGATCAGCGATGGATCAAATGATGGAGAGGATGGATCGTTGGGAGAGAAATGGTCTCCCTACTACCCCACCGACCCTCCCACCAGCAACTCTACCATCTCCCCCATCTGGATCCGGTTCCAGCGCTCTGCGCATTGCGCCTCCGAGGGAGTACGATGGAGCAGCGACGGGGTGCCAGGGATTCCTGCTTCAACTAGACCTCTATCTGGCCACCGTTCGGCCGGCTCCCTCGGACGAGGAGAGAGTGTGGGTCCTCATCACATGCCTTACGGGTAGAGCCCTGGAGTGGGCTAATGCGGTCTGGAACGGGCCCGACTCAGTGAAGGACAATTACCTGGAGTTCACCCGCCATTTCAGGGACGTGTTCGATCACCCTCCAGAAGGTCGAGCGGCGGGTGAGAGATTGTTCCATCTCAGACAGGGGACGAGGAGCGCGCAGGACTTCGCGCTGGAGTTCCGGACCTTGGCCGCTGGAGCAGGGTGGAACGACAGGGCCCTGATAGACCATTACAGATGTAGCCTGAGAGAGGACGTCCGCAGGGAGCTGGCCTGTCGGGACACTACACTTAGCGTGGATGGACTAATAGACCTGTCGATCTGGTTGGACCATCTGCTAGCTGCTCGCGGACGTTCTGAAAGGGTCCTGTCAGTTCTACCTCCTGACCCTCCTGCTCCTATCCCGATGGAGCTAGGAGGGACCGCGTCTAGGGAGATCGGAGGAGGAAGCTCCTCCTGTACCAGTTGTGGCCGGAGAGGGCACACGTCTGGTCGGTGCTGGAGGAATTCATCTGGGAATCGAGAAGGCAGGCAGAACACTCCTCGGTCACCCCAGGTGAGGAAGCACCACACTCTCCCAGAGTTTCCTGTTGGTCACATGTTCTTATTAATTTGTTTCTTTAATTATTCTCCTTCTCTCCAGCATAAGGCACTGGTAGATTCAGGCGCAGCTGGAAACTTTATAGATTGCGGACTCGCTCAGAGGTTGAGGATTCCGTTAGTAAAAGTAGACCCCCTTTTCCCGTGCGCTCTTTAGATAGTCGACCATTAGGGTCAGGGCTGGTGAGGAAAGCCACAATTTCGTTGGAGATGATTACGCAGGGGAATCACAAGGAGCGAAATAGTTTGTTCCTTATCGATTCACCTGCGTTTCCAGTGGTACTGGGGATTCCCTGGCTAGCTATTCATAATCCTACGATTTCGTGGAAACAGGGAACTCTCCAGGGGTGGTCTGATGAGTGTTCAGGCAGGTGTGTAGGGGTTTCCATCGGTGCGACAACGGTGGAGAGTCCAGACCAGGTTTCCACCGTGCGCATTCCAGCTGAGTATGACGATTTGGCTATCGCTTTCAGTAAGAAGAAGGCGACCCAATTACCACCCCATAGGCAGGGGGATTGCGTGATAAACCTCCAGGGTAACGCTGCACTCCCCAGGAGTCATGTGTATCCTTTGTCCCAGGAGGAGACGGTGGCTTTGGAAACTTATATAACCGAGGCTCTGGGACAGGGGTACATTCGACCCTCCATGTCACCTGTCTCTTCGGGTTTCTTTTTTGTGAAGAAAAAAGATGGTGGTTTGCGTCCGTGTATTGATTATAGAGGTCTAAATTCCATCACGGTGGGTTTTAGTTACCCACTACCTCTCATTGCTATGGCAGTGGAATCATTTCACGGAGCGAAGTTCTTCACTAAACTGGATCTCAGGAGTGCTTATAATCTGGTGCGTATTCGGGATGGAGATGAGTGGAAAACTGCATTTAGCACTACTTCTGGCCATTATGAGTACCTCGTCATGCCATACGGTTTAAAGAATGCTCCAGCTATATTTCAATCCTTCGTGGATGAGATTCTCAGAGACCTGCACGGACAGGGTGTAGTGGTGTATATTGACGATATTTTGATCTACTCCGCTACACGCACTGCGCATGTATCTCTGGTGCGCAAGGTTCTTAGACGACTGCTGGAGCATGACCTGTATGTGAAGGCGGAGAAATGTGAGTTTTCCAAACGATCAGTTTCCTTCCTGGGTTATCTCATTTCCAGCTCTGGGTTGGTAATGGAGGGTGACCGCGTAAAGGCCGTGCGTAATTGGCCGACTCCGACCACGGTAAAGGAGGTGCAGCGGTTCTTGGGGTTTGCCAATTACTACCGGAGGTTTATCCAGGGTTTTGGTCAGGTAGCTGCCCCTATTATCTCACTGCTGAAGGGGGGGGCGGTGCGTTTACAGTGGTCAGCAGAGGCGGACGGAGCTTTTCATAAGTTGAAGGCGATGTTCACTGAGGCGCCGGTGTTGGCTCATCCGGACCCTTCTTTGGCGTTTATAGTAGAGGTGGACACATCCGAGGCTGGGGTTGGAGCGGTGCTCTCACAGCATTCAGATGCGCCACCGAAGCTCCGCCCCTGTGCCTTTTTTTCGAAGAAACTCGGGCCAGCGGAGCGGAATTATGATGTGGGGGATAGGGAGTTGTTGGCTATGGTTAAGGCCCTGAAGGTGTGGAGACACTGGCTTGAGGGGGCTAAGCATCCTTTCCTTATCTGGACTGACCACCGTAACCTGGAGTTTATCCGATCAGCTAGGAGACTGAATCCTCCTCAGGCAAGGTGGGCCATGTTTTTCACCAGATTTCATTTCACTATCTCGTATAGACCAGGTTCCCTCAACACTAAGGCCGACGCGCTGTCAAGACTCTATGACACTGAGGACAGGTCCATCGATCCTACTCCCATCATTCCGGCAGCTAAGCTGGTGGCACCAGTAGTATGGGATGTGGACGCGGACATCGAGTGGGCGCTAAGGGAGGAACCTGCACCTCCACAGTGTCCGGAGGGTCGTAGGAACGTGCTGCTGGCTGTTCGTGATCAATTGATTCGATGGGCTCATTGTCTACCCTCGTCGGGTCACCCAGGTATTTTTAGGACAGTGCGAGGTCTTCAGAGGAAGTACTGGTGGCCCACTTTGAGGAGGGATGTGCGATTCTATGTCTCCTCCTGTTCGGTGTGCGCCCAGAGAAAGGCTCCTAGACACCTGCCACGAGGTAAATTACAACCTCTTCCCGTTCCACAACGGCCGTGGACCCATCTATCGGTGGATTTTCTTACTGACCTTCCCCCCTCTCAGGGTAACACAACGATCCTGGTCGTTGTGTATCGGTTCTCTAAGTCCTGCCGTCTTATCCCATTGCCGGTCGCCCTACGGCCCTACAGACTGCGGAAGCTCTTTTCACCCATGTCTTCCGGCACTACGGGGTGCCCGAGGATATAGTTTCTGATCGGGGCCACCAGTTTATCTCCCGTGTTTGGAGGGCATTTATGGAACGTCTGGGGGTCTCGGTCAGCCTGACCTCAGGGTATCACCCGGAGAGTAATGGGCAGGTGGAGAGAGTGAACCAGGAGGTGGGTAGGTTTCTGCGGTCGTATTGCCAGGACCGGCCAGGGGAGTGGGCGAGATATATTCCCTGGGCAGAAATAGCCCAGAACTCACTAAGCCACTCCTCTACCAACATGTCACCATTTGAGTGCGTGTTGGGGTACCAGCCAGTCCTGGCACCGTGGCATCAGAGCCAGACTGAGGCTCCTGCGGTGGAGGAGTGGGTGCAGCGCTCTAAGGAGACCTGGAGGGCTGTCCAAGAGTCATTACGCCAAGTGAGTGTAAGGCAGAAGAAGAGCGCTGACCGTCACCGCAGTGAGGCCCCGTGTTTGCACCTGGGGACAGGGTCTGGCTCTCGACCCGAAACCTGCCCCTCCGCTTGCCCTGCCGGAAGCTGGGTCCGCAGTGTATAGGGCCATTTAAAGTCCTGAGGAGAATAAATGAGGTTTGTTATCGATTATTACTTCCTTCGTATTATCATATTAACCCCTCGTTTCATGTGTCTCTTCTCAGGCCGGTGGTAGCTGGTCCCATGCAGGAAGGTGAGGTTCCGGAGGTTCCCCGTCGTGCAAGATACGAGCTATTCTGGACTCGAGACGCCGGGTGAGGGGCCTGCAGTACCTCGTTGACTGGGAGGGGTACGGTCCGGAGGAGAGGTGCTGGGTTCCGGTGAGGGATATTCTAGATCCATCTATGTTGAGAGAGTTCCATCGCCTCCGTCCGGATCGCCCAGCGCCTCGGCCCCCGGGTTGTCCCCGAGGCCAGCGTCGGCGCGCTGCGGGAGCTGCGCGTCAGGGGGTGGGTACTGTCACGAATATTACCGAAGGTGACTCCCCTTCTTGTTCGGGTGGCGCTCGGCGGTTGTCATCGCCGGTCTACTAGCTATCACCGATCCGTTGTTCTGTGTTCCTTTGGTTTTGTCTGATTGGTATCACCTGTTTCTTGTTTGGTTGTTAGGGTAGGGTTATATATAGTTTGTTCAGCCCGCTTCTGTTTCGTGCGGGCTTGTTCGTCTGTTCTATGTTTGAGTGTATTATGTTTGTATTTTGGGTTTCGCGCTGTTTATTTTTCGCGTTTATATTTCTGATCATTTGTTTTCCCACTTTTGTTCATGTTATTTTTCCGGGACATTAAAGCGTGTTTTTTCCCACATCTATTGCTCTCTGCGCCTGACTCCACACCTCCTCACTCATTTGCCGTAACAGTAAAAGCATTTCAGTTTAAGCTGGTTGAGAGAATGTCAAGAGTGTGCAAAGCTGTCATCAAGGAAAAGGGTGGCTACTTTGAAGAAAAATAGAAAATGTATTTTTATGAACACTTGTTTTGGTTACTACATGATTCCATGTGTGTTATTTCATAGTTATTTCATAGTAATATCTTCACTATTATTCTACAATGCAGAAAATAGTCAAAATAAATAAAAACCTGTGAATGAGTAGGTGTGTCCAAACGTTTGACTGGTACTGTATGTAAACAATGTGATGGTTGGTCGTAAAAAAAACGACTCAATTCATCTTAAAATTTGAAATCCTTTTAAAAAGGTTTTAAAATATCTCTACTTGTCAAGTGAGGACTGCTTTTACTTGCATCCCTCTATAGCTGTCTGTCTGGATGGACTGTCCTTCCTCAGGGACCTGTTTGTCCTCTGACTCCCTCACCACGACGCTCTGCGGGATGCTGTGGGCTCTGTATGATGATGTCATCACAGCTGGAGTTCATTGATTGACAGCTCGCCATTCTCTCTCACGACCTGCTAAGACAGAGAGTTTGGGCTTATGTTAAGAATCAGCATTCACTTTGTGGGGGAATGGGTGGGGAATGGATCGATTTAAGGTGGTATTTAATAACAAATGGGAGTGTGTCATTTCAACAACACTTGATTCTTTATCCTGTGGCAGGCGACTCAATACTGCTTCTTTCCACGAGCTCCTATGAAAAACAAAAACAAACAACCAAAACATTTTTGGCAGTAAAATTGGGTACTAATTCTTATCCTGAAATGTTTTTTATTAACAATTTCAGAAAAATAGGTAACTGTTAATTGACATTCTACCCTAATACCATATCACACCTATGGTGCAAGATTAATGCAGTTGTTTTCCTAACAGCAGGATAGGCATAACTACTTGACAGCGTTATGACCTCTCGGTGTGGAATGCCTTCATCTGAGCATACCAGACACGTTTAACTAAGGCGGGATGCAAAATAACAGGAATGGTGTGAATGGGTATTGTTCCTGTATTCCCTAGTGACCCCAATATGAGCACATTTTTCACATGCCACTGCCTTGCCAAGTGTTTGTAACGTGAGCTCTGGAGAAACGGACAGAACACAGAGAAGAGAAGGGGGGGTGGGGGGAAAGAGAGGGGGAGAGAGAGAGGGGGGGAGGGGGGAGAGAGCGAGAGAGCGAGAGAGCGAGAGAATATCTGTTACCCAGTCTGGGTATCTATTGCTGCTGCTATAGATCTGTTTCAATGGCATATACGGTGCCCTCCTGAATGATTTCCAACCTTTGAAAAGATGTCGTTGTTTATCAGCTTGATTTTACACTCAACAAATTAAAGGATTCTAACCTCAGTTAAAATTGTTTTTTTTAATTTTATGCCAAATCATGCATCACAATTATATCCAATTATATCCAAGATGGCGTAGCAGTAAGATGTGTTTGTTTCTGTCCCGTGTAAATGTTCCGGTGGTTTTTTTCCATTTTTTGTATACATTTCGATATATTTCAACCTCTTTTTTTCCATTTTCAGATTACATATATCACCCAATGTGGTACGGATCTGCTATTTTGTAGACCTTATAATTGGAACCTCCATCAGAAGATAGCCATCAGAAGATAGCCAGCTAATTAGCTACTAGCTACTTAGTCATTGTTAGCCACTGCTAGCGGTCATTACCTTTAGCTCAGACACTAGCCGCTTTAGCCCGGATAGAACAATAATACCTGCCAGTCTGCACAGTGCGATATCAGCCCTGAGCATATCGGTCTGCTATTTTTCCACTATATCACCGGATTCCTGTCGCAAGCTCTAGACCATTACACCAGGTCATCGCAACTAACTAGCTGCTACCGAGTGGCTATTGTGGCTAACGCCCTATTTCCAGAAGCATGCACTAGTTAGCCTCGAGCTAGCCTCGACCTAGGCCCATCTCCCAGCTAGCAAACAAAGTACACCAACTACAATACCTCTCTTGCCAATTGGCCTGGACTCTTTATTGACACGGAGCCCCGCTGATCCATAACGACTGGTCTGCTGAAGTAATTAGGCCGATGTGCTCTCAACCGGTCTCTGCGTCGTGGATGTCGTTGAAGACCCATCTGCTAGCCCCAGCCCGCTAGCTTTTCTACGTTCGCCTAGCGTAGTAACGACTACCGAACGGCTCCCTGTTTCATCTATTGCTGCTCATGTGACCCTATGATCACTCGGCTACACAGCTGATGCCTGCTGGACTGTTCATTAACAAGGTACTTAATTTTGTTTATCTTTTGGCCCAAGCCTTGAACTCAGGCCCTGTGTGTAGCTAACGGACTCTCTCTGCCCATTCATCGCCTTATACCCGTTGTTGTTGTCTTAGTTGTTTACCCGTTGTTGTCTTACCCGTTGTTGTCTTCGTTCTCCCAATCAACACCTGTGATTGCTTTATGCCTCTCTCTCATATCAAAATGCCTTGTATACTGTTGTTTAGTGTAGCTCTCATTGTTTTGTTTTACTGCGGAGCCCCTAGTCCAACTCAACATGCCTCAGATAGCTCTGTTGTTCCACCCCCCCACACATGCGGAGACCACACCTAGCTTAACTGGCGCCTCCAGAGATGCAACCTCTCTCATCGTCACTCGATGCCTAGGTGTACCTCCACCGTACTTGCACCCTACCATACCCTTGTCTGTACATTATGCCCTGAATCTATCTTACCACGCCCAGATATCTGCTCCTTTGATTCTCTGTTCCCAACACACTAGACAAACAGTTCTTATAGCCTTTAGCCGCACCCTCATCCAACTCTTCCTCTGGTGATGTAGAGGTTAATCCAGGCCCTGTGTGTCCCCAGGCGCTCTCATTTGTTGACTTCTGTAACCCTAAAAGCCTTGGGATCATGCATGTTAACATCAGAAACCTCCTCCCTAAGTTTGCTTTATTCACTGCTTAAGCACACTCCGCCCACCCTGATGTCCTGGCGTGTCTGAATCCTGGATTAGGAAGGCCACCAAAAATTCTGAAATTTCCATCCCCAATTACAACATTTTTCATCAAGATAGAACTGTGAAGGGGGGCGGAGTTGCAATCTACAGTAGAGATAGCCTGCAGGCAGAGTTCTGTCATAATACCAGGTCTATGCCCAAACAGTTCGAGCTTCTGCTTTTAAAAACCCATCTCGTCAGAAGTAAGTCCCTCACTGTTGTTACTTGCTATAGACCCCCCTCAGCTCCCAGCTGTGCCCTGGACACCATATGTGAATTGATTGCCCCTCATCTATCGTCAGAGTTCAAGCTGTTAGGTGAACTAAACTGGGATATTCTTAACACCCCAACAATCCTACAATCTAAGCTAGATGCCCTCAATCTCACACAAATTATCAAGGAACTTACCAGGTACAACGCCAAATCCGTAAACATGGGCACCCTCATCCTTACCAACTTGCCCTTTAAATACACCTCTGCTGTTTTCAACCAGGATCTCAGTGATCACTGCTTCATTGCCTGCGTCCGATAAGGGTCCGCTGACAAAAGACCAGCCCTTATCACTGTCAAATGCTCCCTAAAACACTTCTACGAGGTGGCCTTTCTAATCGACCTGGCCCGGGAATCCTGGAAGGATATTGACCTCATCCAGTCAGCAGAGGATGCCTGGTTGTTCTTTAAAAGTGCTTTCCTCAACATCTTAAATAAGCATGCCCATTTAAAAAAAAGTAGAACTAAGAACAGATATAGTCCTTGGTTCATTCCAGACTTGACTGCCCTTGAACAGCACAAAAACATCCTGTGGCATACTAGCATCGAATAGTCCCAGCGATATGCAACAAGTCAGTAACCAATATATACAGTCAGTTAGGAAAGCAAAGGCTACCTTTTTCGAACATATACTTGCATCCTGCAGCACTAATTCCAAAAAGTTCTGGGACACTGTAAAGTCCATGGAGAATAAGAGCACCTACTCCCAGCTGCCCACTGCACTGAGGCTAGGAAACACTGTCACCACTGATAAATCCACGATAATTCTACATTTCAATAAGCATTTCTCTACAGCTGGCCATGCTTTCCACCTGGCTACCCCAACCTCGGCCAACAGCTCTGCACCCCCCTCAGCAACTGGCCCAAGCCAGCCCCGCTTCTCCTTCAGCCAAATCCAGACAGATGATGTTCTGATAGAGCTGCAAAATCTGGAACCTTACAAATCAGCTGGGCTAGACAATCTGGACCCTCGCTTCCTAAAATTATCCGCCGCCATTATTGCAACCCCTATTACTAGTCTGTTCAACCTCTCTTTCGTATCGTCTGAGATTCCAAAAGATTGGAAAGCGGCCACGGCCATCCACCTCTTCAAAGGGGGAGACACTCTAGACCGAAACTGTTACAGACCTATATCCATCCTGCCCTGCCTTTCTAAAGTCTTCAAAAGCCAAGTGAACAAACAGATCACCGACCAATTCGAATCCCACCGTATCTTCTCTGCTATGCAGTCTGGTTTCCGAGATGGTCACGGGTGCACCTCAGCCATGCTCAAGGTCATAAACGATATCATAACTGCCATCAATAAGAGACAGTACTGTGCAGCCGTCTTCATAAACCTGGACAAGGCTTTCGACTCTGTCAATCACCGTATTCTTATCGGCAGACTCAACAGCCTTGGTTTCTCTAGTGTCTGCCTCGCCTGATTCACCAACTGCTTCTCAGATAGAGTTCTGTGTGTCAAATCAGAGGGCCTGTTGTCCGGACCTCTGTCAGTCTCTACGGGGGTGCCACATTGTTCAATTCCCGGGCCGACTCTTTTCTCTGTATATATCAATGATGTCGCTCTTGCTGCGGGTGATTGTTTGATCCACCTCTAAGCAGACGACACCATTCTGTATACATCCGGCCCTTCTTTGGACACTGTGTTAGCAAACCTCCAAACGAGCTTCAATGCTTTACAACTCTCCTTCCGTGGCCTCCAACTGCTCTTACATGGTAGTAAAATTAAATGCATGCTCTTCAACCAATCGCTGCCCGCACCCACTAGCATCACTACTCTGGATGGGTCCGACTTAGAATATGTGGACAACTATAAATACCTAGGTGTCTGGCTAGACTGTAAACTCTACCTCCAGACTCACATTAAGCATCTACAATCCAAAATTAAATCTGAATCGGCTTCCTATTTCGCAAAAAAGACTCCTTCACTCACTCTGCCAAACATACCCTTTTAAAACTGACTATCCTACCGATCCTTGACTTTGGCGATGTCATTTACAAAATAGCCTCCATCACTCTACTAAGCAAATTGGATGCAGTCTATCACAGTGCCATCCATTTAGTCACCAATGCCCCATATACTACCCACCACTGCGACCTGTATGCTCTCGTTGGCTGGTCCTCGCTACATATTCATCGCCAAACCCACTGGCTCCAGGTCGTCTATAAGTCTTTGCTATGTAAAGCTCTGCCTTATCTCAGCTCACTGGTCACCATAGCAACACCCACCCGAAGCACGCGCTCTAGCAGGTATATTTCACTGGTCATCCCCAAAGGCAACACCTACTTTGGCCACCTTTCCTTCCAGTTCTCTGCTGCGAATTGCAAAAATCACTGAAGTTGGATTGTTGTCCTCCTGGAAGAGCCAACAACAACCTAGTTTTAGTCTCCTGGCAGATGCAGACAGGTTTTGGCCTAAAATCTCCTGGTACTTGATGGAGTCCATGATGCCATGTATCCTAACAAGGTTTCCAGGGCCTTTGGAAGTAAAACAGCCCCACAACATCACAGATCCACACCATACTTCACAATGGGTATTAGGTTATTTTCTGCTCTTCACAAGTCAGACACGTGTTTTTTTTGTACATGTAAAGAACAAAAATTCCACAACTGTCATATTTTTTTCACACGTTTATTTTTCACCTTTTTTTTCCCTCCAAAGGTTTATTTTCACCACTTCCAGCTACATTTGGTCTCCCATTCAGGACCCTGCTAAAGGCCGCTACAAGCTCCACTTCACTGATCTACGTGTGTGGGTGCACATGGGTGGAGTCGGTGTTTTAGCTTCAGAAGTAAACCAGAAGTAGAATGGATGCAGGGTGCCATGTTGCTGGAATGAATGTGACAAATCTTGCAACTGGAAAAATGACAGCAAAAGCAACGGCCAGGGTAACAGCCAAAGACATGGAAAATTGAGGGAGGTGTTTTATTTTATCATGTTATCATACTTTATTTTCACTTAAAACTTTTTTGCATCCATTTACAAATCATTTGTTCTTGCATGTTTGAAATTATTTCATTGTAATATTTAGTTTTTCTATCAATATATTTATGTTTATGTTTTGATTTCTAAATAATTATTTTTATTTGCAATATTAAGAATTTTGTTCTCAACTTCAGAGGTTTTGCTTGAAATTAATGGCAAAAACTCACTAGAAGAAGAAAAAAGTTTTGTCACATCCACTGGATAGGTGCAGTGAAATATGTTGTTCCCCTGGAACAAATTAGGGTTAAGTGCCTTGCTCAAGGGCACATCGACCAATTTTTCACCTTGTTGGCTCAGGTTTCTGAACCAACGACCTTTTGGTTACTGGCCCAACGCTCTAACTGCTAGGCTAAAGGTATTTAAAGTGGGAATCCTTAATTGAAACATTAACAAAGTGTTTCCTCGCCACAGTTTCAGTAAAAAGCTGATGGGCTGGAGAAATGCAACCACTCTCAAATCCATTCAAAACACTTTGGATGCAAGGACCGACCATCCATGCTATTAAAATGATATACTGAACAAAAATAGACAGGCAACATGTGAAGTGTTGGTCCCTTGTTTCATGAGCTGAAATAAAAGGTCCCAGGAATTTCCATAAGCACAAAAAGCTTATTTCTCACAAATGTGTTTACATCCCTGTTAGTGAGCGTTTCTCCTTTGATAAGATAATCCCTCCACCTGGCAGGTGTGACATATCAAGGATATGCAGTTTTGTCACACAACACAATGCCATAGATGTCTCAAGTTTTGAGGGAGCGTACATTGGCATTGCTGAATGCATTTACAAGTTAAATTCTTCAAGAATCAATAAGTACATATCATTAATTTCTAAGTCCAAAAATGTATGTAGGAACTAAGGATTGCCTCTTCAATTTGCCCCAGTGACGTTGAACGTGATCCATTAACCTGCCCCCCCAAGATGTATTGTGTCCACTATTCATGTCCCGCAAAATGGTTCCCTTTTTCCATTTGGGCTTTTTAGATCTGGTCGCTCTAATTCCACTCGTGGAAACATTGATACTGCAGTATGCGAACACTTTATTTTCATAAATTGAGAAGAATGACAGTTTTTCAACTCCAAATGTGAACATGCAATTCCACATGTGAAAGTGAGATTTTCACATGTGCAGTTTTCTTATATGTGAAAATGCAAATTAGATTTTCACTTTCACACGTGGAATTGCAATCTTATTTGTGACAATACATTTTCAAAACAATGCAGTTTTTCATATGACTCTTCTTATTCGTAGCTGCTCATCTCAGCCAAGAGGCTGCAGCGGAGGGAAGCAGGGGAGAGAGTGTCGACTGACACAGTTTCAGAATCCAGGGAATTTAAAATCTGCATGCCCCGCGTGAATTGCAGCATCTTAACGATGCTTCCGAGAACTTGTCGAGCCCTCTAAATAGCATCGCCAGGCTTAGTAGGTCTCCAAAATAGTTCTCGCTTGAAAGTGGCAGTGAACTGGAGACAGTGAAAATCCCAGGCTCAGATGTCAAATCACTTCCTGTATTTTTGCCATGCCAGAGACGAAGCTGCCGAGTTGACTTAACTGCTGTCCAGAGGGTATAGTATGTACCTGGTTTTATAAGTTATCGAAGTAACGGACATATGTCAAACAGACAGACAGGATCAAAGTTGCCTTGTGAACAGCCTTCAAAGGAAGTCAACGTGATTTATGGTCCGGCCATCATATGATTTCCACATGTTACACAGACTGACACATAAACACATTTCATCACATTCATGGATAGAACACACCAATTGTGCCCTGCCGGAATGCTCTCCAATATTGACATGGCCTGGGAAAGAAACGGGGAGCAGCTGTTTCTCATGCTGGTGCTGGGTTAGATGTTAGCACAACAAGATCTCCAGTTTTAGGTTCGCTGGTTCATTGCCCTCTCTCTCTCTGTACAGCTACAAGTGGTTCTACTTTCTATAATCTATCCTGCAGAGAAACAGTGATTAAAATGGCCATGGGCTTCCCGTAAACAGCAAGGCGTGCTTTGATGACAGGGATGTTTTGTGACTGGGCTCGTTTAACTTGTTACAGATCGTTACAGTCCCACACTAATCAGGACTCTGTTGTTTATGTCTGTATTCTATTATTTGGTCCCATCAACAGCAAGGGCATTAAAGTCAAGGTGTTTTTATGAGAAAGAAAAGTTACTTGAATAACATTGTACTTCTAGTTCAAGACATGAACATCTTTCAGGGTTGGTATTATTGTTATTTATTTGATGTACATTTTGCAGCTGGTATGCCCCTCTAAACAGCAGGCCTATTTAAAAGGACAGGAAAAACATGGCCTCTCTCTGAGATTTTCGATTTATTAGGATCCCCATTGGCCGACGCCAATGGCAACAGCTGGTGTTACTGGAGTCCAGCATATAATGAAAAAAGACATTACAGACAACAGACTTCACAATTTACATAAATTTAGAGAGTTGATAGAATCATGAGAAATGTCATGTGTGTCATTAGCAACAGCCGTGCAGACTATGAAACCACAACAGCCTACAGCTCCCTGTCAGAGATACTGTACAGTGGTGCCCCGGGTATGACTCTGGTGGGTCAAGCCCTTAGACCATGCCCTGTTTGCTTAGTCTGGCATTTCTCATGGAAAACCCTCATCTCTTCCGTAACGCAAATGTATCGCTGTGGTACCTTGGGTCGATTCTTCAACTGCTCAAATAACGGGATACACCCCCGCTGTGATGGTGTGTTTGGGTTGCCATGTTTGCAGTACAACACCTGTACAGCATGTGAAAAAAAGGCAGAGCTGAATCTGGGTTTTGACACAAAGAATGTGTAGATGTACAGTATAGTAAATTAATCTTCTGCGGAAACTATGCAGTATTTTGTTTTTTTTACCTGTTATTTCTTACATTGCTACCCCAGGTAATCTTAGGTTTTACTACATACAGTCGGGAGGAACTACTGAATATAAGAGCAACGTCAACTCACCATCATTACAACCAGGAATATGACTTTCCCGAAGCGGATCCTGTGTTTTGCCCACCACCCAGGACAATGGATCGGATCCCAGCCGGCGAACCAAAACAACGTCGCCGTAAAAGGGGCAAACGAAGTGGTCTTCTGGTCAGGCACCGGAGAAGGGCACCTCGCGCACCACTCCCTTGCATACTACTCGCCAATGTCCAGTCTCTTGACAACAAGGTTGATGAAATCTGAGCAAGGGTTGCCTTCCAGAGAGACATCAGAGACTGTAACGTTGTAACGGCTTTCTTCCAACTCCTCCTCTGACGAAGAGGTGGAACAAGGATCGGACCAAAATGCAGCGTGGTTCGTTAGATACATCTTTAATGATGAAAAAACACGAACAATACAAAACAACAAACGTCGAAAACCGAAACAGCCCTGACTGGTGCAACAAACACAGAGACAGGAACAATCACCCACAAACACACAGTGAAATCCAGGCTACCTAAATATGGTTCCCAATCAGAGACAACGATAATCACCTGACTCTGATTGAGAACCGCCTCAGGCAGCCATAGACTAATCTATACACCCCACACAACCCCAAGACGAAACACACTACAAATAAACCCATGTCACACCCTGGCCTGACCCAATACATGAAGATAACATAATAAATATAGACCAGGGCGTGACAAACGTTCTTTGCTTCACGGAAACATGGCTCACTCGGACACGCTATCAGAGTCCATACAGCCAGCTGGTTTCTTCACGCATCGCGATGACAGAAACAAGCATCTTTCTGGTAAGAAGAGGGGTGAGGGGGTATGCCTTATGATTAACGAGATTCAGTGTGATCATAACAACATACTCAAGTCCTTCTGTTCACCTGACTTAGAATTCCTCATCAAATGTCGACAGCATGAACTATCAAGAGAATTCTCTTCAATTATAATCACAGCTGCATATATTCCCCCCCAAGCAGACACACCGATGGCCCTGAAAGAACTTTATTTGACTCTATGTAAACTGGAAACCACATATCCTGAGGCTGCATTCATTGTAGCTGGGGATTTTAAAAAGGCTAATCTGAAAACAAGACTTCCTAAATTCTATCAGCATATTGATTGTGCTACCAGGGCTCGAAAAACCCTGGATCATTGTTATTCTAACCTCCGCGACGCATATAAGGCCCTCCTTTCAGAAAAGCTGACCACGACTCCACTTTGTTGCTCCCAGCCTATAAAACAGAGACTAAAACAGGAAGCTCCCGCGCTCAGGTCTGTTCAATGCTGGTCCGACCAATCTGATTCCACGCTTCAAGACTGCTTCGATCAGGTGGATTGGGATATGTTCCGCATTGCGTCCAACAACAACATTGACGAATAGACTGATTAGGTGAGCGAGTTCATTAGCAAGTGCATCAGCGATGTCGTACCCACAGCAACTATTAAAACATTCCCAAACCAGAAACCGTGGATTGATGGCAGCATTCGTGTAAAACTGAAAGCACGAACCACTGCTTTTAACCAGGGCAAGGTGACCGGAAACATGACCGAATACAAACAGTGTAGCTATTCCCTCCGCAAGGCAAATCAAATAAGCTAAGCGACAGTATAGAGACAAAGTAGAGTTGCAATTCAATGGCTCAGACACAAGAGGTATGTGGCAGGGTCTACAGTCAATCACGGATTACAAAAGAAAACCAGCCCCGTCGCTGACCAGGATGTCTTGCTCCCAGACAGACTAAATAACTTCTTTGCTCGCTTTGAGGACCATACTGTGCCACTGACATGCCACTGACATGACCCTGCTGCGGACTCTCCTTCACTGTAGCCGACGTGAGTAAAACATTTAAAAATGTTAATCCTCGCAAGGCTGCAGGCCCAGACGGCATCCCCACTCACGTCAACAGAGCATGCGCAGACCAGCTGGCTGGTGTGTTTACGGACATATTCAATCAATCCTTATCCCAGTCTGCTGCTCCCACATGCTTCAACATGTCCACCATTGTCCCTGTTCCCAAAAAAGCTAAGGTAACTGAGCTAAACGATTACCTCCCCGTAGCACTCACTTCCTTCATCATGAAGTGCTTTGAGAGACTAGTCAAGGATCATATCACCTCCACCCTACCTGACACCCTAGACCCAATCCAATTTGCATACCGCTCCAAAAGGTCCACATACGACGCCTGCACACTGCCCTATCCCGTCTGCACAAGAGGAATAAAAGAGGAGTACCTATGTGAGAATGCTGTTCATCGACGACAGCTCAGCATTTAACGCCATAGTACCATCCAAACTGGTCATCAAGCTCAAGACCCTGGGCCCAAGACGGGCCGCCCCCAGGTGGTGAGGGTAGGCAACAACATCTCCACCTCACTGATCCTCAACACTGGGGCCCCACAAGGGTGTGTTCTGAGCCCTCTCCTGTACTCCCTGTTCACCCACGACTGCGTGGCCATGCACGTCTCCATCTCAATCATCAAGTTTGCGGACGACACAACAGTGGTAGGCTTGATTACCAACAACGACGAGACGGCCTACAGGGAGGAGGTGAGGGCCCTCGGAGTGTGGTGTCAGGAAAATAACCTCACACTCAACGCCAACAAAACAAAGGAGATGATCGTGGACTTCAGGAAACAGCAGAGGGAGCACCCCCCTATCCACATCAACGGGACAGTAGTGAAGAGGGTAGTAAGTTTTAAGCTCCTCGGCGGACACATCACGGACAAACTGAATTGGTCCACTCACACAGACAGCGTGGTGAAGAAGACACAGCAGGGCCTCTTTAACCTCAGGAGGCTGAAGAAATTTGGCTTGTCACCAAAGCACTCACAAACTTCTACAGATGCACAATCGAAAGCATCCTGTTGGGCTGTATCACCGCCTGGTACGGCAACTGCTCCGCCCACAACCATAAGGCTCTCCAGAGGGTAGTGAGGTCTGCACAACGCATCACCGGGGGCAAACTACCTGCCCTCCAGGACACCTACACCACCCGATGTCACAGGAAGGCCATGAAGATCATCAAGGACAACAACCACCCGAAGCCACTGCCTGTTCACCCCGCTATCATCCAGAAGGCGAGGTCAGTACAGGTGCATCTAAGCAGGGACAGAGAGACTGAAAAACAGCTATTATCTCAAGGCCATCAGACTGTTAAACAGCCACCACTAACATTGAATGGCTGCTGCCAACACACTGACTCAACTCCAGCCACTTTAATGGAAAATTGATGTAAAAAATGTATCACTAGCCACTTTAAACAATGCCACTTTAATCATGTTTACATACCCTACATTATGCATCTCATATGTATATACTGTGCTCTATACCATCTACTGCTTCTTGCCATCTTTATGTAATACCTGTATCACTAGCCACTTTAAACAATGCCACTTAATATAATGTTTACATACGCTACATTACTCATCTCATATGTATATACTGTACTCGATACCATCTACTGCATCTTGCCTATGCTGCTCTGTACCATCACTCATTCATATATCTTTATGTGCATGTTCTTTATCCCTTTACACTTGTGTGTATAAGGTAGTTTTTGTGGAATTGTTAGGTTAGATTACTCGTTGGTTATTACTGCATTGTCGGAACTAGAAGCACAAGCATTTCACTACACTCGCATTAACATCTGCTAACCATGTTTATGTGACAAATAAAATTTGATTTGATTTGACTGCTATCTGATTAAACTGATTAAAACTAAATATATTGTTATAGTTGAGTGCAGTATTGGCGAAATGTTTATCAATATAAATCCATCATATTACATGATATCTTGTATCAGTGTTGTCACATCTCCAGTCGTTTTCATTTTCTGTGTTACTACAACTGGAAAGCCAAACCCTTAATTGATTTGACAGGTCACAAAAAGTAGGACAGCCAGCAGTGGCTACAATAAGCTTTCACTTTACCTTGAAGGCACCTGAACAAATGCCAGTTGAAATGTTGCCACCAAACAGGCTAGATGGATCAGACCTAGTCTTCTCGCAGGTCAAGGAGAGTTCAGGATAGTACACCAGCAGAAGGCCATCATACCAGGAGCGCCCGGTAAGAGTGAAATAAACAAAAGGCTAATGTAGTGGCAAATACCAAAAGGTACAAGTTATCTGAAATTTTCCCAGATACGGGTTGCCATACAAAAGTTTGTCGGTTTGAATCTCACCCCACCCCTTAAGTCTAAACCTAACCAATGAACATTTCTTAAACTCAACCAACCTTACTCGCCTAAACTGTGCCAATCACATTTCTGTCTCTGCGTTGTTATTTAAACACTGCACTTCTAATCTTCACTCACTTGTAGAATGTTAAACATTACTTAATCCACCTTTTAAAAACAACGCCAGATCATATTATAATATATTATGATCAAGCTAATACAGACAGAGAGTGTTTCCCCACCTCACCTCAAGCCCTTGCACTTCTTTCCCCTTCAGGTTTCAGCACAGAGATGAAGCTAAATGATCTATTTGGTGGCTGCACACATCCAGGCAGACCTTTGTGTGCGTGCCGATTGAGCTCTTTTCATCTCTAAATCAGATGAAGTGGGACAGAGGCAGCCTTTACAAATATCACTTTAATTGAGCTAAATGGGATATATATATATATATAAAATAATATTGTTAGGTCCCCCAAACAAGGAGCAATAACAAGACTCCATTGTCTGTGGCAGAAGGTAGCCATCTGGAAAGAGACGATAACAAAGTCTATTTTTTTGTCTGCTGTGAACCCCTCTGACCTTTGTATAGTGCAGGATAACCTGGTTAAATAACAGGCCTGGCTAGGGAAAAAGTGGTCAGTAATATGGGTAATTGGCTTTCATAGAGCAGGTGTGGGTGTTCTTATTTGGCCTTGAAAAGTTGTGCCTGCTTCTTTTCATGTACAATGTGTTCTGCTGTGACTACGTCGTCATGCCACTGCGTGATATAATAACGTGCCTGATGATGAAGTCCCTGATGTTAATGCATAAATACAATGGGAATAAACACATTGCAACCTTTTGGCGGCTTATGGTTTTAACCTCACTGTAATCTGCAGGCTGATGTGCACAACCTGCACAGGACAACCTGCACAGGACAACCTGCCAACATGCTATGACGTATTACGCAATCTCATATGGGCCATCCCATTTAGGGAACATTCTTGCTTCAGTGAAAGAACAAGGCAAGGGACCACCAGTGAGTACACTTTGTGGGAGCTATACATATATGGAGTTACGAATGCAAGACATCATCTCTTCAGGGAGTTGGACATCAGAGCAAGTGAACAAGATGAATGTACAGTGTAGCCTACCGCATCGTGTGAATGTTCCATTTCCCACAGTATTTACCAGTTCCCAAGTGGCCTAAGATTAAATTAGTCTACGACTTCAAATATTGGCTCATTTAATACTATCTTCTACTCTTCTGCCTTCTGCTTGAATCCTGGAAACTTGCACTTAAGAATGCTTGGCTTGATGCTCCATTCGTAGCCAGGCACTATGCCATTCATGTACTTTGGCTAGCTTTGGCTTTCATTCACGTACTTTGGCTCGCTAATACTCTTCAGTAATAAAAAATGCTTCACAAAATAATTTATAAGCAAATGTCACTTGAGACACATTTGACAAAGCATCTGAGGTAAAGACCTACCTGTAATACCCATGCAGTGTGATCCGGTCAGGTCAGAGAACAACATCCACACAAATATAGTATTGTAGGAACAGTCAACAACAGTATGACTGTTACTATAAGTCCTGTCTTGTACCACATCACTCATGTCTGATAAATTGATACAAGTAGTTTTAAAGGTGTAGACCGCAGCTTCTATTTCCAGCCATTGCTTGAGTGTTGTTTTGGAAGACAGAATGAGATGTGGGGTGTGGGGGAATACTGTAAGAATGTTGTAAGAACCTCCCAACCACAACCAATCACTTGCCTTGTACAGATATGTACAACAACATATTCAATAGCTCATTAGGAACAGCTGTGCGATCGAATTACAGTTGTCTAACGTATTAATTCAGCGACAATGAGTGGCTATGCAAACTCAATGTAGCAATACCTTTAACAAGAAACATGAGTGGAGAACAAATAGCTCAGTTCACTGAGGCATTATCACCAATTTAAGTCAAAAGTTAGTTTGGGTTTTTAAAAACAAACCATGAAACACTTGATAATGAAAAGGTATTTTGGTCCCCCAAAAATATGACATGCCTTTTTGAAGTTAGCATATTTTATCGACCGGTACCTACAGGGTATAGATAACGATGTATGAATTAATGAGCTCTTGTCCATCCAACTATATAGCTTCTGACAAAGTGAAATGAAGTGTGGATTATTATTGTGTGCAGTGAACAGGAACATTTGCTTAGGAAATGATCTACTCTACGCTGCTGTCAACCTAACGTCAATGTTAAAGGTTAAACTAACATCACTATCTTTACACTTCGGCAAGAGCATGCCCTGACATGCCAATGCAGTGGTAACTACATGTCTGTTTCCTTTAAAAGCTGCCAATTAGACCAATTAGCTATTTGAGGAGTGTAATGGGATTTGACTAATGATAAAGGAACAGTGTCTTACAGGGTATCAAGAATGTTTCACTGTCTGCAGAGTATAGAAAAGAAAACAACGTAGCTATGTGCAGCTATTCACAATGTTGAACATTATAATGACTTATCCATAGTTCATAATGCATTACGATGAGTGATTAATGAGCATTCAAAGGCTTTCCTCAGTCTGTTGGGAGTTTACCACTACTGAGGTCACAGACTGGTATACTTCTCAACAGATCTGTACTCCTTTCCTCAAGTCGTAAGTGTCCATGGAAATTCGAAGACAAGCTTTCAAGGCTACATGGCTCATAATACTCTATTCTAAGTCATTCACGTTTTTTATTTGAGAAAGTTTCATACAATTGTCTCAATGAGATGACCGTCCTTTTCCATGCTGAAATTTGTGGTGACCATTTTGAGACATTATTAATTTTTATTAGGGTAATGTGATCCCTACACAATTTGATCGCATTTAATTTGTGGTCAATTTGTGACCTCACATCCAGCCCAGATGAAGAGTTGAGTGATTACATGTACTGACCATAGGGTAATAGGAATGCCCAATACAGAATGACTTAATTGGAGATTGTTATTATAGAGTTAAAGTCGGAAGTTTACATACACTTAGGTTGGAGTCATTAAAACTTGTTTTTCAACCACTCCACAAATTTCTTGTGAACAAACTATATTTTTGGCAAGTCGGTTTGGACATCTACTTTGTGCATGACACAAGTAATTTTTCCAACAAAACAGATTTTTTCACTTATAATCCAACGTATCACAACTCCAGTGGGTCAGAAGTTTACATACACTAAGTTGACTGTGCCTTTAAACAGCTTGGAAAATTCCAGAAAATAATGTCATGGCTTTGGAAGCTTCTGATAGGCTAATTGACAGCATTTGAGTCCATTGGAGGTGTACCTGTGGATGTATTTCAAGGCCTACCTTCAAATTCAGTGCCTCTTGTCTTGACATCATGGGAAAATCAGAAGAAATCAGAAAAAAAATTGTAGACCTCCACAAGTCTGGTTCATCCTTGGGAGCAATTTCCAAACGCCTGAATTTACCACGTTCTTCTGTACAAAAAATAGTACACAAGTATAAACACCATGGGACCACAGAGACGTCATACCGCTCAGGAAGGAGACGCGTTCTGTCTCCTAGAGATGACGTGTGAAAAGTGCAAATCAATCCCAGAACAACTGCAAAGGACCTTGTGAAGATGCTGCACATGGGGACAAAGATCGTACTTTTTGGAGAAATGTCCTCTGGTTTGATGAAACAAAAATATATAATGACCATCGTTATGTTTGGCTTGCAAGCTGAAGAACACCATCCCAACCGAGAAGCACGGGCGTGGCAGCATCATGTTGTGGGGTGTGCTCTGCTGCAGGAGAGACTGGTGCCCTTCACAAAATAGATGGCACCATGAAGAGGGAAAATTATGTGGATATATTGAAGCAACATCTTAAGACATCAGTCAGGAAGTTAAAGCTTGATTGCAAATGGGGATCCAACTGAACAATGACTGCAAGCATACTTTCAAAGTTGTGGCAAAATGACTTAAGGACAACAACATCAAGGTATTGGAGTGGCCATCACAAAGCCCTGACCTCAATCCTATAGCAAATTTGTGGGCAGAACTGAAAAAGTTTGTGCGAGCAAGGAGGCCTACAAGCCTGACTCCGTTACACCAGCGCTATCATGAGGAATGGGATAAAATTCACCCAACTTATTGTGGTAAACTTGTGGAAGGACACCCAAAATGTGTGTCCGAACTTAAACAATTTAAAGGCAATGTTACCAAATACGAATAGAGTGTATGTAAACGTCTGACCCACTGGGAATGTGATGAAAGAAATAAAAATTGAAATAAATCATTCTCTACTTTTATTTTGAAATGTCACATTTTTCAAATAAAGTGGTGATCCTAACTGACCTAAGACAGGAAATCTTTACCAGGATTTCAGGAATTGTGAAAAACTGAGTTTAAAACCTATTTGGGCTAGGTGTGACGCTAGCACCCCATCTCGACAACATCCAGTAAAATTGCAGAGAGCGAGATTCGAAATACAAAAATCGTAATATTAAACATTCTTGAAAATACAAGTGTCATACATCATTTAAAAGCATAACTTTAGGTTAATCCAGCCGCTTTGTAAGCCAAACCAATTGTGCGCTGTTCTATCGGACTCCAGATCACAGACGGTTGTGATACAGCCAGCAATCGAACCAGGGTCTATAGTGACCCCTCTATCACTGAAATGCAGTGCCTTAGACCACTGAGCCACTCGTAAGCCATTTATGCATGGTTACAAACTGGGTGGTTTGAGCTCGGAATGCTGATTGGCTGAAAGCCATGATATATCATACTGTATAACAAGTGTATGACATTTGTGTGTGCTTTTTTACTGTTTTAATTACATTGGTAACCAGTTTATAATAGCAATAAGGCACATCTGAGTTTTGTGGTATATGGCCAATATACCTCAGCTAATGGCTGTATCCAGGAACAGCGCTTAGCTGTGGTATATTGGCCATATACCACAACCCCTTGTGCCTTATTGCTTAAATATACTATTTGGTTTATCACCAAGTCAATAATAGGTTATAGCGAGAGGTCTTTCATAGGAAATATGAAACATTTAACACGCTATTCTTTCTTTTTTTTATTTAACCTTTATTTATGCAGGTGTTTCTCATTGAGATAAAATCTATTTTTCAAGAGAGACCTGGTCCAATAGCAGCAGGGGGAACAAAGTTTCAGACAGAACAATTTACATACACTATCACAACATTGAACAAAACTATTAACACGCATACAGTACAACAATTACATATTACGTAAAGAAACACAAATGTCCTAACTTAAAAGCAGCTGTTCTAAAGACAATTATACTCTTCTGTAATGCTTCCACCAACTTGACTAGATCATCACATTTGAAACAGTTCAGGAGAGAATTCCAGGACCAAGGAGCTGAGTAACAAACTATTTCTACCATTACCTATTCTAATTCTTGGTACTGTTAAAAGAAAATGAGAATGGGACCGTAATTTACATTTACTTACTGATCTGATTAAAAAGAACAGAGAAAGTGATATTTTACCCAATATGGCCTTATAAATCAGTGTATACCAGTGATGAAGCCTATGCATGGTCAATGATGACCAGCCAATGGCGCTGTAGAGATCACAATGATGTGTTAGTTTGATTGGTAATGAACCTGAGGGTTGCATGATATACTGAATCAAGTACTCTCAGGGTAGTGGTTGAGGCCTGCATACTGTATACTGTAACATCACTGCAATCTAAAGCCGCCAGTAATGAACATCGTACCAGCTCCTTCCTGGCCAGAGAAAAACAAGCCTCATGCCGGTAATAAAAACCTATTCTCAGCTTGAGCTTGCTTATCAAGTTCTCCACATGACCAGTGAAGCTCAGCTTGTCATCCACCCACACTCCCAAATATTTGTACACTTTGACTTGGTATATGGTATGTCCAGCCAATGTAACAATGACATGATTAGTAACATGCCTGGCATTTGAAAATACCATGCATTTTGTTTTACCCAAATTCAGGACCAGCTTCAAATCATACACATTCTTTTGTGTGATGTTAAATGCTCTTTGGGCATTTTCAAATGCTAAAGATAAACTAATACCACTTGAATAAAGAACAGTGTCATCTGCATAAAAATGAACATCCGCTGTTTCAATATGATCCCCAATGTTGTTGATATACAAAATGAACAACAGTGGGCCCAAAATGGAACACCTGAGCACAACTCTATGAACTCAGATTTACAGTCATCCGCCATTACACATTGTGTAAAATTGTATGGGTAACTTATAAACCAATCCAGAGCATGGCCAGTAATTCCACAACATTTTTACCTTTGCACTAACACAGGTCCACGGTGTCAAATACCTTGGACAAATCAATGAAGACAGACACACAATGTTACTTCTTGTCAAGAGCACAGTGGGTGTCATATGGTGGCGCTATTTCATTATTGGATAAAAAAATGTGCCCGTTTTAAGCGCAATATTTTGTCACAAAAAGATGCGCGACGATGCATATAATTGACAGCTTTGGAAAGAAAACACTCTGACGTTTCCAAAACTGCAAAGATATTATCTGTGAGTGCCCCAGAACTGATGCTACAGGCGAAACCAAGATGAAACTTCAAACAGGAAATGAGCAGAATTTTTGAGGCTCTCTTTTTCATTGTCTCCTTATATGGCTGTGAATTCGCCAGGAATGAGCCTGCCCTATCTATCGTTTCTCCAAGGTGTCTGCAGCATTGTGACGTATTTGTAGGCATATCATTGGAAGGTTGGCCATAAGAGACTACATTTACCAGGTGTCCGCCTGGTGTCCTTTGTTGAAATTGCTGCGTAATCTCCAAGCTTTACGCATTCTTCCATGTGATTGAGACAGAGAGGAGACTTCCACGAACGATATATCATGAAGAGATATGTGAAAAACACCTTGAGGATTGATTCTAAACAACGTTGACCATGTTTCAGTCGATATTATGGAGTTAATGTGGAAAAAAGTTTGGCGTTTTGATGAATGAATTTTCGTTTTTTTTTTGGTAGCCAAACATGACGCAGAAAACGGACCGATTTCTCCTGCACAAATAATCTTTCAGGAAAAACTGAACATTTGTTAACTGAGAGTCTCCTCATTGAAAACATCAGAAGTACTTCAAAGGTAAATGATTTTATTTGAATGCTTTTCTGGTTTTTGTGAAAATGTTGCATGCTGAATGCTAACGCTAAATGCTACACTAGCTATCAATAGCTATCAATGCTATTACACAAATGCTTGTTTTGCTATGGTTGAGAAGCATATTTTTGAAAATCTGAGATGACAGTGTTGTTAACAAAAGGCTAAGCTTGAGAGCTAGCATATTGATTTCATTTCATTTGCGATTTTCATGAATAGTTAACGTTGCGTTATGGTATTGGACTTGAGGCTGTAGTCACGATCCCGGATCCGGGATGGCTCGACGCAAGAAGTTAAATCCTTCAATGTTGCAGAAACAGTGGTGTGGCCAGACCTAAAACCTGATTGCATCCCATTTAAGATGTTGTTTTCTGGAGGTTGGCCTTCAGCTGCCTACTAACTAAGGACTCCAGTACCCTAGACAGTACAGACAGTTGTGATATGGGTCGATAGTTGTCAAGTAGAGAAGGATCTCCACCTTCCAGGAGAGGCTGTACAAAAGCAGATTTCCATAACTTGGGGATTTCCTTATCGTCAAGCGTGAGATTAAAAATCGATGTTAAGGGGAGAACAATGATGTCTGCAGTTCGGTGTAGGAGGCGCTTTACAGACTACTGAACCAGAGAAGGATGAGAAGGAGAACCTGGCAAAGGAGTGCACTTTGGCTGAGTTGAATGTAAAAAACTATTATACTTGAGGTCATCAACAGTGTGTCGTGAAACTTACCACCAGGGACACCTGAAGTCAACATTAAATTAATCATTATTTATTATCAGCAGGTTCCAACAAACTTAATGCACCATAGTATACATCTGTCGGGAGCTCCGCCGGGGCAGTCCCGTTAGTTCTCTATTGTACTGCTTACACAGACAAGTTATATTTTCATGATTTACAATATTCATTGTTCATCATTAATTCATCATTAACGTTTGGTTCATGCAGGTAACCGACCAATACCTCACAAGGCTTCTTCTCTCCAAGCTGAGACCTTGAAACTGAGACACCCCTTTCAGTCATCAAAGCAATGTTCTGGGCAAACTGTCAAATTGCTTATACTGATATTGAGGATTCCTCCCAGGCACGATCAATCAGTCACAGTCGAATTGGTTATTAGAAAAGCACAAACATAAAATTCTCCTTCACAAGTGCTTTAACAGCCAATCATCCTATTCCTCACCATATATCCTCTCTTTCCTCAGTTTCTTCTCTCTGACTTTGACAGCTCCTCAACCTGAACTGTCATCACAAAGCGGCAGGGGGATGCTTGAGAGAACCAAAGTCACGACAAACCCTCGAGGTAAGCAGTTACTGCCTGCAGTTCCCTTTGTCAATGTCAAAGCCAAGGGCAATCTTTACTGATGTTTGTGGCGGTATCTCACTGCAGGTTTTGAAGTAGGCTATGCTAATGATGATCGACAACGAAGTTAAATCTGGCCACATTAATGCACTTGCACTGATAAAGCGTCACGTGATATAGAGTCTTTATGGATGTGTTATGAATGACCGAAGGTGTCTGACTTTATAGTAAGTACAGCGTCACGTGATATAGAGTCTTTATGAATGTGTTATGAATGACCGAAGGTGTCTGACTTTATAGTAAGTACAGCGTCACGTGATATAGAGTCTTTATGGATGTGTTATGAATGAGCTTACAGCGTCACGTGATATAGAGTCTTTATGGATGTGTTATGAATCTGACTTTATAGGTGTTTATAGAGTCTTTATGAATGTGTTATGAATGACCGAAGGTGTCTGACTTTATAGTAAGTACAGCGTCACGTGATATAGAGTCTTTATGAATGTGTTATGAATGACCGAAGGTTCTGACTTTATAGTAAGTACATGATATAGAGTCTTTATGGATGTGTTATGAATGACCGAAGGTGTCTGACTTTATAGTAAGTACAGCGTCACGTGATATAGAGTCTTTATGAATGTGTTATGAATGACCGAAGGTGTCTGACTTTATAGTAAGTACAGCGTCACGTGATATAGAGTCTTTATGAATGTGTTATGAATGACCGAAGGTGTCTGACTTTATAGTAAGTACAGCGTCACGTGATATAGAGTCTTTATGAATGTGTTATGAATGACCGAAGGTGTCTGACTTTATAGTAAGTACAGCGTCACGTGATATAGAGTCTTTATGAATGTGTTATGAATGACCGAAGGTGTCTGACTGACTAGAGTCTTTATGAATAGTCACGTGATATAGAGTCTTTATGAATGTGTTATGAATGACCGAAGGTGTCTGACTTTTAGTAGTAACGTGATATAGAGTCTTTATGAATGTGTTATGAATGACCGAAGGTGTCACGTGATATAGAGTCTTTATGGATGTGTTATGAATGTGTCTGACTTTATAGTAAGTGTCACGTGATATAGAGTCTTTATGAATGTGTTATGAATGACCGAAGGTGTCTGACTTTATAGTAAGTACAGCGTCACGTGATATAGAGTCTTTATGAATGTGTTATGAATGACCGAAGGTGTCTGACTTTATAGTAAGTACAGCGTCACGTGATATAGAGTCTTTATGAATGTGTTATGAATGACCGAAGGTGTCTGACTTTATAGTAAGTACAGCGTCACGTGATATAGAGTCTTTATGAATGTGTTATGAATGACCGAAGGTGTCTCTTTATAGTAAGTTATGATATAGAGTCTTTATGAATGTGTTATGAATGACCGAAGGTGTCTGACTTTATAGTAAGTACAGCGTCACGTGATATATAAGTAGGTGTCTGACAGTACAGCGTCACGTGATATAGAGTCTTTATGAATGTGTTATGAATGACCGAAGGTGTCTGACTTTATAGATGTGTTATAAGTACAGCGTCACGTGATATAGAGTCTTTATGAATGTGTTATGAATGACCGAAGGTGTCTGACTTTATAGTAAGTACAGCGTCACGTGATATAGAGTCTTTATGAATGTGTTATGAATGACGAAGGTGTCTGACTTTATAGTAAGTACAGCGTCACGTGATATAGAGTCTTTATGAATGTGTTATGAATGACCGAAGGTGTCTGACTTTATAGTAAGTACGTGATATAGAGCGTCACGTGACTTTATAGTAAGTCTTTATAGAGTCTTTATGAAGTTAGTCTTTATGAATGAATGTGTTATGAATGACCGAAGGTGTCTGACTTTATAGTAAGTACAGCGTCACGTGTGTTATGAATGACCGAAGGTGTCTGACTTTATAGTAAGTACAGCGTCACGTGATATAGAGTCTTTATGAATGTGTTATGAATGACCGAAGGTGTCTGACTTTATAGTAAGTACAGCGTCACGTGATATAGAGTCTTTATGAATGTGATATAGAGTCTTTATGAATGTGTTATGAATGACCGAAGGTGTCTGACTTTATAGTAAGTACAGCGTCACGTGATATAGAGTCTTTATGAATGTGTTATGAATGACGAAGGTGTCTGACTTTATAGGTGTCTGACTTTTATAGTAAGTACAGCGTCACGTGATATAGAGTCTTTATGAATGTGTTATGAATGACCGAAGGTGTCTGACTTTATAGTAAGTACAGTACGTGATATAGAGTCTTTATGAATGTGTTATGAATGACCGAAGGTGTCTGACTTTATAGTAAGTACAGCGTCACGTGATATGATATAGAGTCTTTATGAATGTGTTATGAATGACCGAAGGTGTCTGACTTTATAGTAAGTACAGCGTCACGTGATATAGAGTCTTTATGAATGTGTTATGAATGACCGAAGGTGTCTGACTTTATAGTAAGTACAGCGTCACGTGATATAGAGTCTTTATGAATGTGTTATGAATGACCGAAGGTGTCTGACTTTATAGTAAGTACAGCGTCACGTGATATAGAGTCTTTATGAATGTGTTATGAATGACCGAAGGTGTCTGACTTTATAGTAAGTACAGCGTCACGTGATATAGAGTCTTTATGAATGTGTTATGAATGACCGAAGGTGTCTGACTTTTATAGTAAGTACAGCGTCACGTGATATAGAGTCTTTATGATATGTGTTATGAATGACCGAAGGTGTCTGACTTTATAGTAAGTACAGCGTCAGTCTTTATGAATGTGATATAGAGTCTTTATGAATGTCGAAGGTGTCTGACTTTATAGTTATGAATGAGTCTTTATGAATGTGTTATGAATGACCGAAGGTGTCTGACTTGATATAGAGTCTTTATGAATGTGTTATGAATGACCGAAGGTGTCTGACTTTATAGTAAGTACAGCGTCACGTGATATAGAGTCTTTATGAATGTGTTATGAATGACCGTGAAGGTGTCTGACTTTTATAGTAAGTACAGCGTCACGTGATATAGAGTCGTGATATAGAGTCTTTATGGATGTGTTATGAATGACCGAAGGTGTCTGACTTTATAGTAAGTACAGCGTCACGTGATATAGAGTCTTTATGAATGTGTTATGAATTTAAGTACAGCGTCACGTGATATAGAGTCTTTATGAATGTGTTATGAATGACCGAAGGTGTCTGACTTTATAGTAAGTACAGCGTCACGTGATATAGAGTCTTTATGAATGTGTTATGAATGACCGAAGGTGTCTGACTTTTGAATGTGTTATGAATAAGGTGTACAGCGTCACGTGATATAGAGTCTTTATGAATGTGTTATGAATGACCGAAGGTGTCTGACTTTATAGTAAGTACAGCGTCACGTGATATAGAGTCTTTATGGATGTGTTATGAATAAAGGTGTCTGACTTTATAGGTGTCTGACTTTATGAATGTGTTTTATGACTTTAGTAAGTACAGCGTCACGTGTAGATATAGAGTCTTTATGAATGTGTTATGAATCGAAGGTGTCTGACTTTATAGTAAGTACAGCGTCACGTGATATAGAGTCTTTATGAATGTGTTATGAATGACCGAAGGTGTCTGACTTTATAGTAAGTACAGCGTCACGTGATATAGAGTCTTTATGAATGTGTTATGAATGACCGAAGGTGTCTGACTTTATAGTAAGTACAGCGTCACGTGATATAGAGTCTTTATGGATGTGTTATGAATGACCGAAGGTGTCTGACTTTATAGTAAGTACAGGTCTTTATCACGAAGGTGTCTGATATAGAGTCTTTATGAATGTGTTATGAATGACCGAAGGTGTCTGACTTTATAGTAAGTACAGCGTCACGTGATATAGAGTCTTTATGAATGTGTTATGAATGACCGAAGGTGTCTGACTTTATAGTAAGTACAGCGTCACGTTATAGAGGATGTGTTATGAATGACCGAAGGTGTCTGACTTTATAGTAAGTACAGCGTCACGTGATATAGAGTCTTTATGGATGTGTTATGAATGACCTGACAGGTGTCACTGACTTTATAGTAAGTACAGCGTCACGTGATATAGAGTCTTTATGGATGTGTTATGAATGACCGAAGGTGTCTGACTTTATAGTAAGTACAGCGTCACGTGATATAGAGTCTTTATGGATGTGTTATGAATGACCGAAGGTGTCTCACTTCAAGTTAAGTATTACAGGACTCTAAATAAAGTGTCAATAAACTGGTTATTAACGTTCTGCTGATTTCTGAAGGATTCTGAAGGATCTCTCATGATCCACAGGTTACTGCAGGGTGAGAGAGCTATTTAAATAAGTAGATGGACCTGAAAAAGGTTGCGTTTGTGTGTATGTGTGTGTGTCAGAACCAAGATGATTTGGAGTAGTCCAATCAGCTATTCCTCTTCTGTTCCCATACTAGAGACCAGGGCTTGATTACAACCTGTTACAATGGTGCCAACATGTTGTGGCTGATCTTTCAGTGGGGGGATGCGTCAAAGACTTGACTGGGCCCAGCACCATGCGGTAATGTTCATTTGTGTTGTACTGAGGAACATGTAACTTGGTTCCAAAAGAAAGACACTTTCAATTTCTTTAAGTTTCTTTCATCAAGGTAAGTGTTTCTTGGTGTAACGTCGTCCCCAGGCTATGGAACACACATCACATATAAGCCTGGGATATCAACCATTCAAATTTGGCCTTAGTGGGAGTGATCATAGAATTCTATAGGAGTGACCTTACTGAGTAAAGTATTTGTCATCGTCAACACTTAACACAGTCATAAAGTCACAATTATGGCTAAAGCCTGCTAATTTCTACAATTTATCTTGTTAAAATGTGATTTTAAATCTAACCTTAACTAAAGACGGCCAAGCTTGATGCGTTTATCCACCAGACCATTTGAGCGTAAGTGTCTTGGAATGAGATTAGGTGTATTTTGACAAACATAACATCACGTGTGCCAGCCTTCTGCACAACATGTCACCCTTTATAAAGCACATGTTTATATCATATTCAACATAGTCGGGTTATGTCACATTTGACATGGTTGATCATGTCACACAGTTATGCCACATTTATCAACCCTGTATTAAGCAGGGCTCTCCAGAGGATTGTGCGGTCTGCACAAAGCATCACCGGGGGCAAGCTACCTGCCCTCCAGGTCACCTACAACACCCAATGTCACAGGAAGGCAAAACATATCATCAAGGACAATAACCTCCCGAGCCACTACCTGTTCACCCCGCTTCCATCCAGAAGGCGAGGTCAGTACAGGTGCATCAAAGCTGGGACAGAGAGATTGAAAAACAGCTTCTATCTCAAGGACATCAGAATGTTAACTAGCCATCACTAGCACAGAGAGGTGGCTACCCTACATACATACTTGATATCATTGGCCACTTTAGTAAATGGAACACCAGTCACTTTAAGAATGCCAATTTAAGAATGATTACATATCTCACATTAGTGTACATACTATATACTGTATCCTTCACTCTTTATTCTTTACTATCTATTGCATCTTAGTCGCTCTGTCACTGCTCATCCATATATGTTATACTTAAATATTCTCATCCCATTCCTTTACAATATTGTGTGTATTAGGTTTTGTTGTAGAATTTGTTAGACATTAGGTTTTGTTGTGTAATTGTTAGATATTACCTGTTAGATATTACAGCACTGTCGGATCTAGGAGCACAAGCATTTTGCTACACTCGCAATAATATCATTTGATTTGATTTGATTTGACATACGGTTATGGGGACATTGTAACACATGTATGTAGTTCCTATGAAGGCATTATGGAGGGTTTGTGAAGCCTTTATAAGCTGAATGTCATTTAAAGCGGGACCAAAAATACAGTACATTACATTCTCAGTGAACCACTACAAGGCTGTTCCCACTAGAATAGTATGTAGCACAATGTGACCCGGAGGATTCTGTACGATCCAGACACATGTACTGTATGAGAAAATATATGACCCACTTCTGTTTCTCACATTTCCACACTATCCTCTCGGGGCACTTTAAACTCAGCATTTTGCTCGACATATGGAAGCTGGAATTAATCTCCCTGCAAACTGTATAGATACTGTACAGTCTCCAATACTTCCGTTGCGCTGCCTTAAGCTGTGAACAATTGGACTCTGTCTTTCGTGCATGTCACAAGTTATCATCATTATGTGAAGGGGTTAATTTGGGATGGTAGGGCATGGGATATTTGGGATGGTAGGGCATGGGATATTTGGGATGGTAGGGCATGGGATATTTGGGATGGTAGGGCATGGGATATTTGGGATGGTAGGGCATGGGTTACCCATCTTGACTTTCATTAGTTATTAGCTCTTTACCATATGGAAGTATCTCGGTTGTAAAGCAAGTGGACTGATTGTTTCACTTGAAGTCTACAGTTTCAGAGACGTGCACATCTTTAAGATATCAGATTCAGAGAAACATGAATAAAATCACCACACATAGAGGAACCATGTGTTTATTCCAGGAAGGCTTCAGTGTACAAACCAAAGAAAGCATTTTGTCCCCCTGCGGCATTGGTCTTAGCTTGTTTTAGACCTTGTGATGTTCAAACTTGTTGGTAGAAATCTTCAGGGGGTTTCAGAGTGAGAAAACAGCTGAACTGATTGACTTCACTGAATACTAGCCAGTGAAATGGAAAGATAATTAATACCCACAATGGGAAAACATCCATCTCTTCCTTATTTCAACACGCTAGTCTTTTCATTCTCGAGGCATTTGTCATTTCAAATTTTAGTTATGGAATGTTTTCAATTTCATGGTAAAGTTTGATTCCTGTACATGTCTCAGATCATTATACAAAACAACTTTATTTTAGTTGATATAGGCACTTGGCACGTGTTCCAATGTAAGTCAATCATTATTTACAGTATCCTAATATCCTAATTCGAATAGTATTGACAGCGTTGTAATACAACTATTTTGCGGGGAGACATATTCACTAAAAGAGTTGCTTTCCAAAATGCTTCAGCTTTTGGCAGTTCGAGCCCGTAGAGAAACAGTGATAGGATGCATTTCCTTCCTGTGAATCAGACTTGGGTTCAAAAACTATTTGAAATATTTCCAAAAACTTTAGCTGTGCTTGATTGAGCTTGCCTGTTGTAAATGAACCACTAAAAAAGTCCCAACATTCCAAACACAGCCCGCATGGCTGGCTCAAGCAAATCTTCAAAGGACCTTTGAAAGATTACAAATAGTAGTTGAACCCAGGTCGGCTCTGAAGTGATTTGAGGCACTATATTTTTTGGCAACCACCAACGTTTGACTGGCCCTATTGTGTGCTCCTCTCTGTCTATGACAGAGCCTAGCATTAAACAGGAAAAAGCATGACAAGGGTTCAGCTAGCACGTGTTGGGAGGTCAACACACGGCTTCATAGCTTCACTCAGAGGCAGGACCTCTGTGTCTTCATGGCGACACGGGTCCGGTGTTAATTAACATTGATTCAGACCACCACCATCCATTTTCATTTTTAGTCAATGGTGAGTTAGTATCAAACAGTTCATAATCACTTGTTCTGTTGACATTTAATTGTTTGCCAATAATCTGACAATGATGCTTCATTATTTCTTCGTTGTTCTTTACCGTGCAGAAACAATGGATTGGACAGCTATACTCATGTACTACATTCTGCCTCTTCTGTTGCTCATACGCTGCACCCCATTTGACAATGAACCGCCCCCCCCCCTGTTTGAAATGAGGAACACATTAGAATTGGGAACATGTCAAAGACAGGAAAGAGATGATTACTGGGGTATGAGAAGGCTGGAGCCACTCTGACAAGCACAGTAACCCATTATAACACATGAATAAAGCTGCTAGGAAGAGGTTTTATGAGGAGATATGTGTGACAATGGCAGCATTGTCACAAAGGTTGAGCGGGGGTGAGTGAAAGAGAGCCGTTCCTGGAAATCTTGATTGGTGATGAAGTCCATAAGCGTTTCCCTGATTGCAGAGCTTCTACAAAGCAATTACGGGCATATTTTTAGTGCAGGCAGTGAAAGAGAGACATATTAATAGTGCTTTCTCCATGGTGATTTGGGGATGTCAGAGGAGTGAACCCCAGTGGGATTGTATCACCACTACTAACAAGCCTTTCTTTAAACTCTGTTGAATTGTATTGTCTTATCTTGTTTTAGTCAGGTCAGATGTCAGAACATTTTGAAATGTATTAATGAGAACGTCGACATGTCTGGGGAGATATTCATATTTTAGTTGTCGGTTCTGATGATGACATTAAACCAGAGACATGTTTTTCTTGTCACAAAGGACATCATTGCAAGACATTTTGAGGTTAGGAAATGGTTGCACTCCTATATTACCCTAAACTATTCCAACATTGCATTCCCAGTGCAATATACACTCTGGGAGCAGTATTTGTCATTGTACTTTGTTGATTCAGTTTTTCTATATACTGTATATGGGGGGAGGGGGATGGAGGGTGATGGAGGGGAGGGGGAGGGGGAGGCAGAGGGGCAGTGGGGAAGGGGGGGAACAGAGGGGGAGGGCAGAAAGGGGGAAGGGAGAAAGGGGGTGGGGGCGGGGGTGATGGAGGAAGACAGAGGGGGGAGAGGGGAGGAGGGGGGAGAGAGGGGGTAAACAGGGGGTGAGACGGGGGGGGGGTCTAAGTCAGCAAGTGGCAAAGTCGATCTTATACAAATTATTCTAATAATTCTGTTAACATGGGGTCGAATGTTAACCTGAGATCTACATGGTTAATGTCTGACTTTGGCGTCGATGATGCATGACTGACAAGCCCATATTAAGTAAATTCATTGCTAGTCTTAAAGTTAGAGTTCTGTATGAAGTTGCCAAGGTACGTGGATCATTTCTTACTTTCTATTTTTGCAGAAACGATCCCTTTAGGCAAAAGATCAGTTCCCTGTCTAGCTGTCTGTCATTTCACTTGGGCAGACCCAAAAGCAACAGTAAATGAAATATACTCAATATGCGCTGTAAGCTATTAGGGAGACGTTCTGTGGCAAGGCATGAGGGATGGCATTTCCATTGAGCTGAGCCCTGCTCCTTAATGCCGTCTTCGGCCAATAAGCTGTTACAATAAAAAAAAATTATGTTCTCACACTTCCATAGACGCTACATTTGACATAGAAAGTGTATGTTATGTATGTTTTTTTTACTAGGCAAGTCAGTTAAGAACAAATTCTTATTTTCAATGACGGCCTAGGACCGGGGATTCGAACTTGCAACCTTTCGGTTACCAGTCCAACGCTCTAACCACTAGGCTACCCCATGTTATGTTATGTATGTTATGTTATGTTATGTATGTTATGTTATGTATGTTATGTTATGTATGTTATGTTATGTTATGTATGTTATGTTATGTCTGTTATGTATGTTAGGTATGTTATGTTATGTATGTTATGTTATGTATGTTATGTTATGTATGTTATGTTATGTATGTTATGTTATGTATGTTATGTCTGGTATGTATGTTGTGTCCGTTGTATATGTTGTGTCTGTGGTGTCTGTTATACATGTGGTATGTCTGTTGTTTCTGTTATATCTGTTATACCTTGTTGTGTCTGGTATGCCTTCTATGTATGTTATGCTTTTGTTATGTATGTTATGTCTGTTATGCTTGTCGTTTATGTTGTGTCTGTTGTTTCTGTTGTGTCTGTGATACCTTGGTTACTACGTCTGTTGTGTTTGTTGTGTTTGTTATGTCTGTTGTGTTTGTTGTGTCTGTTGTGTCTGTTGTGTTTGTTGTGTCTGTTATGTCTGCGTTTGTCTGTTATGTTTGTTGTGTCTGTTATGTTTGTTGTGTCTGTTGTGTTTGTTGTGTGTGTTGTGTTTGTTGTGTCTGTTGTGTCTGTTGTGGTTGTTGTGTCTGTTGTGTTTGTTGTGTCTGTTGTGTTTGTTGTGTCTGTTGTGTTTGTTGTGTTTGTTGTGTCTGTTGTGTTTGTTGTGTCTGTTGTGTTTGTTGTGTCTGTTATGTTTGTTGTGTTTGTTGTGTCTGTTATGTCTGCGTTTGTCTGTTATGTTTGTTGTGTCTGTTATGTTTGTTGTGTCTGTTGTGTTTGTTGTGTGTGTTGTGTTTGTTGTGTCTGTTGTGTCTGTTGTGGTTGTTGTGTCTGTTGTGTTTGTTGTGTCTGTTGTGTTTGTTGTGTCTGTTGTGTTTGTTGTGTTTGTTGTGTCTGTTGTGTTTGTTGTGTCTGTTGTGTTTGTTGTGTCTGTTATGTTTGTTGTGTTTGTTGTGTCTGTTATGTCTGCGTTTGTCTGTTATGTTTGTTATACCTGTTATACCTTTTGTATGCCTGGTATGTCTGCTCAACCTTTGTCGTGTCTGTTATGTCTGCTTTGAATATTATGTATGTTATACCTGTTATACCTTTGTCGTGTCTGTTGTGTCTTGTATACATTTGATTTGTCCATTGTGTCTATTATATATGTTATACCTTGTGTCTGGTATGTCTGTTAAGGTTTTATTATGTCTGTTTTGCCTTTGTAGTGTCCGTTATGTCGGTTGTGTCTGCAACTCGAGCCAAAATGCTTTTTCAACTTTGAAGACGGGTAAACAAATAGCATTGTTAATGGGAGACCAGACAAAAAAAAGAGCAAGGAAAACAACACAGGAAGGAGGACATTGTGTTGCTGGCTTTCTTCCCACAATATCAAATCAAATAAAACATTGTATTTGTCACGTGCGCCGAATACAACAGTGAAATGCTTACTTCCGAGTCCATAACCAAGAATGCAGTTTTAAAAAGTTACTAAGAAAAATGTGCTAATTAAACTAAAGGAGAAATAGTAAGAATAAAATCAATTTGCAGGGGTACGTGTCAGTCGAGGTAATTAAGGTAAAATGTACATGTAGGTAGGGGTCAAGTGACTATTCATAAATAATAAACAGAGAGTAGCAGTGTATGTGAAGAGTGCGAAGGAATGTGTGTGTGTTTTATGTGTATCGTTGTGTCGCATCAATATGCGTGTGTGTGTGTTTTGTGTGTGTTTGTGTTTTATGTATGTGTGTGTGTGGCTCTCAATATACATGTGTGTATGTGTGTGTGTGTATGCGTGCGCAAATAGTCTGGGTAGCCATTTTATTAACTGTTCAACAGTCTTATGCCTTGGGGGGAAGAAGCTGTTGAGCAGCCTTTTGGTCCCCGACTTTGCGCTCCGGTATGGCTTGCTGTGCGGTAGCAGAGAGAACAGTCTATGACTTAGGTGGCTGGAGTCTTTGACAATTTTTAGGGCCTTCCTCTGATATCTTTCCTTTTTAAAGACTGCCTAATCCAGATGACACACAGTCAGGCCATAATGATGAAAGGAGGTAGCCTCACTTATTTTCCTGGTTTCTTTTCTATTTCATTTGTATCGACACTTTACTTTGCACAGCAGAGGAATGGGCTATGGGCTTTCTGATATGTGTGACCATACCACAGGGGAGGACGGCTCATAATAATGGATGGAAAGAATGGGGTAAATGGAGTGGTATTAAACACATGGAAAACGTGTGATGTGTCCGATACCATTCCTTTCATTCTATTCCAGCCATTACTATGAGCCCGTCCTCTCAATGAAGGTAGCACCAGCCACCTGTGGACCATACATTGATGCTATTTATTCCCCATGGTGAACCTTAGCTGCTTTATTAAATAATGTCCTCATGTGTGCTCTGATTGACTCCATTGTGTGTGTAAAGGTTATATTTGCCAACTGTTTCAATTTATTTTTCTGAAATAAACCATCAGTGTCAGTGTTTCCAATGTGAGTGGAAGCACCTGTAATGTCCTCCACAGTTTCCGAGGAAGCCACATGTGTAACAGAGTGAGGAGATATTAATGGCAAAGGACATTCATACAATGCCATCCTTCATATGTTGGAGATAGACTCTTCCTTTCGGAGATTTTCCAATACATTGACCATGCTGGGGTCCAACTTCCGCCTGGAAAGTACTCAATCTATTTTATGACTATTGTATATCATCAAAACAATGATATCATAGCTGTCAGGGATGCCAAATGCTATTTTTGCTTGGATTAAATAGAGACGACTGTTATACATTGTAAGGACCACACATCTACAACTCATGCTGAAAAGATCTTTGATGAAAATGTTATTGAACAATCACCTTATTTTTGTATTTTTATTTCCCGTTTATTTAACTAGGAAAGTCAATTAAGAACAAATTCTTATTTACAATGATGGCCGGGGAACAGTGGGTTTCCTTGGTCAGGGGCAGAAAAACAGATTTTTACCTTGTCAGCTCGGGGATGCTATCCAGAAACCTTACGGTTACTGACCCAATGCTCTAACCAGTAGGCTATCTGTTGACCTCATCCCTGTGCAGTGACAGTTTAACGACAGTCTGTTATCATCCTTATCCTTTACTATCTGAAATCAGTATTATAAAGTGCATTCGGAAAGTATTCAGTAAATGGTTTTAGTCACAGCATTATTCTATAATTGATTACATTTCTTTTTCACGTCAATCGACACACAATACCCCATTATGATGAAGAAAAAACTGTTTTTTGGAAATGTTAGCAACTTTTAAATAAATAATTAGCACATTTACATACGTATTCAGACTTGTTAATCAGTACTTTTTTGAAGCACCTTTGGCAGCGAATACAACCTGGAGTCTTCTTGGGTATGATGCTACAAGCTTGGCACACCTGTATTTGGAGAGTTTCTCCCAGTCATAATCACAGACCGCTTAAACAATGTTAAACAGATGTGCTATTCTCTTGCCAGACTGTGGGGTTTCATCCCTGTCAATCATACTGTGACAGTTGCACTTGCAGCCATGTCTGAACTGTCAAATCAAGAAGCATGGATGCAGAAAAAGGTCATGAATATCACTGACTTTCAATAAATTCCCTGGTAATCCTGAAATCCTGGTTGGAGGACTCCTGGAATCAGGAAACAATAAGCAGGAAATAAAGCCTCCATCCAGGATTTCTGGAAAACCAGGGACTATATTCAGTGGCGATTTTAGCATGTAAATATTGGTGGGGAAAACACATTTTGGGGGGGGGATGCATGCCAGCAAAGCCACTACACTACACAACACTAAACAGTACATTAAATGCACTACAACGGTGACAAACATTGCCCACCTACTGTTAGGGCCTACATAAAGCTGACCCACCAGCAGAGTCCCAACAGCAGTCCCAACACCTTACCACTGCTACATCTGGCTATCGGCAGAGCCTGGTCTGCCAGCGAAACAATTAATTCAGACTCATTTACTGGCTTTTAACAAAATATAGCTGATATGGCTGATTGCTTAAACAAATGTGGTTTCTACTGACAATTGAGATGTACGAACTCTGGCCTCGGGGGATGACGAGCAAATAAGAGGAAATCCGTAATTTCATTTTTTTTCACCTTTATTTAACCAGGTAGGCTATTTGAGAATAAGTTATTATTTACAACTGCGACCTGGCCAAGAATAAAGCAAAGCCGTTCGACACATACAACAACACAGAGTTACACATGGAATAAACAAACATACATAAATTAAGACATTCACAAGCTAGCTAGGAAGGTCAATATAACTATTTGTTCAGAACATTTGAAATGTACAGCAACAGAATTCAGAACATGGGCTGTTCTTACAATATTCTCCCTGTACACCAAGTCAGAACCGTAGGGTAAATAAAGGGGGCATATAAGCAGACAATGAAAGGCCTTACAACATTTGATGATTACATTTCTACATGTGCACCACCAAGTCAGAACTTTCTCAGCTACAGTAACATATCTCCCTGGCATATTACATAATTTATGCAGCAGCATACAATACATTTTTGGACTCACTTGAACAGGAAGGTGGCGCAGTGGTCCATCGTGGGCAGATTTTGTTACCAAAGTTTGTCATTCTCTGGATTTATGGTGCTTTAAAGACAACTGGGAACTCGGGGAAAAAGCAAGGTTGAATAATGATGACATCAGTGATCTTTGAGTCTTACTCTAGAAGAGGCACAAGTTCCGACTAACAATTCAGAGTTGGATGACCATTCAAAATGTATTTTGCCAGTTGAAGCTAATTTTTTCGGGGTTCCCAGTTGTCTTGAACTCACTGAAGTAAGATTTCCCAGTTCCGGGTTCTGTTGTTTTGATCACGGCAGAAATCATGCTGGATTTACAGCCAGGCCATTGTTGAATGTTGATCATTTTAAGCTTGGAAAAGAGACCCTTAAACCCAAAATTGTAACCACACACCCACTCCACTGAATAGCAGGCTAGTGATTGCTTTGAAATGCTTTCAGTTAGCCACTGATTCCTTCCGACACTCATTGTTGAATTAGCGATTTCCAACTTGCTGTGTAATGATCATGTCCAATGGCCGATGAGCATCGATACATTTTCTCTATAATATCTCTTCATTATTTATCTTCATATGACAATGATTAAAAAGGATTTGCAAGTAGATTGACTACTTTATTCATGATGATGACTGCTTGCTAAGATTTTCAAAGTATGATATTGACATGATCAGTCCAATCAAATCTACTGTAGATATAACGTGATTTGCTGTCATTTTATCTGCGGCCAATGACCTTGAGCCTTCTTGGATGGGCACATCTAATGTAACTCTATTTCAGCACCCATTGGGCTTCAATTTTGCAGCTCTACTCCTTCGATTTGGCAGTGACTTAGAGTCCCCATGAGTGACAGAAAACTGAGCCAATCATGGCGCAACTAGAGAGCATTACCAACCACTAACATTACCTCTGTATTTTCTGCTAGCTGCCCCACAACCACCACCACAATAAGCACTGAGCTAGGCTGAAACACCCGCATTTTGGAGCTGCCTTAATCAAGAAAGCAAAAAAGAGACCGTGTTTGTTTGGAGGCTTTATTAACTCAATGATTTATTTAGATTTTTTTCTTTGATTGCAAACTGACATGTGACACAAATTAATGCCAAAATATTATGCATTTTTATTTATTTATTGCTAAAAATGTTGGGCTCAAAACAGGCTCTGCCTCACCTGCCCTGAATTTCGGGTTGCCACTGAATGTATTGAATGTTCCCAGAATGTTGTAACTTGGATAACATCTATGAGAAGTGACCTCATTTATTAGTCATTCATAATAACAGAATATTCAGGGAACTGAACTAAAATCATGGAGAACATTCAAAGAACATAAAAAAAACATAGCCAACGATCATAACCAAAGGTGACAAGCAACATTCACAAAATGTAGTAAAAAAATCATGGATAACATTCAAGAACATAGCCAAAGATCAGGAAGAACAATCTGAGAAATGTTGGAGGACATTGGAGTGAATGTTGGAGAACAATGTTGGGGAACATTCAGAGAACCTATCAAAAGATGATGGAAACCATTTTGAGAATGTAGCCAAAGATCACAGTGACAATTCTGGAAATGTAGCCGGTGGGCAGAGAAGTGAAGGGCTTCTCCCTGGGTCAGCAGCCATCTTCTCCGGAGACTAATACAGAGGGCAATATACATCTGCTTACACTCCCTCTAAAGCTGTATGGAAATCCCATTGAATGAACTGTGACTAGTTAACATGTGAAAGAAGGAGATGTTGGACTCCCATACAATAAGTACTGTATGAACAACGACAGTGTAACACGCCTTTGTGGGTTCAAAACCGGGTGTAACGGTTTTCTTCACTTGAAGGAGAGGAGGACCAAAACGCAGCGTGGTTATATTGATTCATGTTTAATAAAAAAAAAAGATAAACACAAACACTACAAAACAATAAACGTGGAAAACCAAAAACAGCCCTATCTGGTGCAGGTACAAAGACAGGAAAAATCATCCACCAACACACAGTGAAACCCAGGCTACCTAAGTATGATTCTCAATCAGAGACAACTAATCACACCTGCCTCTGATTGAGAACCATACTATGCCGAAACATAGAAATACCCAAATCATAGAAAAACAACATAGACTGCCCACCCCAACTCACGCCCAGACCATACTAAATAATGACAAAACAAAGGAAATAAAGGTCAGAACGTGACACCGGGTCTACCAGCCTGTAGGTGGACCTGATAACCACTGCTACAATTAAGGTTTCAGTATCTTAGTATTATTACCTATAATTACCTAAGAAAATATCAACAATTGGCCGTGATATAGAAAACACAGACTTAAATCAACATCTAATCAAATCAAAGTTTAGTGGTCGTGTACACAGATTTTGCAGGTGTTATGGCAGGTGTAGAGAAGTGCTTATGTTCTAAATAAGTAAAGAAATCCCAATTCCTCAAGGTTTTCATTTCATTAATGCTTTTGATATTGAACTGGCTCTAGTTCAGTCCCCTGTCTCATTAAATCAAATAACATTTTAAATTATGAGAAGTGCGATCCTGCTGCTCTGTGCAATTATTATCCCTGCTCTGACATTATTTTCTGCCCTTCTCTTCCAACTGTATTCATCTAGAAATAGCTCTGGCCTACTAATGAGGCTCTTTCTGTCTCAGGCTTCGTTTGGCACAGCACAGAGACTCAGCTGGCTATCCCCCGCAGGTTCACTAGACTTGTCATAAAATTTGATCCCAGATTCCTCTGTGTCATCCTCTGGACACAGAGTTTGTTTCCAGATTACCCCTCCTCTGTGATATCCTCTGGAAATGAAGCTTGATCCCAGATTCCTCTGTGTCATCCTCTGGACACAGAGTTTGTTTCCAGATTACCCCTCCTCTGTGATATCCTCTGGAAATGAAGCTTGATCCCAGATTCCTCTGTGTCATCCTCTGGACACAAAGTTTGTTTCCAGATTACCCCTCCTCTGTGATATCCTCTGGAAATGAAGCTTGATCCCAGATTCCTCTGTGTCATCCTCTGGACACAAAGTTTGTTTCCAGATTACCCCTCCTCTGTGATATCCTCTGGAAATGAAGCTTGATCCCAGATTCCTCTGTGTCATCCTCTGGACACAAAGTTTGTTTCCAGATTACCCCTCCTCTATGATATCCTCAGGAAACAAAGCTTGATTCCAGATTCCCCCTCCTCTGTGTCATCCTCTGCACACGATTCCTGGGTTCCAGATTCCTCTGTGTCATTCTATTTTCTTTTAATGATTTTAAAGAAAAAATGCATCAGGCGTTTCCTCGCAAAACCCCCAGATAACCAATTCAAAACGTCACTCGCTCATCTGAGCTCTTCTTACAGGTGAATGACATAACTTCAAATAACTGCTGTTGATAGTTTCACAGTTTTTATGTGACACTTACGTGTCGGCCCCAGACAAGGGGGCAAGAGAAGGAAAGGAGGAAAGAGAAATAAAGGGGATTCAAGCCTCTTCAAGACTCTCGCACTTCTCAGTCTGCAATGCCCACTCAACCGCAAGGCCCTCCAGGGGGTGGTGCGGTCTGCACAACGCATCCCTGTGGGCAAACAACCTGCCCTCCAAGACACCTACAGCACCTGATGTCACAGGAAGGACAAAAAGAATACCATGGACAACAACCACCCGATCCACTGCCTGTTCACCCCGCTACCATCCAGAAGGCGAGGTCAGTACAGGTGCATCAAATCCGGGACCATGAGACTGAAAAACAGCTTCTATCTCAAGGCCATCAAACTGCTTAACAGCAATCACTAACTCAGAGAGGCAGCTGCCTACATAGAGACTCATATCACTGGCCACTTTAATAAATGGATCGCTAGTCACTTTAAACAACGTCACTTTAATAATGTTAACATATCTTACATTATTCTTCTCATATGTACATACTGTATGCTATACTGTACCTATTGCACCTTGCCTATGCTGCTCGGCCATCGCTCATCCATATATTTATATGTACAAATTCTTATTCCATCCCTGTAGATTTGTGTGTATTAGGTAGTTGTTGGGGACTTGTTAGATTACTTGTTAGATATTAGTGCACTGTTGGAACTAGAAGCACATGCATTTCGCTACACTCGCGTTAACAACTGCTAACCATGTGTGTATGTGACCAATACAATTTTATTTTATTTGAATTGGAGGATAACCCCATGGAAGCCAACATCATTGAGGATAACATAATGGAAGATAACATCATGGAGGATACCATGGAGGATAACACCATGGAGGATGACACCATGGAGGATAACATTGTGGAGGATAACACCATGGAGGATAACACCATGGAGGATAACATTATGGAGGATAACACCGTGGAGGATAACATCGTGGAGGATAACACCGTGGAGGATAACATCGTGGAGGATAACACCATGGAGGATTACATTATGGAGGATAACATAGTGGAGGATAACACCATGGAGGATAGCATCATGGAGGATACCATGGAGGATAACACCATGGAGGATTATATCATGGAGGATAACATCATGGAGGATAACACCATGGAGGATAACATCGTGGAGGATAACATCGTGGAGGATAACACCATGGAGGATAACACCATGGAGGATTACATTATGGAGGATAACATTGTGGAGGATAACACCATGGAAGATAACACCATGGAGGATAACATCGTGGAGGATAACACCATGGAGGATAACATTGTGGAAGATAACATCATGGAGGATAACACAGTGGAGGATAACATCGTGGAGGATAACACCATGGAGGATAACATTGTGGAAGATAACACCATGGAGGATAACACAGGGTAGGATAACACCATGGAGGATAATACCATGGAGGGTAACACCATGGAGGATAACACCATGGAGGATAACATTATGGAGGATACCACCGTGGAGGATAACACCATGGAGGATAACATTATGGGGGATAACATTGTGGAGGATAACATTGTGGAGAATAACACCATGGAGGATAACACAGGGTAGGATAACACCATGGAGGATAATACCATGGAGGGTAACACCATGGAGGATAACATTGTGGAGAATAACACCATGGAGGATAACATTGTGGAGGATAACATTATGGGGGATAACATTGTGGAGGATAACATTGTGGAGAATAACACCATGGAGGATAACATTGTGGAGGATAACACCATGGAGGATAACATTGTGGAGGATAACACCATGGAGGATAACATTATGGAGGATAACATTGTGGAGAATAACACCATGGAGGATAACATTGTGGAGGATAACACCATGGAGGATAACATTGTGGAGGATAACACCATGGAGGATAACATTATGGAGGATAACACCATGGAGGATAACATCATGGAATATAACATAATTTGATGGTGGTGGTGGTGTGGGGAGGTTCACTGAGGTTTTCCTCATAAGTGATTGAATCTGGACACATTGGCAGGCATGTTCACTCTCGCTGTGAATGAGGGAAAAACGGTTAAAACACGGACACTGACAGCTCAAGCAGAATGACAGAGAGTCCCACTGAACCCATCGTTGTTCTAAGAAAAGAAGGACAAATGGGAGCAGTGGTCGCTCTGTTCCAAATGGTCACAGACAGATTAATCTTGCCACATGGAAGAAGTTTCCATGGGGCATTCCCACCACAAACCACTGGGACGGCTAATTTCGATTAACACAAACCCAACCCACCCCTCTTCCTTCCCCTTCCCCAGTTGATCTGATACTACAAAAGGGAGTGGTGGGGGACAACAATTTCTTGCTCCACAGAACACTCTTCACTCAGTTCCCTGTTGCGCTGTAGGATATTGTAAATACCTAACCCTTAGGGCAGATGTTGTGCAAATCCCGGTCGTTCTCTGTTTTGCACATTACCTTAGGGATGGCTTGGCAGCCATACTAGACTCTTGCTAAGAGAGGGAGGGGGTACGGTCCACATTTTAGGACAACCTCAGCCTCACGTAAGGCGAAGCTGACGATAAGAGGGGAGTAAGCTCAGAATGACTCTGTAAATGACCTATTTTTCCCTTCAGCTCCTCCTTGTCCTTCCTGCCCAATCCCTTGTAACTGCTAACTCCTTGAGGACACTGGGCAGTCTCCTTCACTCAGCCACCACACCCTTGGTGTGCAGGAATTCAGGAAAATGTTCACAGAAAATGTGTTGTCTAGCGGAAGCACTCTGACCTCTCCACCTCAGTGCTGTTAGATTTTCCATTTGGTCCTCGCCCTACCTCGCCTTTGTAGTCTTGGTAGCCCTCAACTCATGTTTCCATTGCATTCGCTGATAATAGCCCACAAAATGTAATCAGTGGTCATGGTTTTCTGCTATCCAAGTGTTAGTTGGTGCATGTCGTTCTAGTCTAGGCATAGTTCAATTTAACATTTCAGATAAAGCTATGAGGTATCTATTTTTGAAACCTTGGATTTTCACATACAGTCAATTGCAAATGTATTAAATAGAATCAAATGTTCTAGAAGACTACTGTGTTGCCTGACTCTGGTTGGACCAGGCCTGAGAAATAACATGGCATCTAAAACTGCTCTTTAGGTTTGAGAGGTCAAGGTTCATCCCTGGGCACACCACTGCCCCTTTATGGTGTTTGGCAGGCTCTCCACAACCAGACAGTAAACTGTGTGCTCCCACATTCCACCCTTTCCCAGAGCTTAGGTGTATTGGGCAGGGGCAGAACAATGGCAGGAAATAGACAAAGATGACATTTTGTTCCTAGAGATGGAAACTTCTTCGGAGGAACACCTAACTGAAAAGGGATGCCACTCAAATCAAGCCCAGAATGTGAGGCAACCAGAATGACCTAAAGCCAACAGTGGATCAAATCAAGGATCCTATATACTAAACACTCCCAGTGCGCTCTTTTTCTCCACTCCTTCATTGACGAAGATGTAAAAACATGGAAAGCAATACGAAGGATGCCTTCCAGGAATATGCTTTCACCTGTACAAGGGCAAGAATAATCTGTATACTGCATATGCAGTGTGTATCGTGAATGCAGTCTCTGCAAACGTGGAACATTCCCTTTCAATTTCAATTGCCCTATAACGCCGATCTTCCACAACATGCATTGAATCAAGTCTCTGATGTTAGATGAAAGAAAGAGACCGAATAAAGGGTAGCCTCAACATTAAAGGACAAAATTGGTGAAAGAAAATTGTGATCAATAAAGAAGTTTCATTTAAGGACCGAAAAATTGACAGCTGTGCCTTATAGATTGCAAAATAGTTGGGCAGAGATTTTTGATACACAAAACAACCCTAGATTAAAAACTTAAGAGTTATTCAATTGAAATTATTATTTAAATTATTATTCAACAAATATAAAGTAATATCTATACAGTTGAGGTCGGACGTTTACATACACCTTAGCAAACTACATTTAAACTCAGTTTTTCACAATTCCTGACATTTAATCCTAGTAAAAATGTGTTGTTGTAGGTCCGTTAGGATGACCACTTTATTTAAGAATGTGAAATATCAGAATAATAGTAGAGAGAATGATTTATTTCCGATTTGATTTCTTTCATCGCATTCCCAGTGGGTCAGACATTTACATATACTCAATTAGTATTTGGTAGCATTGCCTTTAAATTGTTTAAATTGGATCAAACTTTTCAGGTAGCCTTCCAGAAGCTTCCCACAATAGGTTGGGTGAATTTTGGCCCATTCTTCCTGACAGAGCTGGTGTAACGGAGTCAGGTTTGTAGGCCTCCTTGCTCGCACACTCCTTTCCAGTTCTGCCACTACAAATCTTCTATAGGATTGAGCTCAGGGCTTTGTGATGGCCACTCCATTAGCTTGACTTTGTTGTCCTTAAGACATTTGCCACAGCTTTGGAAGTATGCTTGGGGTCATTGTCCATTTGGAAGACCCATTTGCGACCAAGCTTTAACTTCCTGACTGATGTCTTGAGATTTTGCTTCAATATGTCCGCACAATGTTCCTGCCTCATGATGCCATCTATTTTGTGAAGGGCACCAATCCCTCCTGCAGCAAAGCAACACCACAACATGATGCTGCCACCCCTGTGCTTCACGGTTGGGATGGTGTTCTTTGGCTTGCAAGCCTCCCCCTTTTTCCTCCAAACATAATGATGGTCATTATGGCCAAACAGTTATATTTTTGTTTCATCAGACCAGTGGAAATTTCTCCAAAAAGTATGATATTTGTCCCCATGTGCAGTTGGAAACCGTAGTCTGGCTTTTTTATGTTTTGGAGCAGTTGCTTCTTCCTTGTTGAGCGGCCTTTCAGGTTATGTCGATAAAGGACTCGTTTTACTGTGGATACGATAACTTTTGTACCTGTTTATTCCAGCATCTTCACATGGTCCTTTGCTGTTGTTCTGGGATTGATTTGCACTTTTCGCACCAAAGTACGTTCATCTCTAGGAGACAGAATGCATCTCCTTCCTGAGCAGTATGGCGGCTGCATGGTCCCATGGTGTACAGAGGAATGTGGTACCTTCAGGCGTTTGGAAATTGCTGGATGAACCAGACTTGTGGAGGTCTGCAATTTTTTTCTGAGGTCTTGGCTGATTACTTTAGATTTTCCCATGATGTCAAGCAAAGAGGCACTGAGTTTGAATGTAGGCCTTGAAATACATCCACAGGTACACCTCCAATTGACTCAAATGATGTCAAATAGTCTAACAGAAGCTTCTAAAACCATGACATCATTTTCCTGAATGTTCCATGCTGTTTAAAGGCACAGCCAACTTAGTGTATGTAATCTTCTGACCCACTGGAATTGTGATACAGTGAATTATAAGTGAAATAATCTCTTTAAACAATTGTTGGAAAAATGACTTGTGTCATGCACAAAGTAGATAGTGTCATAACCGACTTCTCAAAACTATAGTTTGTTAACAAGACATTTGTGGAGTGGTTAAAACATGTGTTTTAATGACTCCAACCTAAGTGTATGTAAACCTCTGACTGTATATGGGGGATATAACCATTCCAACTCTGCAGATTTTGCTGCAAAGACACAGAATAATGAGACAATTTGTTTTGGTACTGTTCATATGTACTGTTGCTTGAATTTGGTCTCAGGTTCAGGAATGGCTGAAGAATTGCAACATTTACCTGGAGTCTGCAAATAGCACTGTTGGGTGGTTTAAAAAGTCATAGTCAATCTATAAATAATATAATAATACACTTAGCAAAAATGTTGAATCTTTAATTTGCTATCTGTAGAAATGATGAGAATAGAACACTTCAGATCTTTTGTGAAACATCACAGAACAGTTGAAAAATACAGTGCATTCAGAAAGTATTCAGACCCCTTCCCTATTTCCACATTTTGTTACGTTAAAGCCTTATTCTAAAATTGATTAAATTAATTATATTCCTCATCAATCTACACACAATACCCCATAATGACAAAGTGACAACAAAAAAAAGATTTACATTTTTCAAATGTATTAAAAATAAAAATGGGAGAACCTTCCAGAAGGACAACCATCTCTGCAGTATTCCACCAATCAGGCATTTATGGTTGAGTGGCCAGATTGAAGTCACTCCTCAGTGAAAGGCACATGTTTTTCAACATCAGGGACTGGGAGACTAGTCAGGATTGAGGGAAAGATGAACAAAGCAAAGTACAGAGAGATCCTTGATGAAAACCGGCTCCAGAGCACTCGCGACCTGACTGGAATGAAGGTTCACCTTCCAACATGACAATGACCCTAAGCACATAGCCAGAGCCCAACTTTAACCCCAAAAAACATCTCTGGTGAGATCTGAAAATGGCTGTGCAACGATGCTCCCCATCCAACCTGACAGATCTTGAGAGGATCTGCAGAGAAGAATGGGAGAAACTCTCCAAATAAATGTGTGCCAAGCTTGTAGCGTCATACCCAGAGGCTGCTAGAGGCTGTAATCGCTGCCAAAGGGTAAAATATACTGTGTCGGTAAAATCTATATAGTGTATAGGCTATGTGTAGAAGCCTAAGTGTTGCTGTCCATTCGTTTACTAGTTTAGGGGTGATAGGGCTAGGGGAAAATAATAAAGGAAAATATATTTTATATATATATATATTTATATATGTATACTAACAAAAACATATATATGGGGCATTAGAAACGTAGCAGACAATTACATTGACGGAAGCCACAAACTACTCTGCAATATTAATGCTTATAAAAAAAGAAAGAAGGGGAGCCAGAATTAAAGGCTATTGGGAGGCCACTTTGGCCTAGAGTACACTTCTCCATTCATCTGATGAAGCTTTAGTGTCAGCACAACACCCAGGACCATGGCCTGCCTACTACAGATGCAGGATCTTAATTCGATCAATCTTTTGTTTCTGAGTAACTTTGTAATTTTCCCTTTGAAATTTTAGACTTGATTTGCCCTAACAAAAAATCTATCAACCCATAAAAAAATGTCCATTAATTAGAATAATATTATATAATATTTTCCTGCTGAAACGAACAAGCTCAAATTAAGATTCTGCATCTGTATGGCAACACTCTGCTTGCTGTTGACCAATATGGAAGTCAATATGGGCATTTGGAAATGGCTAGACATCACCAATAGTGCAGTAGTTGCACAATTTGTTTTATTAATAGGCATGTTTTCTGACTTTATTGTACAAAATAAAAAAAATCAGCTCACTCAGTCCAAGTTCATTTCAGTGTCAGCATATTGCACCCGGAAAGAGATACAATGTGTACTGGATAGATTAGGGCCATTGTTATAAGAAATATGAAAATGATTATTGTCTTGTCTTTCAACCAAAGTTTAGACAAACACGCATCCAATGGAGCTTCCAAGGGGAGGGTTGATGTCATCACATGCTGTAATGGGATGAGTGTGAATTTATTGCCCCGTGAATCCTTATGACATGATGATTCCGACACTTCCTGCAGAGCCACCCAAAGCAGCTCGCCACAGCAACCAGAATTCAGAATTGTTGACCTTTCGCCAAGAGCTGAAACCGTTGTCCCCTAGAGTCCTAGGACTTCAATCTTGGTTAGCAGGCTTATCTTGACAGAAAAGCAGTAGACGCTACTTACTATAACATACTGTCATTTATTATCTGCAGTCTGAGGATGATCGCAGAGACAGTGGCTGAGGTGTTGGCAACTGCACAACATTTGGCAGCCCTACAAGGGCTGGGTTCATCTTTCATATGCTCTAGAAACCTCTAGAAACCACGGGTCATGGACTTGACGTGTGTACATTGAATGTCTTGGGACCTTCGAGTCGAATAAATAGTTTCTGTTTGCCGAACTGGATTTGTACTTTGTTGGCATGTCACTGCTTTGCAGCATGGAACTTTGATACTGAGTGGGCATCGTTACAATGAAAACTGAGTGGAAAATATATTGCATTTAATGGTTTCGACAGATGTTTTATCAGTCCTTTGACAGTGCGAACCAATCTCGTTCAGACAGTGCCATAGCGATGCTATGATAAAAGGTCAAATAATATATTACTGTTGTATATTACTATATAACTGCTGTCTATGTTCTTTTACAACGGTGCCTACAACAAAGATGATCAATGTTATGTTGATGGATACATTTAATAAGTGACCCTTTTCCACCAAATGTCTTGGGAATATGACACCAGGATGGCCCTGGAACTGAAGAGAACTGCTGAGCCACACACAATTTCTACTTCCCATTAGCAGGAGTCTGGGTAACGGTAACCGAAGAAACCCTGTCCGTTGGCACCTTTTAAAAAGCTTGGCAGGGGACTGTGCTTCACGGAATGGGTAATATAACTCTTCGGATATATCCTCCGTTGTGATGATGCACATAACACAGGCTGCTGGATTGTATCTTTGTCGCCACTGAACCCCCACCCCTCGTGTACTATGTTGACCTTGCACGTCAGTGATGTGTGCTTTTTGGCAGGTTTCACAGTGATTTCCAGCCAATGAAGGGATCTAGTTCTCCCAGTGGATGCTGACTACAATCTAGGAATGCTGTCATGTTCATCACTCATCATTATTTTATTTATATCATTTTATACTAAGCATGATTATAATTTTCTAACAAATTGAAAAGTTTAATAAAGACTAAAACTTTGTTTAAACCTGACAGTTTTATAATGCAATAATAACAATGACAGTAGGTAAATATTTACAGCTGTAACTATACAGTAGCTGTATTCAGTTTTATAAATAAGCTCCGATATATCCTGTATCTTTGGCAATGTCCAGGGTTTAACCAACACACAGACACAGAACCACAAAAGGTCAATTATACAAAATACTTTGTGCTCTAAAAATACACCAAATGTTTCAATGACCCAGTTTCAGTTAAAAAGGCCAAATAACACCAAGTGTTCAAACCTTTCTCCAGATATTTATGGAAACCATGCGTTTGATGTATTTGATACCATTCAATTGATTCCACTCCAATCATCACCACAAGCCGTTCTCCCCAATTAACCTAAGGTACCACTAAGCTCCTGTGTTCAACTTGCATAAGGGGTGGTGGGGGTGAGCTATTTCCGAAAGATATCAACATGTAAATAGAGAGCTTCTAAATGTGAGCGACATCACCAGTCTATTGTTGAAACATTATTATATGCTACTTGAGCAGTTGGAAGTGGATTGACAGGCCAGGTTAGTCATTGTTACCTTGACTCAGTACCACAGTGGTGAATAAAGAACACAGAAATATCATGCATTTCTGGAGAATTTATTTAACGAGGCAAGTCAGTTAAGAACAAATTCTCATTTTCAGGAAGAGTGGGTTAACTGCCTGTTCAGGGGCAGAATGACAGATTTTGTACCTTGTCAGCTCGGGGATTTGAACTTGCAACCTTTTGGTTACTAGTCCAACGCTCTAACCACTAGGCTATCCTGCCACCCCAAAAAAAACTCTTCAATAAATAACACTGCCTCCCAAAAAAACACCTTTTAAAGTATTGTCAAGTATACCGACCATTCTTTGTAGAAATACTATTTCTGCTGTACTAGGAAATTGTTGATGTTTTCATTGTATGAGTGACTGCTTTAATTTAGACATATTCTTAAAATGTGTGAATAGCAGCAAGGTTAACAACGATCTGTTGAAATCTGTTGAGAAATAGATAATATTTCTAGTATTTCTTTGCTTAACAATAGGGAACCAGCTGGGGAGCCAGTTAAAACCATTCAACACTGACCCAATGTTAGAACCTGGAAAGAACATCACAACATGACTAGACTGCAACATTCTAATATCTTTGAGGACTTGGAACCTGGACACAACGTCACAACATGACTAGACATCAACATTGTCATATATTTGAGGATCCAACAAATCCAGAACCATTCCATGAAAACCACAGCTGAGGCTCTCCCATTTTATGTTCATCTCTATCTCTCTGGAATTTTCAAGGAAGTGTTTCACAATCACATGTAATACTAAAGTTAATTAGAGCCACACAGATGTTCCTGCTGGGGGAAGATGATTCGAAGTGGCACCATCATCTGACGTTTGAACTATCCTGTGGGACAGCGAAAAGGTGAATTGACATTTAATTTAATAAATGTTCCTTGTTTAAGCTTGGCAGGTAATAGTTGGAAGGTCTGTCCTCAAGCTTGGTAGGTCTCTCCTCAAGCTTGGTTGGTCTCTCCTCAGGCTTGGCAAGTCTGTCCACAAGCTTGGTAGGTTTCTCCTCCAGCTGGGTAGGTCTGTCTAAAAGCTTGGTTGATCTCTCCTCAAGCTTAGTAGGTCTCTCCACAAGCTTGGTAGGTCTATGAGGATAAACAGCTGCGGTCTCAATATGCTCCGTGATCCCCATTAATGTGATTTTAGCATCTTAATGGTCTTCATTTCCAAGTTAAGGGCAAAGGAGCAAGGAAACATTTCTAAATCATTCCTGCTTTGTTTATGGAGCTGTCCTATCTAAATACATGCCGGAGATTGAATATTAGGCCCATTTAGTGTTGTTGGTGTGTCCAAGGGAACATATTTGGATAAATGAATACTTGAATAAATGTCAACTTGTTTCCATGTTGGTTTATAAACAGAATTCAATCCAACTTTGTCCAAGCAATGATTTGATTAATAATGAAGGATTTTTTAATTTGCATTGTCATGCCAAATTTAAACTACAGTTCTTCAAAGCACTGCACTAGTTTCTCTTCAAAGTACAACAGAGAAGGAGGTGTCATTTAAACCACTAATGATTGATTTGGGATTTACATTCAAATTTGAATTGCACAATTCTCATGTTAGGATTATGCTTACTTCAATGTAATTTCAACTCTTTCAACTCTCTATCAGGATGGATTTCCACTAGCAGTTTATCTTGTTGTCTATATGCACAAGACATTTTTAACCTTTATGGGACTCCATATGAAGGACATACTTAAGTCGCCTGATGACCACAAGTAAAGACAAAAACCCTCTGGCCGGTGATTTCCCACAATCACAGGAAGGCTGCATATTGTGCTCATGACCCTCTTACTTGAGAGTGTAAAGTGACCCAAACAAATATTTCCTCTAGTTACTCTCGTAGTACTCACCATTGTTAGTGGTCCTCCGTCTACTGGCTCCCATAAACATGTCTATTACAGACTCTTCCCTGGTTTTCTTAGAGTAATCACTGCAAACGGTGCCACTATACATTCCAAGGGGGTCAGACGATGACAGAGTTAGCTTAAGCAACTCGATGTCTTTGTGAAACTTCACAAATAAACAATGCTCTCTGACTAATCATGAGATACTCAACTTTGCCCTGATACAGTAAGGACCTGATGGCACTTCCACACAGGCATACAGTCCAATCGGAAATTATTCAAATCCCTTGACTTTTTCCACATTTTGTTACGTTACAGCCTTATTCTAAAACGGATTAAATAAAAATCTACACACAATACCCCACAATCTAGACACAATACCCCACAATCTATACACAATACCCCATAATCTAGACACAATACCCCATAATCTATACACAATACCCCACAATCTATACACAATACCCCATAATCTACACACAATACCCCATAATCTACACACAATACCCCATAATCTACACACAATACCCCATAATCTATACACAATACCCCATAATCTACACACAATACCCCATAATCTATACACAATACCCCATAATCTACACACAATACCCCATAATCTATACACAATACCCCATAATCTACACACAATACCCCACAATCTATACACAATACCCCATAATCTATACACAATACCCCATAATCTATACACAATACCCCATAATCTACACACAATACCCCATAATCTACACACAATACCCCATAATCTATACACAATACCCCATAATCTACACACAATACCCCACAATCTATACACAATACCCCATAATCTACACACAATACCCCATAATCTACACACAATACCCCACAATGACAAAGTGAAGTACGTTTTTGCAGATGTATTTTTTTTAACTACAGAAATATCAAATCAAATCAAATGTTATTAGTCACATACGCAGAATACAACAGGTACGCAGAATACAACCTTACAGTGAAATGCTTACTTATGAGCTGTCACACCCTGACCATAGTTTATGTGTATGTTTCTATGTTTTGGTTGGTCAGGGTGAGATCTGAGTGGGCATTCTATGTTGGATGTCTTGTTTGTCTATGTCTGGCCTGATATGGTTCTCAATCAGAGGCAGGTGTTAGTCATTGTCTCTGATTGGGAACCATATTTAGGTAGCCTGGGTTTCACTGTGTGTTTGTGGGTGATTGTTCCTGTCTCTGTGTTTGTTGCACCAGTCAGGGCTGTTTCGGTTTTCCACGTTTGTTGTTTTGTATTGTTCGTGTTTACTTCATCATTAAAAGATGTATCTCACGAACCACGCTGCATTTTGGTCCGATCCTTGTTCCACCTCTTCGTCAGAGGAGGAGTTAGAAGAACCGTGTTACATGAGCCCCTACCCAACAGTGCAGTTTCAAAAGAATATGGATAAGAATAAGAGATAAAAGTAACAAGTAATTAAAGAACAGCAGAAAAAAATAACAATATATACAGGAGGTGCCGGTACAGAGTATATGTGCGGGGGCAACATTTAGTTGAGATAATATGTACATGTAGGTAGAGTTATTAAAGTGACTATGCATAGATGACATCAGAGAGTGGCAGTGGTGTGGAGAGGGGGGGGGGTTAATGTGAACAGTCTGAGTAGCCATTTGACAATATGTTCAGGAGTCTTATGGCTTGGGGGTAGAAGCTGTTTAGAAGCCTCTTGGACCTGACTTGACAGACCGGTACTGCATGCCGTGCGGTAGCAGAGAGAACAGTCTATGACTAGGGTGGCTGGAGTCTTTGACAATTTTTAGGGCCTTCCTCTGACACCGCCTGAAATAGAGTTCCTGGATGGCAGGAAGCTTGGCCCCAGTGATGTACTGGGCCGTTCACACTACCCTCTGTAGTGCCTTGCTGTCGGAGGCAGAGCAGTTGCTATACCAGGCAGTGATGCAACCAGTCCGGATGTTCTCGATGGTGTATCTGTAGAACCTTTTGAGGATCTGAGGATTCATGCCAAATCTTGTCAGTCTCCTGGGGAGGAATAGGTTATCTCATGCCCACTTCACGACTGTCTTGGTGTGCTTGGACCATGTTAGTTTGTTGGTGATGTGGATACCAAGGAACTTGAAGCTCTTAACCTGCTCCACTGCAGCACCGTCAATGAGAATGGGGGTGTGCTCGGTCCTCTTTTTCCTGTAGTTCACAATCATCTCCTTTGTCTTGATCCCGTTGAGGGAGAGGTTGTTGTCCTGGCACCACACGGCCAGGTATCTGACCTCCTCCCTATAGGCTGTCTCGTTGTTGTCGGTGATAAATCCTACAATTGTTGTGTCATTGGCAAATTTAATGATGGTGTTGGAGTCGTGCCTGGCTGTGCAGTCATGAGTGAACAGAGAGTATAGGAGGGGGCTGAGCACGCACCCCTGAGGGGCCCCTGTGTTGAGAATCAGTGAGGCGGATGTGTTGCTACCTATCCTTACCACCTGGGGGCGGCCCATCAGGAAGTCCAGGGTCCAGTTGCAGAGGGAGGTGTTTAGTCCAAGGGTCCTTAGCTTATTGATGAGCCTTGAGGGCAGTATGGTGTTGAACGCTGAGCTGTTGTCAATGAATAGCATTCTCACATAGGTGTTCCTTTTCTCCAGGTGGGAAAGGGTAGTGTGGTGTGCAGTAGAGATTGCATTATCTGTGGATCTGTTGGGATGGTATGCAAATTGGAGTGGATCTAGATTTTCTGGGATGATGGTGTTGATGTGAGCCATGACCAGGCTTTCAACGCACTTCATGGTAAAAGACGTGAGTGCTATGGGTCGCTAGTCGTTTAGGCAGGTTACCTTAGTGTTCTTGGGCACAGGCATCCTCTTAAGGATCGGCCCCTTTTTTTCAATTTTCGTCTCAATTGACATACCCACATCTAACTGCCTGAAGCTCAGGCCCTGAGGCAAGGATATGCATATTATTGGTACCACTTGAAAGGCAAAAATTAGAGGTTTGTGGAAAGGTGAAAGGAATGTAGGAGAATATAACACATTAGATCTGGTAAAAGATAATACAAAGAAAAATACAACCGTTTCTTGGTATTTTTTTGTAGAATCATCTTTGAAAGGCAAGAGGAAGGCCATAATGTGTTATTCCAGTCCATGTGCACTTTATATTTTGGCCACGAGATGGCAGCAGTGTATATGCAAAGTTTTAGACTGTTCCAATGACCTATTGTTTTTCTGTTCAAAATGTTGTATCAAGACAGCCCAAATATGCCTGATTTGTTTATTAATATGTTCAAAACTCTGCACTCTCCTCAAACAATAGCATGTTATTCTTTCATGCTATTGGCCTGTCTAAAGGTCTTACTCACATTGGCTGCAGAGAGTGTGATCACACAGTCTTCCGGTACAGCTGGTGCTGTCATGCATGTTTCAGTGTTATTTGCCTCGAAGCGAACATAGAAGTAGTTTAGCTCGTCTGGTAGGCTTGTGTCACTGGGCAGCTCTCAGCTGTGCTTCCCTTTGTAGTCTGTAATAGTTTGCAAGCCCTGCCACATCCGACAGAGCCGGTGTTGTATGACTCGATCCTGCATTGCCGCTTTGCCTGTTTGATGGTTCATCGGAGGGCATAGCAGGATTTCTTATAAGCTTCCGCGTTAGTTGGGGTATGTACGTACAGTCAATGTGGGGACGACGTCGTCGGTGCACTAATGCGGTGCACTTGTGTGGTGTACACAGATGTGGTGTACTCCTCAATGCCATTGGAGGAATCCCGGAACATATTCCAGTCTGTGATGCAAAACAGTCCTGTAGTTTAGCATCTGCTTCATCTGAACACTTTTAATGGATCTAGTCACTGGTGCTTCCTGCTTTCATTTTTGCTTGTGAGCAGGAATCAGCAGGATAGAATTATGTTCAGATTTGCCAAATGAAGTATGAGGGAGAGCGTTGTATGTGTCTCTGTGTTTGGAGTATAGGTGGTCCAGAGTTATTTTCCCTCTGACTGCACATTTATCATGCTGATAGAAATTTGGTCAAACTAATTTAAGTTTCCATGCATTTTAGTCCCCGGCTACTAGGTGCACCGCCACTGGGTGAGTGTTTTCTGGTTTGATAATGGCTGAATACTGCTCATTCAATGCTATCTTAATGCCAACGTCTGACTGAGGTGGTATGTAAACAGCTACGAAGAATACAGATGAGAACTCTCTCGGTAGGTAGTGTGGTCTACAGCTTGTCATGATATACTCTACAGGCACGCAATAGCTTGAGACTTCCTTAGATGTAGTGCACCAGCAAAAATACTTAGTCACCCACCCCTTATCTTACCAGACACCACTGTTCTATCTTGCCGGGACATTGTTTAACCAGCCAGCTGTATGTTGATATTGTCGTCGTTCAGCCACGACTCCGTGAAGCATAAGATGTTACAGTGTTTAATGTCCCATTGGTAGTTTAATATTTCCAGTAACTCGTAGATTTATTGTCCATGTTTTGCATGTTTTGAGGGAAGTGGGGATTTATTAGATTGCCTCCGAATTCTCAGAAGGCAGCCAGCTCTCCGGCCTCTCTTTCTCTGCCTCCTCTTCACGCAGATCACGGGGTTCAGGGCCTGTTCCCAAGGTATCCGTATATCCTCCTCCTCGGGCTCGTTAGAGTCGTGAAAGAAGAAAACGGATTATGTTAGTCCTTGGTGAGTATTTCGCAGTCCTGATGTCAAGAGTTGACAGTGCATGTCAGAGCAAAAACCATAAGGTAAAAGGAATTGTCCGTAGAGATCCGAGACAGGATTGTGTTGAGGCACAGATCTGGGGAAGGGTAAGAAAACCTTTCTGCATTATTGAAGGTCCCCAAGAACACAGTGGCCTACATCATTCATAAATGGAAGAGGTTTGGAACCACCAAGACTTTTCCTAGAGTTGGCTGCCAAGCCAAACTGAGCAAGCAGGGGAGAATAACCTTGGTCAGAGAGGTGACCAAGAACCCGATAGTCACTCTGACAGAGCACCAGAGTTCCTCTGTGGAGATGGTTGTCCTTCTGGAAGATTCTCCCTTCTCTGCAGCACTCCACCTATCAGGCCTTTATCGTACTGTGGCCAGATGGAGTTGGCAAAAGGCACATAAAGGACTCAGACAAGATTCTCGGGTCTGCTGAATCTAAGATTGAACTCTTTGGCCAGAATGTCAAGCGTCACGTCTGGAGGAAACCTGACACCATCCCTGTGGTGAAGCATCATGCTGTGGGGATGTTTTTAAAGCAGCAGGGAATTGACAACTACTCAGGATTGAGAGAAAGATGAATGGAGCAAAGTACAGAGAGATCCTTGATGAAAAAATGCTCAGGACCTCAGACTGGGGCAAAAGTTCCAACAGGACAACGACCCTAAGCACACAGCCAAGACAAAACAGGATTGGCTTCGGGATAAGTCTTTGAATGTCCTTGAGCGTTGAACATCTCTGGTGATACCTGAAAATAGCTGTGCAGCAATGCTCCCCATCCAACCTGACAGAGCTTGAGAGGATCTGCAGAGAAGAATTGGAGAAACTCCCCAAATACAAGTGTGCCAAGCTTGTAGCGTCATACCCAAGATGACTCGAGGCTGTAATTTCTGCCAAAGGTGCTTCAACAAAGTACTGAGTAAAGGGTATGAATACTTATGTAAATGTGATGAACCTGTTTTTGCTTTGTCATTACAGGGTATTGTGTGTAGATTGGTGAGGGGGAAAAATGATTCAATGCATTTTGGAATAAGGGGTCTGAATACTTTCCTAATGCACTGTACCCGTCTGTGCAGGTGAGCTCTGAAGACCTACAGTACATACCCAGGGAGAAGAAGTCACACATTGATATATGATTGGTTGACAGATTCGAAGAGGGATCATCCAGATATCCCGATAGATTCCTGACACAGAGGCGCGGACATGTAAATTATTGCTTTGAAATGGTTGACGCAAGAAATGGAACAAGACACTCAATGGGCTCTTGAATTTCCTCAGGCAGTTATATACTACTGAGTCAGTAACTCTGTAATGTGTAGTAGAATGACCCAGTTGATAGTTGATGGGGAATTTCAATATTTGTATCATCCCTCTTGCTTAACACAAAAGCATTCACAGTCATTTCTTAGCTCACGGAAATGTGCTTGGTCACTATCACAACCCCTTGAGATCATCTTTCACTTCAGCTCATATCTAAGTCAACAACTTGCATTCAGTGGCTGTGTCAATGATCCTTTCCTTTCAGAGGATAAAAAAATAGACTTATTTTTTATGTATTATTTTAGAATGTTCAATTGACCCAAATGTTCTGTTCCGGATGACAGTAGGCGGTTTTAGCTGGGAGCAATCCAATTCAAGACTGCATCTCTGGTCAGTTGGTACACACACACACACACACACACACACAAACGCACACACACACACACACACACACACACACACACACACACACACACACACACACACACACACACACACACACACACACACACACACACACACACACACACACACACACACACACACACACACACACACACACACACACACACACACACACAGCTCTGGTTACCCACACACAAGAGCTATGTCCTGACTTCTATTCTCACTCGGTTACGATACACCTGTCTTCGCACACCAGGCTCTAAAGACCGTTCGGGCTGACGCAAGTTGGCCGCTGCTTCGGAACTTCTCTCCGTTGGATCTCAGTGGATTATGCACATAGCATTGGACTTGGTGATTGAGGGCCTTGTTAGCCATACATTATTCCTGTGGGTGTGCAGGTCAAATAAACTGGTTGGTGGGACACAATCACTACTGTGATTGTTGGGCTTCCACAACTAACCTCCTACTGATGTTTTACTCATTCTCTTTGTTTTGAGAGGATAAACTTGCAACGTGTTGTTAGGCTGCCAAAGCCATTAGAGAAGAACTGCTGTTGATTTCTCAGTCGAACTAGGCTCTGGCCTTCAGATCTTTCTCACCAAGGCACTGCTCACAAAGGTAATGCTCACAAATAAAAATCCCCAAATAGATAATGCTCACAAAAGCAATACTTACAGAGATAATGCTACATAAAGATAATGCTCACAGGGATAATGCTCACAAATATAATCCTCACCTGGGTAATCTTCACAAAGGTAATGCTTACAAAGATAATGCTCACAAAGTTAATGCTCTTATGTGTGCTTTTATTCATGGTGCTGGTTTGGCCTCTGGGAAGGAGGGAAGAGCATCCAGGCAGAGACCTTGTTGTTACAATGCCAGGGGATGAATCTGATGCTGTTGAACTTAGTGAACTGTGAATACAGAGTTACAGCGTTTCAGGAAGGTTCCACTGCTTTAACAATCCGTGCTGTTTCAGATATCTGCAACAGCCATCACCATTACACACTATGGCACAGCATTTGTGATTTGACGACACGTGTGCATCGTTACTGTAATGAGCTTATGTCAGGTAGATAGGTGCACATGTACAGAAAGTTCTATAAGACTGCATGATTTACCGTCCAGAGTAGGCGAGCTACATTGGTTATTCATTCAGTACTTCTTTTTATAAGGGCACTGCAATACAATATGTGTCCTGAACACTGATTCGAATAACATACAGGGTTAGCATAGCTGCTCAGTGAAATGACAAACAAGCAGTCCATTGCCTTGGTCACATTACGCCAAAGCCTCCTTGGGTGTTTCCTGAGGCACGGAAAGACAGATCCGACCAATCCGATCCTTACTCGCAGCAGTGACCCCTACAAAGGGACAGAGGGGGGGGATGACTGAACACCCTCTCAAATATCAGCACCTGTCCCTGTTGTGTTTCTGGGGGGGGTGTAATGGGAGAGAGGAGTGTCCTACTCTTCTCAGAAAACCGAGGTCAACCAATGAACAACTCCACGTAACGGCCCACAAGAGGATCCCCTCAAATTCAGACCTGTCTCAGGCTACCGTTAACTTCTTATGGCGGCTGGGGCAGTATTGAGTAGCTTGGATGAAAAGGTGCCCAGAGGTGCCCAGAGTAAACTGCCTGCTCCTCAGTCCCAGTTGCTAATATATGCATATTATTATTGGTATTGGATAGAAAACACTCTGAAGGTTCTAAAACTGTTTGAATGATGTCTGAGTATAACAGAACTCAGGCAAAAACCTGAGAAAAAAATCCTAACAGCAAGTGGGAAATCTGAGGTTGGTCGATTTTCAACTCAGCCCCTATCAAATACACAGTGGGATATGGGTCAAGTTGCACTTCCTAAGGCTTCCATTAGATGTCAACCGTCTTTAGAAACTTATTTGGGTATTCTACTGTGAAGTGGACCCGAATAAGAGGGGAATAAGTCTGGTGTCTGGCAGAGTGCCACAGGCTGGTCACGCGCATTTCACATGAGAGGGAGCTGCGTTCCTTTGCTTTTCTGAAGACAAAGGTATTCTCTGGTTGGAACCTTATTGATGATTAATGTTAAAAACATCCTAAAGATCGATTCCATACATTGTTTGACATGTTTCTAAAGGACTGTAACTGAACTTGTTGACATTTCGCCTGCAACTAGTGAATGCGCTTCGTGAGTTTTGATTTGTTTACCAAACAAGCTAACAAAAGTAGCTATTTGGACATAAATGATGGACATTATCAAACAAATCAAACATTTATTGTGGAACTAGGATTCCTGGGAGTGCATTCTGATGAACATTATCAAAGTGAACATTTATAATGTTATTTCTAACTTCTGTTGATTTGGTTGGTTTGCTTTTTCCATAAAGCTTTTTTGAAATCTGACACAGTGGTTACATTAACTTCATGCGACGAGCAATCCCGGATCCGGGATCCTATTTATAGCCTCAAGCTCATTAGCATATCGCAACGTTAACTATTCATGAAAATCACAAACGAAATGAAATAAATATATTTCCCCTCAAGCTTAGACTTTTGTTAACAACACTGTCATCTCAGATTTTCAAAATATGCTTTTCAACCATAGCTAAACAAGCATTTGTGTAAGAGTATTGATAGCTAGCATAGCTATAAGCCTAGAATTCAGCCAGCAACATTTTCACAAAAAGAAGAAAAGCATTCAAATAAAATCATTTACCTTTGAAGAACTTCAGATGTTTTCAATGAGGAGACTCAGTTAGATAGCAAATGTTCAGTTTTTCAAAAAGTATTATTTGTGTAGGACAAATCGCTCCGTTTTGTTCACGTTTGGCTACGAAAAAAACACAATGAAGTAGTAGAAGTAGTAACTAGTATTCGTAAGTGGAATAGGTAGTGGCTCGGGTGGTAGATGTCCTTGATGATCTTTATGGCCTTCCTGTAAGACCACCCGATGTTACAGGAAGGCCATAAAGATCATCAAGGACATCTACAGTTCCGGTTGGAGCGAGCGGCCGCATCTACACTTCGGTCCGCAGGTAGTATAACTTTTTATAACTTTTCATTACATGTGTCTATCTATCCCTGTTCTCTCCTCTCTGCACAGACCATACAAACGCTCCACACCGCGTGGCCGCGGCCACCCTAATCTGGTGGTCCCAGCGCGCACGACCCACGTGGAGTTCCTGGTCTCCGGTAGCCTCTGGAACTGCCGATCTGCGGCCAACAAGGCAGAGTTCATCTCAGCCTATGCCTCCCTCCAGTCCCTCGACTTCCTGGCACTGACGGAAACATGGATCACCACAGATAACACTGCTACTCCTACTGCTCTCTCTTCGTCCGCCCACGTGTTCTCGCACACCCCGAGAGCTTCTGGTCAGCGGGGTGGTGGCACCGGGATCCTCATCTCTCCCAAGTGGTCATTCTCTCTCTCTCCCCTTACCCATATATCTATCGCCTCCTTTGAATTCCATGCTGTCACAGTTACCAGCCCTTTCAAGCTTAACATTCTTATCATTTATCGCCCTCCAGGTTCCCTCGGAGAGTTCATCAATGAGCTTGATGCCTTGATAAGCTCCTTTCCTGAGGACGGCTCACCTCTCACAGTCCTGGGCGACTTTAACCTCCCCACGTCTACCTTTGACTCATTCCTCTCTGCCTCCTTCTTTCCACTCCTCTCCTCTTTTGACCTCACCCTCTCACCTTCCCCCCTACTCACAAGGCAGGCAATACGCTCGACCTCATCTTTACTAGATGCTGTTCTTCCACTAACCTCACTGCAACTCCCCTCCAAGTCTCCGACCACTACCTTGTATCCTTTTCCCTCTCGCTCTCATCCAACACTTCCCACACTGCCCCTACTCGGATGGTATCGCGCCGTCCCAACCTTCGCTCTCTCTCCCCCGCTACTCTTTCCTCTTCCATCCTTTCATCTCTTCCCTCTGCTCATACCTTCTCCAACCTTTCTCCTGACTCTGCCTCCTCAACCCTCCTCTCTTCCCTTTCTGCATCCTTTGACTCTCTATGTCCCCTATCCTCCAGGCCGGCTCGGTCCTCCCCTCCCGCTCCGTGGCTCGATGACTCATTGCGAGCTCACAGAACAGAGCTCCGGGCAGCCGAGCGGAAATGGAGGAAAACTCGCCTCCCTGCGGACCTGGCATCCTTTCACTCCCTCCTCTCTACATTTTCCTCCTCTGTCTCTGCTGCTAAAGCCACTTTCTACCACTCTAAATTCCAAGCATCTGCCTCTAACCCTAGGAAGCTCTTTGCCACCTTCTCCTCCCTCCTGAATCCTCCTCCCCCTCCCCCCCCTCCTCCCCTCTGCAGATGACTTCGTCAACCATTTTGAAAAGAAGGTCGACGACATCCGATCCTCGTTTGCTAAGTCAAACGACACCGCTGGTTCTGCTCACACTGCCCTACCCTGTGCTCTGACCTCTTTCTCCCCTCTCTCTCCAGATGAAATCTCGCTTCTTGTGACGGCCGGCCGCCCAACAACCTGCCCGCTCGACCCTATCCCCTCCTCTCTCCTCCAGACCATTTCCGGGGACCTTCTCCCTTACCTCACCTCGCTCATCAACTCATCCCTGACCGCTGGCTACGTCCCTTCCGTCTTCAAGAGAGCGAGAGTTGCACCCCTTCTGAAGAAACCTACACTCGATCCCTCCGATGTCAACAACTACAGACCAGTATCCCTTCTTTCTTTTCTCTCCAAAACTCTTGAACGTGCCGTCCTTGGCCAGCTCTCCCGCTATCTCTCTCAGAATGACCTTCTTGATCCAAATCAGTCAGGTTTCAAGACTAGCCATTCAACTGAGACTGCTCTTCTCTGCATCACGGAGGCGCTCCGCACTGCTAAAGCTAACTCTCTCTCCTCTGCTCTCATCCTTCTAGACCTATCGGCTGCCTTCGATACTGTGAACCATCAGATCCTGCTCTCCACCCTCTCCGAGTTGGGCATCTCCGGCGCGGCCCACGCTTGGATTGCGTCCTACCTGACAGGTCGCTCCTACCAGGTGGCGTGGCGAGAATCTGTCTCCTCGCCACGCGCTCTCACCACTGGTGTCCCCCAGGGCTCTGTTCTAGGCCCTCTCCTATTCTCGCTATACACCAAGTCACTTGGCTCTGTCATAACCTCACATGGTCTCTCCTATCATTGCTATGCAGACGACACACAATTAATCTTCTCCTTTCCCCCTTCTGATGACCAGGTGGCGAATCGCATCTCTGCATGTCTGGCAGACATATCAGTGTGGATGACGGATCACCACCTCAAGCTGAACCTCGGCAAGACGGAGCTGCTCTTCCTCCCGGGGAAGGACTGCCCGTTCCATGATCTCGCCATCACGGTTGACAACTCCATTGTGTCCTCCTCCCAGAGCGCTAAGAACCTTGGCGTGATCCTGGACAACACCCTGTCGTTCTCAACCAACATCATGGCGGTGGCCCGTTCCTGTAGGTTCATGCTCTACAACATCCGCAGAGTACGACCCTGCCTCACACAGGAAGCGGCGCAGGTCCTAATCCAGGCACTTGTCATCTCCCGTCTGGATTACTGCAACTCGCTGCTGGCTGGGCTCCCTGCCTGTGCCATTAAACCCCTACAACTCATCCAGAACGCCGCAGCCCGTCTGGTGTTCAACCTTCCCAAGTTCTCTCACGTCACCCCGCTCCTCCGCTCTCTCCACTGGCTCCCAGTTGAAGCTCGCATCCGCTACAAGACCATGGTGCTTGCCTACGGAGCTGTGAGGGGAACGGCACCGCAGTACCTCCAGGCTCTGATCAGGCCCTACACCCAAGCAAGGGCACTGCGTTCATCCACCTCTGGCCTGCTCGCCTCCCTACCATTGAGGAAGTACAGTTCCCGCTCAGCCCAGTCAAAACTGTTCGCTGCTCTGGCCCCCCAATGGTGGAACAAACTCCCTCACGACGCCAGGACAGCGGAGTCAATCACCACCTTCCGGAGACACCTGAAACCCCACCTCTTCAAGGAATACCTAGGATAGGATAAGTAATCCTTCTCACCACCCCCCCTTAATGATTTAGATGCACTATTGTAAAGTGGCTGTTCCACTGGATGTCAGAAGGTGAATTCACCAATTTGTAAGTCGCTCTGGATAAGAGCGTCTGCTAAATGACTTAAATGTAAATGTAAATCTACCACCCGAGCCACTGACTGTTCACCCCGCTATCATCCAGAAGGCGAGGTCAGTACAGGTGCATCAAAGCTGGGACCGAGAGACTGAAAAACAGCTTCTATCTCAAGGCCATCAGACTGTTAAACAGCCACTACTAACACTGAGTGGCTGCTGCCAACACACTGACACTGACTCAACTCCAGCCACTTTAATAATGGGAATTGATGGGAAATGATGTAAATATATCACTAGCCACTTTAAACAATGCTACCTTATATAATGTTACTTACCCTACATTATTCATCTCACATGCATACGTATATACTGTACTCTATATCATCGACTGATTACTTGTTGGTTATTACTGCATTGTCGGAACTAGAAGCACAAGCATTTCGCTACACTCGCATTAACATCTGCTAACCATGTGTATGTGACAAATAAAATTTGATTTGACTTGATTTAGGTTAAAACACAATGAAGTAGCAGAAGTAGTAACTAGTATTCGTAAGGGGAATAGGTTAAAACACAATGAAGTAGTAAAAGTAGTAACTAGTATTCGTAAGTGGAATAGGTTAAAACACAATGAAGTAGTAGAAGTAGTAACTGGTATTCGTAAGTGGAATAGGTTAAAACACAATGAAGTAGCAGAAGTAGTAACTAGTATTCATAAGTGGAATAGGTTAAAACACAATGAAGTAGTAAAATTAGTAACTAGTATTCGTAAGTGGAATAGGTTAAAACACAGCTCTGTTCTGTAAATCCCCCATGCACCCTTCTTTCTCTCTGAAGATAGCAAATGTTCAGTTTTTCAAAAAGTATTATTTGTGTAGGACAAATCGCTCCGTTTTGTTCACGTTTGGCTACGAAAAAAACACAATGAAGTAGTAGAAGTAGTAACTAGTATTCGTAAGTGGAATAGGTTAAAACACAATGAAGTAGCAGAAGTAGTAACTAGTATTCGTAAGTGGAATAGGTTAAAACACAATGAAGTAGTAAAAGTAGTAACTAGTATTCGTAAGTGGAATAGGTTAAAACACAGCTCTGTTCTGTAAATCCCCCATGCACCCTTCTTTCTCTATGAAGTTCCAGCATGTTAGTAGTCTGTGTTCTTTCCCGCTTCCTTCCAAACCTTCTGAAATATCATGTCGTACTAAGAGTTTAGGTCCAAATTTGTCAAACTCCCCTCAAAAATACAATACACCCTAAGAAAAACGTTGAATTATCTCCGAATCTCACTAAAAAGTTAATGTGACCATCCAAAAGTTTGTACAGTAATCTTAACATCTCAACTGTGCTTACATAATGGCTAGAGTCCAGTCATTAGTCTAACAGTCCCTAAAGTCCAGCTGCACTCAAACCACCTCTTGTTGTTCTTGTTCAAAAACGGTGTACTTTCCAGATAACCATTTCCAAGTTCTGCAAATAAACAGATGTTTATCTCCATAAAAAAAAAGTTGTTTCAGTTCCTAAGGATACATCGCCGACATCAGCAAGGGCCTCTGTAATTGTTTTTATTGAGCAAAGACCCTTCCTTTGCCCCATTTCCTCTGTTATCATAGGGAGTGGGGGTGATTAGATAGGAAAAACACACAAGTTGGCGCCTTCCCATCCTGCCTTGCAGCCTACAAGAGTCTGAGCGGTTCAGGATCTTCGTAAATCGCTGCATAAAAACAAACCCAATGTTTTTCTGTTGTGTTCAACTGTCCATGCAAGGAAAGGACTTTAGTACAATAGATATTCACATATTTGATAAAGCACAATAAGGAAAATGTCCACTTCTGGGGTTTTAAAGCCATCCAGCTTATGGAGAGTGTCAAAAGTGATTGATGACATTTTTTTGGACATGTTTCACCACTCTTCAATAGGTTATGTCATCCTGAGGCTCAGTAGGGTTAGCCCGCTCTCTGCTATCCTCACTTAGGTGGTGGCCAGACTATAAACACTTGGTTTTCCTGGCACCGCTGTGATGGTGTTGCCCGATTGTTGATGAAGGACACCGGTGGTTGATTCTCATGAAGTCCTTTGTTTTGTTTGGCCAATCGTCGACAGGTTGAAGTCTGTCAGGCCACAGTATATAGGAAGGTCAGTCTGTTGATAACTTCTGATCAACATCCCTACACATTCATGGGGGTTACCCTGGGGGACGGGTGTGTGGGCTACACCAATGCCATGAAAAAAAAAATATATATATATATATATGAATGAGTGATGGTATAAAATGGCATAGGCAAGATACAGTGGATGGTATAGAATACAGTATAGACATATGAGATGAGTAATGTAGGGTATGTAAACATATGAAAGTGTCATTGTTTAAAGTGGCTAGTGATACATATATTACATACATTTGTCCATTATTAAAGTGGCTAGAGTTGAGTCAGTGTGTTGGCAGCAGCCACTCAATGTTAGTGGTGGCTGTTTAACAATCTGATGGCCTTGAGATAGAAGCTGTTTTTCAGTCACTCGGTCCCTGCTTTGATGCACCTGTACTGACTTCGCATTCTGGATGATAGCAGGGTGAAAAGGCAGTGGCTCGGTGGCTGTTGTAAAGAGTTTGGTCTCCTGTTTCTCCACACAGATCTTTACTATAGACTACTGAGGTATTCTGTATGTGAAACTCTGTCTGCAATTGCATTTTATTACAAAAGAGTTTTATACAAAGGTTCCTGTGCATCTATCTGGAAGACTGATTGTTAAAGGAAACTTACATCACCCAATGCAAAGGACTACAACATAAACGGGTTATAAATAAATATCTATTTTGAGTAATCAAAAAACAGTCTTTTCACTTTTTTCATCTTAGAAATACAAGGTCTCTAAAGTGGGCAATCATCATGTCAAGCCTCCCACGCTCTACAGACATGGCGACAGGTTGCCAAGCAGTTAAAAGCGTTGGGCCAGTCACCAAAAGGTCGCTGGTGTAACTAATGCGCTGAGAGTTGGGAAGCAAGTACGAATCAAATCAAAGTTTATTTGTCACGTGCGCCGAACACAACATGTGTAGACCTTACAGTGAAATGCTTACATACAGGCTCTAACCAATAGTGTGAAAAACAGGTGTGTGTGTGTGTGTGTGTGTGTGTGTGTGTGTGTGTGTGTGTGTGTGTGTGTGTGTGTGTGTGTGTGTGTGTGTGCGTGTGCGTGTGTGTGTGTAGCTTTCCCCCTTTTTCCTCTCTCTACCCTACTGATGTTGCATTTGCAAACCCCTTTGGATAACATAGAGATTCTGGGAACATCAGAAGGTGGGGGGAAATTAACTATATTCTGGTAATCCGACCAATTGAACATATGCGGTGGTACTTAATGAATATGATGTTAGTTCGGTTGTCATCTGAGACATTCTCATCAATGATAAGATAACCTAAACTTGACAGTGGAAAGTCTACACATCAGAGTTATCAGATTCACATGGAATTGTTGTTCAATTTAAATGTTTGAATATGAAATGATTTGTGATGGGATGAAATGTGAAGTTAGCTTCTAAAATGTGAGATTTGGGTTTTCATAAGGTTAGGGCTCTGCTCAATCAGTGGCCTGCCCCTGTGAAGGGACATGGGCTATACAACTTTTCAAATACGCCCTCCTCTCCCTTCCTATATAAAGCCTTGACGACAATATAACCTCCTGTTTCGAGGACGTAAGGAAGACGGTCCGATGTCAGAATGGTTCAGATAATAACTACAGAACGAAGGCAACATCAGCGTGAGCTTTGGTTGCAAATGGTATGAACTTTGAACTCTTATTCACTACAGAAGTGATACCTCCGAGCTGTTGAGTTAGCAGGTTAGGAAGGAACAGACAGAGTATCTCGTCTATCACACAACGATGTTACTTCAACATATCCAATTTACCAGCAGAAACATTCTTCAAAGGACAAAGGACTCGGTTGGGCAACACTGCCTTCCATCTACCACCAACCTACTGAAGTGCAGCTCAGAGTAAATATTTATTGCATTTTCCTTTTCCAAATGGGCGGTAATTTAGAATACACAAGATACTGTATTTATGATAGCACAGCTTCTCCCTTTGTCCCTCAGTCTTCCCGCTCTTTCACTCAAACCCAGCCCCTTTTCTTTTGTGTAACCAGCTGTCATATCTGTTCTGCCCGCTAGGGACATTTTCCTTTCTGAAAGAAATTTGTAATTAAGTTATGATTAATTATTTGTATGTGTTATTCTGTGTGATTAGTTAGGTATTTAGCAAATAAATAATTAAACTCTATTTTGCATTGCTAATTCAACTTGTTAGCCAGGGTTCGTGCAGATAACCAATAATTTACAATTTTGAGATGAGACTGAATTAAGGTGATGATTATTATTGACTGCATTGATGTAAAATATTACTAGGTCTTTAAGAGTTTATTTGGAAGATAACAGCTCTATAAATATTATTTTGTGGTGCCCCGACTCTCTAGTTAATTACATTTACATGATTAGCTCAATCAGGTAATATTAATTACGGAGAAATAATTTCATAGAATAGCATGTCATATCACTTAATCCGGCATAGCCAAAGACACGACAGTGTGTAGGTGAGTAAAGAAATAAAACAACAGCAAAATGACATTTGAAAATAACAGTAGCAAGGCTATATACAGACGACCGGTTAGTCAGGCTTATTGAGGTAGTATGTACATACATGTAGGTATGGTTAAAGTGACTATGCATACTGTATATGATAAACCGAGAGTAGCGGCAGCGTAATAGAGGAGTTGGGGGGCCACACAATGCAAACAGTCCGGGTAACCATTTGGTTACCTGTTCAGGAGTCTTATGGCTTGGGGGTAAAAACTGTGAGTGAGTGTTTTAATAAATAAATAAAAGAAACACTGAACACGAACACAAACAAAGCACTGACATGAAAACAGAGTCAACAACACCTGAGGAAAGAACCAATGGGAGTGACAGATTTAGGGAAGATAATCAAGGAGGTGATGGAGTCCAGGTGAGTGTCTTGAGGCGCAGGTGCGCGTGACGGTGGTGACAGGTGTGCGAGATAATCAGCAGCCTGATGACCTAGAGGCCGGAAAGGAAGTATAGGTGACAGCTGGTTTAAATCCCTGAGTCGACTTGGAGAAAAGTCTGTCCTTGAGAAAGGCACTTAACCATATTTGCTCCTGTATGTCACTCTGATTAATGACAAAAATATAAACGCAACGTGTTTATGTCATGAGCTGAAGTTAAAGATCTCAGAAAAAGCTTATTTCTCTCTAATTTTGTGCACAAATTTGCTTTACATCCCTGTTAATCAGTATTTCTCCTTCCCAAAATAATCCATCCACCTGACAGGTGTGTCATATCAAGGAGCTGATTAAACTGCATTATGCAAGTGCACCTTGTGCTGGGGACAATAAAAAGCACTCAACACAATGCCACATACAGGTATGTCTCAAGTTTTGAGGGAGCGTGCAGTTGGCCTGCTGATTGCAGGACGGTCCACCAGAGCTATTGCCTCTCAAAAATTTTGAGAATCTGGCAGTATATCCAACTGGACTAACAACCACAGACCACGTGTAGGCGAGTGGTTTTCCAATGTCAACTTTTTGAACAGAGTGCCCCATGGTGGTAGTGGGGTTATGGTTAAGGCAGGCATAGGCTATAGATAACAAACACAATTGCATTTTATTGATAGCAATTTAAATGCCAAAGATACCGTGATGAGATCCTGAGGCCCATTGTCATGCCATTCATCCGCCGCCATCACCTCATGTTTTAGCATGAGAATACACAGACCCACGTTGCAATCTGTACACATTTCCTGGAAGCTGAACATGACCCAGTTCTTCCATGGCCTGCAAACTCACCGGACATGTCACCCATTGAGCATGTTTGGGATGCTCTGGATCAACGTGTACGACAGCATGTTCCAGTTCCCGGCAATATCCAGTAACTTCACACAGCCATTGAAGATTAGTAGGCCAACATTCCACTGTCCACAATCAACAGCCTGACCAACTCAATGCCGAAGCAGCTGTGTCGAGCTGCATGAGGCAAATGATTGTCACACCAGAACCTGACGGGTTTTCTGATCCACGCCCCTACCTTTTTTTAAAGGTATTGACCAACAGATGCATATCTGTATTCCCAGTCATGTGAAATCCATAGATTCGGGCCTATGGAATTTATTTAAATTGACTGTTTTCCTTATATGAATCTTCAAAATTGTTGCATGTTGAGTTTATATTTTTTTTCAGTATTCATGGATTCCCTATTGACTACAGTGGATTTATATACAGTATATATATTCAAGAATAAACCACGTAATTTGTCAACACCATTCCCTCTTGTCCCGTTGTCTCCAAAGACCCCAAATATATTCTTAACCCTGGGCAATATTTTCCAGGCATGTCAGTGGTACCATGAAGGCCACAGACATCTCTTTATTGGCACTGCCAAACCTCTGGATGTCCCTGTTTTCCCCTCTTTTCCTCCCGCACCAGGCTTCGTTAGAGAGCCATGGGAGAATAAGAGCGCTGATCCGTGAGGGGAGAACCGGGGTTCTCTGACACATTTCACTAGCACTCATAGCGGGATGAAAACAGCTTTCTGGAGCCCACTGAGAACAATGGGAAGTTGGACAAAAGGAGGGCAGCATTTTGCCATTTGGGTGCATTGGGTGCATGTGGTTTGCTGGTTTGTTTCAGCAGCCGTGCACGGCACGTGCTCTGCTTCTGTTTTACAGCATTTTGGTTATTAGTGACAATAATGTTGAAGGTTCGTCTCCTTCCTTTAATGCATTTTGAACATGTGTCAATCAAAAGCTACTTTGTGCATTATGTGCCAGGTTTTACCAGGATGTGAATGAAGACCTGTCCATGGATTTGAATTAATGTCTTGGGGTTGCGACTAACGATTGGGCTGTTGGAGGACAAATCATTTTGTTCACTTAGAGGCTTAATACATTCTGTCTTGCAAGAGAAAAATACTCTTGAAGTTTCATGACAAAAGAAGTGGGAAGCTATCATTTTAGTAGGTAGAGCAATCATGAAACAAAAGAACAGTGTGCTGAGAACTTATATTTTTGCTCTACCAATTTTCATCCCACACATCGTTCCGTTTTTGGAGATCTGAGTCACTGAAACAGAATTCAGAGTTAAACAAAAAAATGCTGGAAATGATTTAACAGTAAAATGATTTGCTGGTACTTATGAGGTTTTGAAGGGCAGGGAGTCATCGACTGTAGTCTGAGTCTGCAGTTATGTTCTGTGTAATGCATGTTACTGTCACATTTGGAAGCTAAGCGCAGGTGACAGTGGCCCAAAGGAACCTTGTTCTGCTTTATCCAACCATTGGTGTGGCAGACCATGCAATATTCAGGTCATTCTGCAGGAAGGCAAGTTGGCATTGCAGCATTAGACCGACACGAAAGCATTCTGTCTCAGGCAATATACTGTAGAACTGGACTTAAAAGAGGAGTGCTGTGAGATGGGTTTTTTCTCTCTCTTTATGCAGACTTTTAAAGGAAAAGGTCTAAAAACATACGTGTGGACTGGTGTGAGAGCATTAGGAAGTGTTGCGAAGGGTCATTTGTGGACTGGTGTGAGAGCATTAGGAAGCGTTGCAAAGGGTCATTTGTGGACTGGTGTGAGAGCATTAAGAAGTGTTGCAAATGGTCATTTGTGGACTGGTGTGAGAGCATTAAGAAGTGTTGCAAAGGGTCATTTGTGGACTGGTGTGAGAGCATTAGGAAGTGTTGCAAAGAGTCATTTGTGGACTGGTGTGAGAGCATGAAGAAGTGTTGCAAAGGGTCATTTGTGGACTGGTGTGAGAGCATTAGGAAGCGTTGCAAATGGTCATTTGTGGACTGGTGTGAGAGCATTAGGAAGCGTTGCAAATGGTCATTTGTGGACTGGTGTGAGAGCATGAAGAAGTGTTGCAAAGGGTCATTTGTGGACTGGTGTGAGAGCATGAAGAAGTGTTGCAAAGGGTCATTTGTGGACTGGTGTGAGAGCATGAAGAAGTGTTGCAAAGGGTCATTTGTGGACTGGTGTGAGAGCATTAGGAAGTGTTGCAAAGGGTCATTTGTGGACTGGTGTGAGAGCATGAAGAAGTGTTGCAAAGGGTCATTTGTGGACTGGTGTGAGAGCATGAAGAAGTGTTGCAAAGGGTCATTTGTGGACTGGTGTGAGAGCATGAAGAAGTGTTGCAAAGGGTCATTTGTGGACTGGTGTGAGAGCATGAAGAAGTGTTGCAAAGGGTCATTTGTGGACTGGTGTGAGAGCATGAAGAAGTGTTGCAAAGGGTCATTTGTGGACTGGTGTGAGAGCATGAAGAAGTGTTGCAAAGGGTCATTTGTGGACTGGTGTGAGAGCATGAAGAAGTGTTGCAAAGGGTCATTTGAATTTCCAGACATCAACTGCAGCTAGTCGTGACCAATCCTACAGCCTTAACCTAGCTGTACATAGTTATAATTAATAAGATAAGTGAAAGATGTGAGGTTATGGGAACCATTTAGTTACTCATAGGTTTTATTGTTAAGGTATGTTATGACGATTATACACATTTTGTCCCTAGAGAGTTGCAAGAGGGACAGTGTTCCGATGTGGTTAATTTCTTGAGGTGGTGAATTGGTGCATCCATTTAGCTTAACTACGGGTCTCAACGCCCACCCACAGAATGAGAATACTACATGGACTGTTTGAATTCGTTAGACTTCCATTTGGAATGTATTCAGATCCCAAAATGTAAATACCAGTACGTACCAGGCCAATTTAAGGTTTATAAAGTACTGTATTATATTGATTACTGATCAAGACTGTAAAACCAGGAACCTGAAACCAGCAGGACTGTGGAGCCTGAACCTGAAACCAGCAGGACTGTGGAACTGGAAGTGCCTGTTTTGTATGATCATGGTTTAAAGTCATTAATTCAGGTTCTTCAACAACTCTCCCATGATTCTATCTTTACAGCAAAATACTAGCATTGTCATTGTTTTTCTGCTGTTCTGTTTCACATAGGATGGGATTGGATATTTTCACATAGGATTGGAGGTTTTCACATAGGATAGGAGGTTTTCACATAGGATAGGAGGTTTTCACATAGGATAGGAGGTTTTCACATAGGATAGAAGGTTTTCACATAGGATAGGAGGTTTTCACATAGGATAGGAGATTTTCACATAGGATAGGAGGTTTTCACATAGGATAGGAGGTTTTCACATAGGATAGGAGGTTTTCACATAGGATAGGAGGTTTTCACATAGGATTGGAGGTTTTCACATAGGATAGGAGATTTTCACATAGGATAGGAGGTTTTCACATAGGATAGGAGGTTTTCACATAGGATAGGAGGTTTTCACGTAGGATAGGTTTTTACATAGGATAGGAGGTTTTCACATAGGATAGGAGGTTTTCACATAGGATAGGAGGTTTTCACATAGGATAGGAGGTTTTCACATAGGATAGGAGGTTTTCACGTAGGATAGAAGGTTTTCACATAGGATAGGAGGTTTTCACATAGGATATGATAGGATATTTTCACATAGGATAGTCGGTTTTCACATGGGATAGGAGATTTTCACATATGATAGGAGGTTTTCAAATAGGATAGGAGGTTTTCACATAGGATAGGAGATTTTCACATAGGATAGGAGGTTTTCACAGGATAGGATAGGATATTTTCACATAGGATAGGATGTTTTCACATAGGATAGGATAGGATATTTTCACATAGGATAGGAGGTTTCACATAGGAAAGGATAGGATATTTTCACATCGGATAGGATGTTTTCACATAGGATAGGATAGGATATTTTCACATAGGATAGGATGTTTTCACATAGGATAGGATAGGATATTTTCACATAGGATAGGATGTTTTCACATAGGATAGGATAGGATATTTTCACATAGGATAGGAGGTTTCACATAGGATAGGATAGGATATGGAGACACATGGACACATGGAGTAAACAATAAACAAGCCAATAACACAATAAACATGTCAATGACACAGTAGAAAAAAAGAAAGTCTATATACAGTGTGTGCAAAAGGCATGAGGAGGGAGGCAATAAATAGGCCATAGGAGCGAATCATTACAATTTACCAGATTAACACTGAAGTGATAAATGAGCAGATGATGATGGGCAAGTAGAGATACTGGTGTGCAAAATAGCAGAAAAGTAAATAAAATAAAAACAGTATGGGGATGAGGTAGGTAGATTGGGTGGGCTATTTACAGATGGACTATGTACAGCTGCAGCGATCGGTTAGCTGCTCAGATAGTTGATGTTTAAAGTTGGTGAGGGAAATAAAAGTCTCCAACTTCCGCGATTTTTGCAATTCGTTCCAGTCACTGGAAGGAAAGGCGGCCAAATGAGGTGTTGGCTTTGGGGATGCTAAGTGAGATATACCTGCTGGAACGTGTGCTACGGGTGTGTGTTGTTGTCGTGACCAGTGAACTGAGATAAGGCGGAGCTTTACCTAGCATAAATTTATAGATTACCTGGAGCCAGTGGGCCTGGCGACGAATATGTAGCGAGGGCCGGCCAACTAGAGCATACAGGTTGCAGTGGTGGGTAGTATAAGGTGATTTGGTAACAGAACAGATGGCACTGTGATAGACTGCAACCAGTTTGCTGAGTAGAGTATTGGAAGCTATTTTGTAGATGACATCACCAAAGTAGAGGATCGGTAGGATAGTCAGTTTTACTAGGGTAAGTTTGGCGACGTGAGTGAAGGAGGCTTTGTTGCGAAATAGAATGCCGATTCTAGAATTGATTTTGGATTGGAGATACTTAATATGAGTCTGGAAGGAGAGTTTACAGTCTAACCAGACACCTAGGTATTTATAGTTGTCCACATATTCTAGGTCGGAACTGTCCAGGGTGGTGATGCTTGTCGGGCGGGCGGTTGCGGGCAGAGAATGATTGAAAAGCATGCATTTGGTTTTACTAGCGTTTAAGAGTAGTTGGAGGCCACGGAAGGAGTGTTGTATGGCATTGAAGCTCGTTTGGAGGGGAGGATTCTAAAACAATCAATAGTTAACTGATAAACAGTACGGTCATGACAGGATTATTATAAGTAAAAAGGAGATGGGTGTTATAAGAAGGCATGAGAAACCCGCACACTTCTCTTTCTCTTGCATTAATTTCTCTAATCCAAGATGGCGTAGCAGTTCAGATGTCTTTGTCTTCGTCGTGTTATTTTCCTTTGTATGTATTTCGTATATTTTTTAAATATTTTAACCTCAGTCTCAACATACTCTCCTGCAACCCGCCTCACCCAATGTGGTATTGAGCTGCTATTTTCTATACTTTAGAACCGGAACCCCCAACAGGAACTAGCCAGCTAACTAGATACTAACTAATAGTCTGGTTAGCCTGGTTAACTCCTGCCAGTCTATACAACGCATTTCAACCCAGAGCTTACCGGACTGCTCTTTCCCCACATCTCCGGTTTCCTACCGCAAGCTCTGAACTGGTTCACCTGTTTTGGTTAGTTATTATTGGTTTATTTCACTGTAGAGACTCCAGCCCTGCTAAATATGCCTTAACTTGCCCTTTAATTTTACCTCCCACAACATGCGGTGACTTCACCTGGTCTAAATGATGTCTCTAGGGACAAAACCTCTCCCATCATCACCTCATCACCTCTCTCAATGCCTAGGTTTACCTTCACTGTATTCACATCCTACCATACCCTTGTCTCTACATCATACCTTGAATCTATTCTTCCGCGCCCAGAAAGCTGTTCCTTTTACTCTCTGTTCCGAATGCACTAGACAAGCAGTTCTTTTAGCCTTTAGCCATACCCTTATCCTCCTCCTCCTCTGTGTCTTTGGTGATGTAGAGGTTAATCCAGGCCCTGCAGTGCCTAGCTCCACTACCATTCCCCAGGTGCTCTCATTTGTTGACTTCTGTAACCATAAAAGCCTTGGTTGCATGCATGTTAACATTAGAAGCCTCCTCCCTAAGTTTGATTTACATACTGCTTTGGCACACCCTGCCAACCCGGATTTCCTAGCCGTGTCTGTATCCTGGTTTAGGAAGGCCACCAAAAATCCTGAAATTCCCAACCCTAACTATAACATTTCCCAACAAGATAGAACTGCCAAAGGGGGCGGAGTTGCAATCTACAATTCGAGCTTCTACTTCTAAAAATCCACCTTTCCAGAAACAAGTCTCACCATTGCCGCTTGTTATAGAACACCTTCTGCCCTCAGCTGTGCCCTGGACATCATTTGTGAAAAGAATGCCCCCATCTATCTTCAGAGCTCTTACTGTTAGGTGACCTAAACTGGGACATGCTTACCACCCCGGCCATCCTACAATCTAAGCTTGACGCCCTCAATCTGACACAAATTGTTAATGAACCTACCAGGTACAACCCCAAATCCATAAACATGGGCACACTCATAGATATCATCCTGATGATGTCCTCTAAATACACCTCTGCTGTCTTCAACCAGGATCAGGATCCAACCAGGATCTCAGCGATCACTGCCTCATTGCCTGCGTCCGTAATGGGTCTGCGGTCAAACGACCACCCCTCATCTCTGTCAAACGCTCCCTAAAACACTTCAGCTTGCAGGCCTTTTTAATCGCCCTTGCCTGGGTATCCTGGAAGGATATTGACCTCATTCCGTCAGTTGACCTCATTCCGTCAGCACTTTAAAAGTGCTTTCCTCACCATCTTAAATAAGCATGCCCCATTCAAAAAATGCAGAACCAGGAACAGATATAGCCCTTGGTTCACTCCAGACCTGACTGCCCTTGACCAGCACAAAAACATCCTGTGGCATTCTGCATTAGCATCGAATAGCCCCCGCAATATGCAACTTTTCAGGGAAGTTAGGAAACAATATACACAGGCAGTTAGGGAGGCAAAGGCTAGCTTTTTCAAACGTAAATGTGCATCGTGTAGCACAAATTACAAAAAGTTCTGGGACACTGTAAAGTCCATGGAGAAAAATAACACCTCCTCCCAGTTGCCCACTGAGGCTAGGAAACACTGTCACCACCGATAAATCCATGACATTTGAGAATTTCAATAATAATTTTTCTACGGCTGGCCATGCTTTCCACCTGGCTACCCCTACACCGGTCAACAGCCCTGCACCCGCCACAGCAACATGCCCAAACCTCCCCCATTTCTCCTTCACCCAAATCCAGATAGCTGATGTTCTGAAAGAGTTCCAAAATCTGGACCCCTACAAATCAGCTGGGCTAGACAATATGGACCCTCTCTTTCTAAAATGATCCACCTCAATTGTTGCAACCCCTATTTCTAGCCTGTTCAACCTCTCTTTCGTATCATCTGAGATCCCGAAAGATTGGAAAGCTGCCGTGGTCATCCCCCTCTTCAAAGCGGGAGACACTCTAGACCCAAACTGCTACAGACCTATATCTATCCTACCCTGCATTTCTAAGGTCTTCAAAGCCAAATTATACAGATCACTGACCATCATACATATCACTGACCATTTCGCTGCTATGCAATCAGGTTTCCGAGCTGGTCATGGGTCACCTCAGCCACGCTCAAGGTCCTTAACTATATTATAACCTCCATCGATAAAGGACAATACTGTGCAGCCGTATTCATCGACCAGGCCAAGGTTTTTGACTCTGTCAATTACCACATTCTTATTAGCAGACTCAACAGCCTTGTTTTCTCAAATGACTGCCTCGCCTGGTTCACCAACTACTTCTCAGACAGAGTTCAGTTTGTCAAATAGCAGGGCCTGTTGTCTGGACCTCGTGCAGCCTCTATGGGGGTGCCACAGGGTTCAATTCTCGGGCCGACTCTTTCTCTGTATACATCAATGATGTCGCTCTTGTTGCTGGTGATTTGCTGATACACCTCTACGCAGACAACACCATTCTGTATACTTCTGGCCCTTCTTTGGACACTGTGTTAACTAACATCCAGACGGGCTTCAATGCGACACAACTATTCTTCCGTGGCCCCCAACTGCTCTTAAATGCAAGTAAAACTAAATGCATGCTCTTCAACCGATCGCTGCCCGCACCTGCCTGCCTGTCCAGCATCACTACTCTGGACGGTTCAGACTTAGAATATGTGGACAATTACAAATACCTAGGTGTCTGGTTAGACTTTAACCTCTCCTTCCAGAGTCACATTAAGCATTTCCAGTCCAAAATTAAATCTAGAATCGGCTTCCTATCCTTGACTTCAGCGATGTCATTTATAAAATAGCCTCCAACACTCTACTCAGAAAATTGGTTGCAGTCTATCACAGTGCCATCCGTTTCGTCACCAAAGCCCCATATACTTCCCACCACTGCGACCTGTATGCTCTCGTTGGCTGGCCCTCGCTTCATATTCGTCGCCAAACCCACTGGTTCCAGATCATCTATAAGTCTTTGCTAGGTAAAGCCCCGCCTTATCTCAGCTCACTGGTCACCATAGCAGCACCCACCCGTAGCATGCGCTCCAGCAGGTATGTTTCACTGGTCACCCCCAAAGCCAATTCATCTTTTGGCCGCCTTTCCTTACAGTTCTCTGCTGCCAAAGACTGGAACAAATTGCAAAAATCACTGAAGCTGGAGACTCATATCTCCCTCACTAACCTTAAGCATCAGCTGTAAATAGCCCATCCAACTACCTCATCCCCATATTGTTATTTATTTCATTTATTTTACTCCTTTGCACCCCAGTATCTCTACTTGCACATTCATCTTCTGCACAGCTATCACTCTTGTGTTTAATTGCTAAATTGTAATTACTTCACCAAGACGGCCTATTTATTGCCTTACCTCCGTAATCTTACCTCATTTGCACACGCTGCATATAGATTTTTGTTCCTTATTGTGTTATTGACTGTACGTTTGTCAATTCCATGTGTAACTCTGTGTGGTTGTTTGTGTCGCACTGCTTTGCTTTATTTTGGCCAGGTCGCAGTTGTAAATGAGAACTTGTTCTCAACTGGCCTACCTGGTTAAATAAAGGTGAAATATATATGTAGATTTTTAATTGTTGGTATCACTTATTTTTTATTAAAGCATATGTGTCAGCCTCTTTGCCATTCGTCAAAGCTTTGTTGAGTGTTTGCAATTTGCACCCACAAATAGACATTGCTCCACCCACATCATTCCAGTGTGTGCAAAAGGATTGGAATCAAAAGATGCACTTGTCTTTGGTATCGCCATGCAACAAGATAGCCCCGATGTGCAGGTGCCTTTTTTAACTCTGTTATTAAAAGACCAAACAGTTGTCCAAATGCTTCTTGCTTAAGTGATGTCATCAAGAGTAATTGCATTGAGCATGATCTGGAGTCAAGATCCTCTTCACTGAAAATGTTGAATTTAACAAACACATACACCTACCATTTTGTGCAATGGCTTGTTGTGCAGTCATTGTACAAATGTGTCAATATCTAACTGTTGCTGTAGCAATATGAAGTGATCACAACAAAAGGACATTATGTGACTTTCCGATCAAAATGAGACAATTCAAATAGTGTATCTTATTTTGTCTGTTGAAATAGACAATATCAAAAAGTGATTTGCTAGTAAAGTACGATTGTCTGATATAGATTCAGATAAAAATCAGAGAGAAAAATTGATTTTACACAAATATATATTTTCACATCCAAAGAATAAAACATATACAAATGACTTTCATACAGTAGAGTGGAGGCAGGGTGTGTAGACTTCCAAAGACACACATATATATATATATATATATATATATATATATATATATATATATATATATATATATATATATATATATATATATATATATATACAGTACAGTTGTAACATACAATACAGACATTGTCCTTGAAAATACTTTGTAGCAAGTGCTACTTGAAATATCAAAGTCGTCCAATATGAAAACGGCTTTGAATACAGTTTTAAGATCAGATTAAGTCCTTTAGTTAGAAACTGTCCTGCAGTCCGTGTCACATTCTGACAAATGTTACGAAACAGGATGCATTTAATTCACTTGCCATAAATACAGCTAGCTAATATGCAGATGTATCTGAGAGTTGGTACCGACATGTGTTCTGGTCCTATACACACGCTTGTGCAGTGTCATGGTGTTCATTTAGTTACCAATGGTCACTGTATGATTATGATTGAATAACGTTCCAGTGGTAGATGCCTGTTCCTCTTCCTACAAAAAAACTGGAAAAACAACTCCAAAGGAAATTACAGATGCAATTCAGGCATCATTCACCCTCCATCGGAGGACACAGGCAACATGGAGGTGTGGCTTTGCTTGTACCCTTGTGCACAGCTAACAGAAAGGGCACAAAGAACATTAATTTAAATGTCCGACTGATGGGTAAGGTACGCTAATAATCGTGCTTCCTCTAACATCAACAAAAACAGCAAAATGGTACAAACAAAAAAGCGAACCCCCTGACAACCTTCCACACATTAGACAGCTGCTTCCTATTTCAATGCCTCGCATACACCCATAAATACTGTGTTATATACACTGCACATTCACAAAACAGTCACAGCACCCACCCCCTGCAAGATTTACAACATATTTACATCTGATTGTGAGTTGGTTCTAGCATTTGGATGAAAACATTATTTTAATAAAGTTATGAAATCCAAATGAATGATCCAAGGAGGAAATGTGTAATATATGAACATAGTGAATAAAGTGTATACGTATCACTGAGAGGAATGTAATGTTGATCCTATGTATAAAACTATTCTATAGATTTACAACAGTGCCATAACCAAATTTCATCATTGAAGTAATATTCAGTTGTACAAGGACAGATATTGGCATAAACTATAATAGTTGGTAATGGTAAAGCTTGTAACTTTTCACAAGTTAATTAAGCACCAAAAAGTGACTGTACTGTATCTTTTTGTCAGGGTTTCCATTAGCTGGTAATAGTTGGCTTTTGGCCGCTAAAAAAATACAAAAGCCAATAAATAAAATTGGCACCGGCCATTTGTCTGGGAGGAAGAAATAAAATACATCAAAATAAGGCTTTTTACCCCATTCATTAATAATGGAAATACCAATTGCTGTAAATGCATTTCACCGGTCACGCTTATAAGGCTATGCGCTAATTTGCCGAATTTAGTGGAATTAAATTGGCGCGTGTGTATATTCGCAATATATCTTATTTATCACACACTCACAGCATACAGATACAGAACCTTTGTGTGGAAAATCTGTTAGACCGCTTTTATAAACCCAGTAATTGCGCAACAATTGTAAATGCAATCCTGCATTAAAAAATAGATTTTGGGTCACAATTAAAACGAGCTACTATTTTTTTTCTCAACTGGTAATTGTAGCACTCTTCTCATTCGCCATTCAAATACATAGGGAACGGAAGGCAAGCTCTGTCATCATAAGGTCCTGTGTTCAGTCGGTAGAACATGCTGCTTGCAATGCCTGGGTTGTGGGTTTGATTCCCACAGGTGACCAATACAGAAATGTGTTTACTCACTACTGTAAGGTGCTCTTGATAGATGTCATATTCAATTTGTCTCCCCTTCTCGTAAGCCTGTTATATTGGACAGTGTCATTTTTATTGATATGTTTGTAAGTGTCAGCAGAGTAGCCTACCCTGTAATTTGTCTTATTAAAAAGATTCTGCTAATGTCTCCAGTCAAATAAAGTGTAGTAGAATTGCATGATGTGTTTTTCCCAGAAAGAATAAACGTATATAGCCCAGGCTAGTATTCAATACACACTCCACCATTCATTGAAATTCATTTTTTTGCAGACAGTGATTGAGTTATTAGCTTAAATTCTGACTATCCAATCTACTCATCACATTATGAATGGTAGACTATCTTACATAAGTCTACAAATGCAATGATGCACGGAATGCTTAATTATAAAGGTGTATTTTTTATGGTGAACATTTGCTTCCCCAAACTTGAAACTCACGTGTCACATATACATATGCTAGCTCGTGATTTTGCTCTTTCGATACTCGTCTTGTTGGCTGAGGAAAAGTACATGTGAACAGTTATTCTAACATCTTCAAAGTGCGCAGTAAGGACACAAGTCATTGCATCCTCAACTTGCATGTTCTGTTCAGATGAATTACAATAATCTAAATGTGATTTATGTAATTCTGAGCAGTGGGTGGAAGCCCTAATCAGGTTACGCACCCAATGCATATGGGTCCAGTAAATGTCTCGAAGATCCATTAAATTAAAATATGCCTGTCAAATTTCCAGCGACACATTTTCATAATGGAAACCCTGCTTTGTGTATAGTTGCTGCAAGTGTAACCTTGTCCTCAACTTTAGCCTAGATTCAGCTAGACTAGAGGAATACAGAGCATAGCCTCATAGTGGTATAGTTGTAATGTGTAAAATTAACCGACAAGAGCGATTATTGGTTTGGCACAAAGCAAGTCACAAATAGCATTTTTTTTTGGCAAACAGCCAAGCTTTATCTAAACTCATAATATCATAATTTGGATTGTCAAACCTCCTTTTGACTTGTACAGTCATGTTGAAAGGACTGCCCAATATGTAAATGCTTTAAGACAAATAATCAGAATATATACATTCGGCTTCCACTGAAAAGAGCAACAGCATGTTAGAACATGTATACTTAGAATATAGTGATTCTGACAAGGCAGATAAAACGATTAAGTGCCCATTCAAACATGTTAATCGAAGGTAGCAAATGTAGTTTTTTTCAGTGTGTATAATTCTTCTATTGTTTATCCCTTCTTTTTTGGGGGGGTGCTTATGCAGAAAATATCGGGAGAACAGTTCAGTTCTCCAACGTCGCTGTGTGACAGTAACCCAGTAACCATAGTAACAAACTGCAGCCCACCCAACCTCCATTCCCAAACACACTGCAACCCCCACCACTTCCCCCACCCCTCCCCTCATTCCCAAACACGCTGCAGCACACCCTCCCCCCTCCTCCCCCCAACCCTCCATTTCCAAACAAGATGCAGCCCCTCTCCATTTCCAAACATGCTGCACCCCCACCCCCCCTACCCCACCCCTCCCCTCCATTCCCAAATACACAGCCGAGTTAGCCTTTCTTCAGGCAAACGGGTTCTCCGATTTTAAGATGGAGGTCTCGATGTCAAGGCAGCCCCCCTTGCCATTCAAGTGTTCTGTGTTGCTGTCGATGCTGTAGCAGCCCTGGACATCGGTGATGGACGAGGCTGTGTATGAGGCGGACCGCATGGCATCCGAGTGGGTCAAGGTGCTCCCAAACTGCATACGGTACTGTTTCCAATGTCTCCTCAGAACACCTTGCACCTGCCAAGACACAATGTGGACCATTTCATTCAGTACACAGAATATACATGAATACAATTAGCAATGAATTACTTTCATGAATGACTAAGAATGAATTAACCCTAATTGCAAGACTATCCATGTATCTTCATACAGTATTTGCCTCGCCATCTTCCAGTCATTTACAAGGACCCTTGTCCTCTCCATGTGTCTTGTGAAGCATGGCTGTCAAAGGAGGTAAAGGGCCAAGCAAACCAAATCCATACCCTAATTACTACTTTGGTACAAAACCCTCTCTAGCACTGCTGATACCACTCTGTGGACGGTCCCTTGACATCTGGATGCATGCCAATGCTTTCATGATCTCTAGTCTGGGAGAATCCACTCCTGAAGCTCACACACTCCTATGCAATGCTCTGGAAGGTCAACTCCCGGGGAGGGTATGCAAAGAGAAAGTGTCCTAACCTCAGCTTATACACACAGGGGGCTGAGGACAAGGAGGTACAGGGGAGGAGAGAATTGCAAAATTCCTGAAACAGTCCTGGAAAATTCTTAGCTGGCAAGGGAATCATCCAACCTAGAATTCTTTATCTGGGATTTCAGAAAACCTGATGGACATGATTGTGGGTGAGAAACATACCTCTCCGTTGAAGAAGCAGAAGATGGTGGCCACCAGCAGCCCCTGAAACAAAAGTGTTGCCCAGTCAGGTGATTAATGCATCATCATTTCCCGAGGAGAATGTCTCAAGTTCTCTAACAGCAAAAAAACTGTTGAGGCATGGGGCAGAATGCTGATTTTCACACTTTCATGCATTTTGGCATCAGGTCTTTCGAGGAGCATGTAAAACAAGTGTGAGAGAGAGAGAGAGAGAGAGAGAGGAGAGACAGAGAGAGAGAGAGACAGCAAGAGACAGCGACAGACAGAGACAGAGTGTGACAGAGAGAGAGAGAGAGAGAGAGAGAGAGACAGCAAGAGACAGAGAGACAGCAAGAGACAGCAACAGACAGAGACAGAGTGTAACAGAGAGAGAGAGAGAGAGAGAGAGAGACAGCGAGAGACAGAGACAGACAGAGACAGAGCCGTACAGAGAGAGAGAGGGAGAGAGAGAGAGAGAGAGAGAGGGGGGGGGAGAGAGAGAGAGACAGAGACAGAGCAGTACAGAGAGAGACAGAGAGAGAGGGAGAGAGAGAGAGAGAGATAGAGACAGCAAGAGACAGAGACAGACAGACAGACAGACAGAGCGGGACAGAGAGAGACAGAGAGAGAGGGAGAGGGAGAGAGAGGGAGAGAGAGAGAGAGAGAGAGAGAAAGAGAGAGACAGCAAGAGACAGAGACAGAGCGTGACAGAGAGAGAGAGAGACAAAGACGTTGTGTTGTATGATTTATTGAGCTGAATCAGCCTGGCCCCAGAACGCTCCAACTGCACCTCCCCATCATGAGCTGCAGCATTCAACCCTCCCCTCCCAGACAGTGACTTATGTTTTCCTTCCTGCCAGTCTTCCACAGGCCATGGGATAAAGATGCAGGAGCTGACAGGAGTCGACCTGGTCTTCATAAAAACTCACAAGCCAATAATAGGGAACACAGTGAGAGACAGTGGCTTTAGATGAATGTGTTTGATGCGCTTATAGACAGTAACTCTGGACAAGAACATCTGCCAAATGACAAAGGACAACACACACATCCAATGCTATCAGAAAGTATTCACACCCCTTGACTTTTTCCACGTTTTGTTGTGTTACAGCCTGAATTTAAAATGTATTAAATAGAATGAAAAGTGAAACGTATTAAGTCAATAGATATTCAACCCGTTTGTTATAGAAAGCCTAAATAAATTCAGGAGTAAAAATGTGCCTAACAAGTCACATGGTCTCTGTGTTCAATAATAGTGTTTAACATGATTTTTGACTATCTCATCTTTCAACTACACACCTACAATTATCTGAAAGTTCCATCAGTCGAGCAGTGAATTTCAAACACAGATTCAACCACAATAACCATGAAGGTTTTCCAAAGAAGGGTACCTCTTGGTAGATGAGTCAAAATAAAAAAGCAGACAATGAATATCCCTTTGAGCATGGTGAAGTTATTAATTAGGTTGAAGGAGGTTGTATAGATACAACCAGTCACTGCAAAGATACAGGCATCCTTCCTAACTCAGTTGCCGGAGAGGAACTCAGGAAATAGCTCAGGGATTTCACAATGAGGTCAATGATGACTTTAAAACAGTTACAGAATTTAATGGCTGTAAGGAAACTGAGAATGGATCAACAACATTGTAGTTACTCCACAATACAGACAGAGTGAAAAGAAGGAAGCCTGTACATAATACAATTTTTACAAAACATACATCCTGTTTGTAATGAGTCAGTAAACTAAAACTGCAAAAACTGTGGCATAGGAATGAACGAACCGGCCTTGTCCGTACCATGAAAAACAGCCCCAGACCATTATTACTCTTCCACCAAACTTTACAGTTGGCACTATGCATTGGGGCAGGTTGCGTTCTCCTGGCATCCACCAAACCCAGATTCGTCCGTTGGACTGTCAGATGGTGAAACGTGATTGATCACTCCAGAGAACGCGTTTCCACTGCTCCAGAGTCCAATGCTTCACACAACTCCAGCCGAAGCTTGGCATTGCACACAGTGACCTTAGGCTTGTTTGCGGCTGCTCGGCCATGGAAACTCATTTCATGAAGCTCCCAACGAACATTTATTGTGCTGAGATTGTTTCCCGTGGCAGTTTGGAACTCGGTAGTGAGTGTTACAACTGAGGGCAGATGATTTTTACACGCTACGCGCTTAAGCACTTGGTGGTCCCGTTCTGTGAGCTTGTGTGGCCTACCACGTTACGGCTGAGCCGTTGTTGCTCCTAGATGTATCCATTTCACAATAACAGTACTTACAGTTGACCGGGGCAGCTCTAGCAGGGAAGTTATTTGAAGAACTGATTTGTTTTAAAGGTGGCATCCTATAACGGTGCCACAATGAGTCACTGAGCTCTACAGTAAGGCCATTCTACTGCCAATGTTTGTCTATGGAGATTGCATGGTTGTGTGCTCGATTTTAAACACCTGTCAGCAACGGGTGAGGCTGAAATAGCTGAATCCACTCATTTGAAGGGATGGCCATATACCTTTGTATATATAGTGTATATATTTAATCACTTTGGAATTCAGGCTGTAACAACAACATGTGGAATAAGTCAAGGGGGATGAATACTTTCTGAAGGCATTTTACATAGAAATTCATTCACCACAAGCCAACTGGGAGACACACCAAACATGTGGAAGAAGGTGCTCTGGTCAGATGAAACCAAAATTGAACTTTTTGGCAACAATGCAAAACATTATGTTTGGCGTAAAAGCAACACAGCTCATCACCCTGACCACACCATCCCCACTGTCAAACATGGTGGTGGCAGCATCATGGTTTGGGCCTGCTTTTCTTCAGCAGGGACAGGGAAGATGGTTAAAATTGATGGGAAGATGGATGGAGCCAAATACAGGACCATTCTGGAAGAAAACCTGATGGAGTCTGCAAAAGACCTGAGACTGGGACGGAGATTTGTCTTCCAACAAGACAATGATCCAAAACATAAAGCAAAATCTACAATGGAATGGTTCAAAAATAAACATATCCAGGTGTTAGTATGGCCAAGTCAAAGTCCAGACCTGAATCCAATCGAGAATCTGTGGAAAGAACTGAAAACTGCTGTTCACAAATGCTCTCCATCCAACCTCACTGAGCTCGAGCTGTTTTGCAAGGAGGAATGGGAAAAAAATTCAGTCTCTCGATGTGCAAAACTGATAGAGACATACCCCCAAGCGACTTACAGCTGTTATCGCAGCAAAAGGTGGCGCTACAAAGTATTAACTTAAGGGGGCTGAATAATTTTGCACGCCCAATTTTTCCGTTTTTGATTTGTTAAAAAAGTTTGAAATATCCAATAAATGTCGTTCCAATTCATGATTGTGTCCCACTTGTTGTTGATTCTTCACAAAAAATACAGTTTTATATCGTTATGTTTGAAGCCTGAAATGTGGCAAAAGGTCGCAAAGTTCAAGGGGGCCGAATACTTTCGCAAGGCACTGTATATTACTGTAAGCCTAGAAATGTATAATTTCACTGAGCTGGGGTAACTAGCAGAGAATAGATAGTCTTACCTGATAATGCATTAAGATGTGCATGATGTAGTCGTAGATCTCAGAGGAGACTCGTTCCTCTGGTTTGTAGGGCAACAGGACGTACTGGATGCCCAGGAGAGGTACAAGAATCAGGGTGGCGCGCACAGCCTTCATGTAGAGGCTGGACTCAGCCTGGTTGGTCACCTTCAGCTTGGTGATCAGGACGCGCACAATGTTCAACAGGAAGAACAGGTTAACCTTGGAGGAGAAGGAGAGAGAAAACGGACAAATTAGTCCGAATAATATTAGCAGTCTAGAGGACATGATTATCCAAAGGACCCGCTATACCATACCGGAAATATAGAAGAAATACTGTTCAGGACTGTTAGCAACAGTGTGTTCATTTCTTGATGTTGGAAAATTGTGAATTCTTAAGTTTCTGAATCACTGATGTCGAGAGTGGATTCACATAATCACCATTACAATTCTCGTATTGACCAGACAAGGAGAAAACATAAAATCAAATCAAATGTATTTGTTAAGCCATTTTTACATTAGCAGATGTGCTTTTACAGAAACCCAGCTTTAAACCCTGAACAGAAACCAATGCAGATGTAGAAGCACTGTGACTAGGAAAAACTCCATAGAAAGTCAGGAATCTAGGAAGAAACCTAGAGAGGAACCATGCTCTGAGGGGTGGCCAGTCCTCTTTTGGCTGTGCTGGGTAGAGATTATAAGAGTACATTGAAATTTTTAAGGCCAGATCGTTCTTCAAGATGTTCATAGATGACCAGCAGGGTCAAATAATAATCACAGTGGTTGTAGAGAGTGCAACAGGTCAGCACCTCAGGGGTAAATGTTAGTTAGCTTTTCATAGCTGAGCATTCAGAGGTCGAGACAGCAGGTGCGGTAGGTAGAGAGAGAGAGAGAGAGAGAGAGAGAGAGAGAGAGAGAGGGTCAAAAACAGCAGGTCGCATGTCCAGTGAACGGGTCAGTGTTCCATAGCTGCAGGCAGGACAGTTGAAACTGGAGTAGCAGCACGACAAGGTAGCACATTATGCAGAAGTCCTCAAAATAAAGAAACATCAGCACATCTGATAAGACAATGCAGCGGTGTACCAGATTGGACCCTCAGACAATAATTGTAAAGCACAGGAGGATGCTTGATTTGCCGGTTTACTTTGAAGGGTGACCAGTGACATGTTGTTCTGCCAAATGACTCATGGATGAGTCAGTCCACAGAGGGACCAGCCGTTGAGGCCAAACTGCAGGTAAATTAAAGGGATAGTTCTGTGAAATTATTTACGTAGATATTACTTGGCCAATTTAACAAAACTAAACTGTGAATTTCAGTCTCTCCTTGTCCATAGGCTGCTTTCACGGTAAGGAAATTAAATATGTAATTTCACTGAACTATCCCTTTAAAATTAAAACAACATTCTGTTACACTGCACTCCCCTTTTTATCCAAGATTGCACTCAACAGTCGCCAGAATATAGTTTTTTAATTTCCCCGAACCTAACTGTATTGCAGACTTACCAACAGAGCAGCGCAGATGGGCCCATGGATTATGTAGAGGAGTGAAGTGTTGGAGCTTATCCAACAACTGTAGGAGGGAGAATCAGGCATTCAGGAGAATCAGGCATTCAGGGTCTGCTACTTTTATTGTTGAAATTCGATTTAAAAGGAGATGCTTACAGGAAACATATGAATAAAAAAATGTAATTGAAAGCACTAGAAAGCAATCGATATCAGGGTAGGGAATACTGGTAGCTGTCATAGAAACTAATGACAGGACATAGGCATTATGCTGTATGAATAGTTTGTAGTTTTAAGGAATGATCAATTCGATGAAAACAATTAAGGGAAAAAGCGATGGAAGTAACTCACTTGTCATTGTAGTAGTAACTGCGAGCGATCGCATGTATAGATGCTGGAATTAGAGGAAAGCCTGAAAAACAACAGACATCCTTTGTTAGTGACAAACAATGCTACTTCCATGAAATAACATCACACTTCATATCCTATAAGGGATATGACGTTATCCCCAAAATATACCCCACCCGTGGAGATAGTACCACATCCCCCAAAAACCTACCCCAGCCGAGGAGATAGTACCACATCCCCCAAAAACCTACCCCAGCCGAGGAGATCCCAAAAACCTACCCCAGCCGAGGAGATAGTACCACATCCCCCAAAAACCTACCCCAGCCGAGGAGATAGTACCACATCCCCCAAAAACCTACCCCAGTCGAGGAGATAGTACCACATCCCCCAAAAACCTACCCCAACCGTGGAGATCCCAAAAACCTACCCCAGCCGAGGAGATAGTACCACATCCCCCAAAAACCTACCCCAGCCGAGGAGATAGTACCACATCCCCCAAAAACCTACCCCAGCCGAGGAGATAGGACCACATCTGCCAAAAACCTAACCCCAACCGTGGAGATCCCAAAAACCTACCCCAGCCGAGGAGATAGTACCACATCCCCCAAAAACCTACCCCAGCCGAGGAGATAGTACCACATCCCCCAAAAACCTACCCCAGCCGAGAAGATAGTACCACATCCCCCAAAAACCTACCACAGCCGAGGAGATAGTACCACATCCCCCAAAAACCTACCCCATTCGAGGAGATAGTACCACATCCCCCAAAAACCTACCCCAGCCGAGGAGATAGTACCACATCCCCCAAAAAACCTACCCCAGCCGAGGAGATCCCAAAAACCTACCCCAGCCGAGGAGATAGTACCACATCAAGTGCTGTTTCTCAGCGAACACGGCAACAACGATGAGGGTATGCAGGTATATCCCTTCACATAGCATCCAGAAGTAGTTGCAGCCAAACAGATAAAGATGGATGAACACGGACACTTTACAGCTTGTCTAGAAAAAAGAACACGGGGTGAAATTTAGGGCTGGCCACACGATATACGACATCATCACCATATTTAGGTGCCGATACCATATCTATTGCGATTCTCAAGATTCTATATGTATTGCGATTCGATACTGTGACTTTATTGTGATTTGATATTCCTAACATATTGCTCATAAAATAGCAGAGTTTTGACACAGGTACAGCTGACTGGCGCTAGCTGTCGCTACCTAGCTAACGCAAAAATAAGTACTATCAATTTGGATCCATGTCACGTAGTTTTTCTGGGCAAAATATCTATAAATGAATATCTATAAATGAATATCTATAAATGCAGCAGTAAATTAGCAGTGTGTGTCCTACCATTACCCTGGTGTGTGGCTGTATGATATACATAACATAGTATAATATAGATATACAATTATTTATATTTATATACAAACGCATGTTATCTACCACCCACACACCTACCTACTACCCACCCACCCATCCATTCATCCATCCATCCATCCATCCATCCACCCATCCCTCCAACGATCCATCCATCCACCCATCCAACCATCCAACCATCTATCCATCCAGCCATCCCTCCAACGATCCATAAACTCACAGGGTTTCTTTGTACCAGTTCCTGGTTATTCGCCACAGCGGTCAACCAGATGATGGTGATGACCGAGTTCAAAACAAAGGAGAAGAAGAGGTTTTTGTGGAGAGTGACCCTTTGGCAACTTAAACTCCTACACGAAAGGAGAAAAGGAGTAGACGTTGTCATTGTGGAGATAAAAACAGAAACACAAGGTAAAAAGTTATTTGTACCAGCTATCTGTGAATAAAAACAGACCGAGGAACAACGCCTTTGAGTATTTAATTATTTATGTTGTTTGGTTAATTTATACTCACTTGAAATTGAAAAATATTCCCAGGGAAATGAATAGGGATATCAGTGACAAGCCGTGGCCAATGAGAGCCAAGTAGAATAAATTCATGGCAGTCTGGAAGAGAGTAGACACGATAAGCCTCATATTATCCTAGCATGTCTTAGCCTGGCTAACACCCTCACTACATAATGCACTCAATAATCAATATAAAATGTCCTTGTTAGTTTTAGTCAAAGAGCCCTGATAATCACAGAGCAGAGAGCTCAAAGCCTTAGCCAAATACCATCTCCACATGTTTTTTCAAATGCTTTATGTCCATTCAAAACAGCAATCTGCAAGTTTCTCTAGGAGGGCATACATTTACATTTAAGTCATTTAGCAGACGCTCTTATCCAGAGCGACTTACAAATTGGGCAAAATAACATTCCTCACATGCAGCAAGCAACTGTTTTTGAATTACTAGAACATCCATTTGATATTCTTTTGACTTTATACTGTAAAATCTTGTGTAATTGAGAAGATGAATAAAAATATTTCAGACTGTGACGTACCATCCTGCCTTCTTTAGTGTGCTCGTTGCATCGCGTGTAGTTAGTCCACGTTCGGTTGCTGTCGGGATGCAGAAACCAGTGTCCGTTCTCACTGCAGATTTTTGTCACCATTTCTGTAGAGCATTACATCAAAATGCTGGAGATGAAACTCTAACCACATCAGATACAGGCTTCAAAATGCAGAGATCTGAAGTTCATCTTCAAAACAGGTCCTTTTTCAGAAAATGTCATCTTTCCTCGCAGTAATATAATTTGCAAGTGCTTTTAAAGCAACAAAGTTTCTGAAGCCTCTGGGACTTGAATTAAATAAAAAGTAAATGGAAAAAGAAAAAAGAAAGGCATTTGATAAAAAAAGGATGGGACTGCCCCTCAAAACGACCAAACGAGCCCGGAAGGAGGAGGGATTGCTGTGTCTGCCTCAAACCCAGTGTTTCTCAATGTTGATCCTGGAGGATCCACTGTATGTTGGATTTCACTACCAATGATATCACCCCATTAGACTAGGGCTGTAGAACTCCAGTCCTGGAGAGCTACATGATGTGCAGGCTTTTATTCCAGCCCAGCACTAATACACCAGATGAAACTGGTCGTGGTCCCGACTGATGACTATGATTAGGATTATTTGAAAAAGATGTGTTAGTGCTGGGCTAGAACAAAACCCTGTGGTTTATTTACATCTGCTTGGTTCGAGGGAACTAATGAACTAGAACACCTTGAATCTGCTATTTTAGAATTATTCCAAGACAGAACATATCACATGAAATAGCTGAAATGATTCAAAGTTACATTTTCTACATTTAATTCAGCAGTTTTTATGGGAGTTGCAGGTTTAAATGAAAACCTGCATAAAAGGTGGGTCCCCACTCCCCAGGAACTTTAGCCCATGTCGGTGGGCACATGGTGGGCCTTCAAGGGGCTCACCTGAGGGGTCAAAGTCCTGGAAGTAGTCAGGGCAGTGCTGCTCTGAAGTGAAGCCTGCCTCTGTGTCGTCCCAGCACAGCCATCCATCCCAGGTCCGGTTACACACTGGCCCTGCAGCATAGAAACCATCAGAGTTCAAATAAAGCACTTGTTCACATAAAGCAGGAGCACTGAGAGGTCACTGAGAGGTCACTGACACTGTCTGCTACAAGAATCAACAGGTCACGTCAATCAATACGCAGTTGAAATCAATATGTGATATAAGTAAAAATGTTGTTTGTTGACATCACAGTCAGTAGTTATTAGAGACACCTGCTGATATATTGTGTTGCTAATGCTAACGTCTTCATTTATTCTTGCATACAAATCAGGTTAAATAGATTACGATTCTGCCAATGCTCCTATTGTATGGTGGAAATGAGACATTACAGTAGATAACCCAGATATTGAAATATCCCTCATCCCATATCATTGTTTCCTGACTCTGTCTTCCATCAACCATAACATCAATTTTAGGGAAAAAAATTGAATGGGAAAGGCATCTTTTAAAGAAATATCAGCCAGGATGTGTATCTACCTCTGCCTCTCTCACTGTATTAAATATCAGCCAGGATGTGTTTCTACCTCTGCCTCTCTCACTATGTTAAATATCAGCCAGGATGTGTTTCTACCTCTGCCTCTCTCACTGTGTTAAATATCAGCCAGGATGTGTTTCTACCACTGCCTCTCTCACTGTGTTAAATATCAGCCAGGATGTGTTTCTACCTCTGCCTCTCTCACTGTGTTAAATATCAGCCAGGATGTGTTTCTACCTCTGCCTCTCTCACTGTGTTAAATATCAGCCAGGATGTGTTTCTACCTCTGCCTCTCTCACTATGTTAAATATAAGCCAGGATGTGTTTCTACCTCTGCCTCTCTCACTGTGTTAAATATCAGCCAGGATGTGTTTCTACCTCTGCCTCTCTCACTATGTTAAATATCAGCCAGGATCTGTTTCTACCTCTGCCTCTCTCACTATGTTAAATATCAGCCAGGATCTGTTTCTACCTCTGCCTCTCTCAGGAGAGACGCTATCCGAAGCGGTGCAGCCAACGGGTTTCTCCACGCATCGCGCCGACAGAAACAAACACCTTTCTGGTAAGAAGAGGGGTGGAGGCGTATGCCTTATGGCTAATGAGGCATGGTGCGATGAAAGAAACATACAGGAACTCAAATCCTTCTGTTCACCTGATTTAGAATTCCTCACAATCAAATGTAGACCGCATTATCTACCAAGAGAATTCTCTTCGATTATAATCACAGCCGTATATATCCCCCCCCAAGCAGACACATCGATGGCTCTGAACGAACTTTATTTAACTCTTTGCAAACTGGAAACCATATATCCGGAGGCTGCATTCATTGTTGCTGGGGATTTTAACAAGGCTAATCTGAAAACAAGACTCCCTAAATTTTATCAGCATATCGATTGCTCAACCAGGGGTGGAAAACCTTGGATAACTGTTACTCTAACTTCCGCGACGCATATAAGGCCCTGCCCCCCCCTTTCGGAAAAGCTGACCCACGACTCCATTTTGCTGATCCCTGCCTACAGACAAAAACTAAAACAAGAAGCTCCCACGCTGAGGTCTGTCCAACGCTGGTCCGACCAAGCTGACTCCACACTCCAAGACTGCTTCCATCACGTGGACTGGGACATGTTTCGTATTGCGTCAGATAACAACATTGACGAATACGCTGATTCGGTGTGCGAGTTCATTAGAACGTGCGTTGAAAATGTCGTTCCCATAGCAACGATTAAAACATTCCCTAACCAGAAACCGTGGATTGATTGCAGCATTCGCGTGAAACTGAAAGCGCGAACCACTGCTTTTAATCAGGGCAAGGTGTCTGGTAACATGACCGAGTACAAACAGTGCAGCTATTCCCTCCGCAAGGCTATCAAACAAGCTAAGCGTCAGTACAGAGACAAAGTAGAATCTCAATTCAACGGCTCAGACACAAGAGGCATGTGGCAGGGTCTACAGTCAATCACGGACTACAGGAAGAAATCCAGCCCAGTCACGGACCAGGATGTCTTGCTCCCAGGCAGACTAAATAACATTTTTGCCCGCTTTGAGGACAATACAGTGCCACTGACACGGCCTACAACGGAAACATGCGGTCTCTCCTTCACTGCAGCCGAGGTGAGTAAAACATTTAAACGTGTTAACCCTCGCAAGGCTGCAGGCCCAGATGGCATCCCCAGCCGCGCCCTCAGAGCATGCGCAGACCAGCTGGCTGGTGTGTTTACGGACATATTCAATCAATCCCTATACCAGTCTGCTGTTCCCACATGCTTCAAGAGGGCCACCATTGTTCCTGTTCCCAAGAAAGCTAAGGTAACTGAGCTAAACGACTACCGCCCGTAGCACTCACTTCCGTCATCATGAAGTGCTTTGAGAGACTAGTCAAGGACCATATCACCTCCACCCTACCTGACACCCTAGACCCACTCCAATTTGCTTACCGCCCAAATAGGTCCACAGACGATGCAATCTCAACCACACTGCACACTGCCTTAACCCACCTGGACAAGAGGAATACCTATGTGAGAATGCTGTTCATCGACTACAGCTCGGCATTCAACACCATAGTACCCTCCAAGCTCGTCATCAAGCTCGAGACCCTGGGTCTCGACCCCGCCCTGTGCAACTGGGTACTGGACTTCCTGACGGGCTGACCCCAGATGGTGAGGGTAGGTAACAACATCTCCTCCCCGCTGATCCTGAACACTGGGGCCCCACAAGGGTGCGTTCTGAGCCCTCTCCTGTACTCCCTGTTCACCCACGACTGCGTGGCCACGCACGCCTCCAACTCAATCATCAAGTTTGCGGACGACACAACAGTGGTAGGCTTGATTACCAACAACGACGAGACGGCCTACAGGGAGGATGTGAGGGCCCTCGGAGTGTGGTGTCAGGAAAATAACCTCACACTCAACGTCAACAAAACTAAGGAGATGATTGTGGACTTCAGGAAACAGCAGAGGGAACACCCCCTATCCACATCGATGGAACAGTAGTGGAGAGGGTAGCAAGTTTTAAGTTCCTCGGCATACACATCACAGACAAACTGAATTGGTCCACTCACACAGACAGCATCGTGAGAAGGCGCAGCAGCGCCTCTTCAACCTCAGGAGGCTGAAGAAATTCGGCTTGTCACCAAAAGCACTCACAAACTTCTACAGATGCACAATTGAGAGCATCCTGGCGGGCTGTATCACCGCCTGGTACGGCAACTGCTCCACCCTCAACCGTAAGGCTCTCCAGAGGGTAGTGAGGTCTGCACAACGCATCACCGGGGCAAACTACCTGCCCTCCATGACACCTACACCACCCGATGTTACAGGAAGGCCATAAAGATCATCAAGGACATCAACCACCCGAACCACTGCCTGTTCACCCCGCTATCATCCAGAAGGCGAGGTCAGTACAGGTGCATCAAAGCTGGGACCAAGAGACTGAAAAACAGCTTCTATCTCAAGGCCATCAGACTGTTAAACAGCCACCACTAACGTTGAGTGGCTGCTGCCAACACACTGACTCTGACTCAACTCCAGCCACTTTAATAATGGGTATTGATGGGAAATGATGTAAATATATCACTAGCCACTTTAAACAATGCTACCTTATATAATGTTACTTACCCTACATTATTCATCTCATATGCATACGTATATACTGTACTCTATATCATCGAATGCATGCTTATGTAATACATGTATCACTAGCCACTTTAACTATGCCACTTTGTTTACATACTCATCTCATATGTATATACTGTACTCGATACCATCTACTGTATCTTGCCTATGCTGCTCAGTACCATCACTCATTCATATATCCTTATGTACATATTCTTTATCCCCTTACACTGTGTATAAGACAGTAGTTTAGGAATTGTTAGTTAGATTACTTGTTGGTTATTACTGCATTGTCGGAACTAGAAGCACAAGCATTTCGCTACACTCGCATTAACATCTGCTAACCATGTGTATGTGACAAATAAAATTTGATTTCAGGATGTGTTTCTACCTCTGCCTCTCTCACTATGTTAAATATCAGCCAGGATGTGTTTCTACCTCTGCCTCTCTCACTATGTTAAATATCAGCCAGGATGTGTTTCTACCTCTGCCTCTCTCACTATGTTAAATATCAGCCAGGATGTGTTTCTACCTCTGCCTCTCTCACTATGTTAAATATCAGCCAGGATGTGTTTCTACCTCTGCCTCTCTCACTATGTTAAATATCAGCCAGGATGTGTTTCTGCCTCTCTCACTATGTTAAATATCAGCCAGGATGTGCTGCCTCTCTCACTATGTTAAATATCAGCCAGGATGTGTTTCTACCTCTGCCTCTCTCACTATGTTAAATATCAGCCAGGATGTGTTTCTACCTCTGCCTCTCTCACTATGTTAAATATCAGCCAGGATGTGTTTCTACCTCTGCCTCTCTCACTATGTTAAATATCAGCCAGGATGTGTTTCTACCTCTGCCTCTCTCACTATGTTAAATATCAGCCAGGATGTGTTTCTACCTCTGCCTCTCTCACTATGTTAAATATCAGCCAGGATGTGTTTCACCTCCTCACTATGTTAAATATCAGCCAGGATGTGTTTCTTCTGCCCCTCACTATGTTAAATATCAGCCAGGATGTTTTCTGCCTCTCTCACTATGTTAAATATCAGCCAGGATGTGTTTCTGCCTCTCTCACTATGTTAAATATCAGCCAGGATGTGTTTCTACCTCTGCTCTCACTAGTTAAATATCAGCCAGGATGTGTTTCTATCCTCTCACTATGTTAAATATCAGCCAGGATGTGGGGCTTCTGTCTCCGGAAGGATGGTCACTGTCCTGTTAAATATCAGCCAGGATGTGTTTCTCCTCTCACTATGTTAAATATCAGCCAGGATGTGTTTCTGCCTCTCTCACTATGTTAAATATCAGCCAGGATGTGCTTCTGCCTCTCTCACTATGTTAAATATCAGCCAGGATGTGCTTCTGCCTCTTCACTATGTTAAATATCAGCCAGGATGCTACTGCTTCTGCCGTCTGCCTCTCTCACTATGTTAAATATCAGCCAGGATGTGTTTCTACCGGATGCGAGCTCTCACTATGTTAAATATCAGCCAGGATGTGTTTCTACCTCTGCCTCTCTCACTATGTTAAATATCAGCCAGGATGTGTTTCTGCCTCTCTCACTATGTTAAATATCAGCCAGGATGTGCTTCTGCCTCTCTCACTATGTTAAATATCAGCCAGGATGTCTTTCTGCCTCTCTCACTATGTTAAATATCAGCCAGGATGTGCTTCTGCCTCTCTCACTATGTTAAATATCAGCCAGGATGTGTTTTACCTCTGCCTCTCTCACTATGTTAAATATCAGCCAGGATGTGTTTCTACCTCTGCCTCTCTCACTATGTTAAATATCAGCCAGGATGTGTTTCTGCCTCTCTCACTATGTTAAATATCAGCCAGGATGTGCTTCTGCCTCTCTCACTATGTTAAATATCAGCCAGGATGTGCTTCTGCCTCTCTCACTATGTTAAATATCAGCCAGGATGTGCTTCTGCCTAAAAGCTCTCACTATGTTAAATATCAGCCAGGATGTGCTTCTGCCTCTCTCACTATGTTAAATATCAGCCAGGATGTGCTTCTGCCTCTCTCACTATGGTAAATATCAGCCAGGATGTGCTTCTGCCTCTCTCACTATGTACTTTGTATCTCTTTTGTCAGGTGTTTAAGAATTTGTCCTTAAGTGACTTGCCTAGTTTAATTTAAAATATATATATATATATATATATATATATATATATATATATATATATATATATATATATATATATATATATATATATATATAATATATATATATATATATATAAATAAATAAATAAATACAAATAAAAGAAAGGTCGTAAATGCACTTTTGCAAATATCTCCAAATGTTTTGGTTTGATAAGTCAGATAAATCAGGATTATGTTTAGAGTCTATAAAAAGCTGTGGCATTACACCTGTAGCGTTCCCCTAACATTAAGTATGACTGAACACAGCTAACACTTTACGTCTGTTCTGTCAGATGCTCCCTCTCTCTCCCGAAGCCTCCTGCAGCTCCCCTTCCTCACTAACTACTCCTTACCTCTCCTCACGCACTTACAACCACCACTCTCAGACAGACACCCTAGAGCCACACCTTACTGTGTGATAGGATTTCTAATTAGCCAAGACGCCAAGCGAACACCTCCTAGCTGATTGCCGGTGTGACTGCAATGCTAATCAGACACAACGCTTGTGGATTACCATCCAAATGAGAAGTTTACAGCACCTTGTGTAAATTACAACACAGCAGCACTGATATATTGGCATTCCTCTCAGTCCCTCAGGCTGATTTAAGATGCACTGTCTCCTCACCTGCCAACTGGTTAATGTTAATGGTCTGGATACTAATAGACTGGTGGGATTATCACACTTTAGTCATTGACTACACAAAACAGATTATTTTCTTCTTCTTCTCCCTATAAAAGAGCTCCTGAGTGGACATCAGGTGCTCAACTCGAGGGCTTATGCAACATGAATCGATCCCACTTAGGATTCAAACTCATGCACTCAGTAATCAAGTTATCGTACCTAATGGGCTGAAGATGTAGCCAATAACCATTAATTTTTGGCGTTTGGCAAATATTTTTCCTGAAAGCAGGTAATATCTGTTGTTTTTGTTACCTATTTTGTTGTGGTCGTTATCCTTCATGATTTTCTGGTAGCACTCGAACTGGGCTGTCACAATCTTGTTCCTGGTGAGTCCTATATCGTGGTAGACATTCAGCTGTAGGTGCTGCTGGGTACTGTTCACCTCTGGGCTCGCCGCAACTAAGATCTGCAAGGAGAACCCATAACATCACATACCATACCATAACACATAGCATCACATCACATACCATAACACATAGCATCACATCACATACCATAACACATAGCATCACATCACATACCATAACAGATAGCATCACATCAGAATACCATAACACATAGCATCACATACCATACCATAACACATAGCATCACATCACATACCATAACACATAGCATAACATACCATACCATACTACACTGCTTAAAAAAATAAAGGGAACACTAAAACAACACATCCTAGATCTGAATGAATGAAATATTCTAATGAAATACTTTTTCTTTACATAGTTGAATGTGCTGACAAAGAAAATCACGCAAAAATGATCAATGGAAATCAAATTTATGAACCCATGGAGGTCTGGATTTGGAGTCACTCAAAATTAAAGTGGAAAACCACACTACAGGCTGATCCAACTTTGATGTAATGTCCTTAAAACAAGTCAAAATGAGGCTCAGTAGTGTGTGTGGCCTCCACGTGCCTGTATGACCTCCCTACAACGCCTGGGCATGCTCCTGATGAGGTGGCGGAGGCTCTCCTGAGGGATCTCCTCCCAGACCTGGACTAAAGCATCCGCCAACTCCTGGACAGTCTGTGGTGCAACGTGGCATTGGTGGATGGAGCGAGACATGATGTCCCAGATGTGCTCAATTGGATTCAGCTCTGGGGAACGGGCGGGCCAGTCCATAGCATCAATGCCTTCCTCTTGCAGGAACTGCTGACACACTCCAGCCACATGAGGTCTAGCATTGTCTTGCATTAGGAGGAAGCAGGGCCAACCGCACCAGCATATGGTCTCACAAAGGGTCTGAGGATCTCATCTCGGTACCTAATGGCAGTCAGGCTACCTCTGGTGAGCACGTGGAGAGCTGTGCGGCCCCCCAAAGAAATGCCACCCCACACCATGACTGACCCATCGCCAAACCGGTCATGCTGGAGGATGTTGCAGGCAGCAGAACGTTCTCCACGGCGTCTCCAGACTGTCACGTCTGTCACATGTGCTCAGTGTGAACCTGCTTTCATCTGTGAAGAGCACAGGGCGCCAGTGGCGAATTTGCCAATCTTGGTGTTCTCTGGCAAATGCCAAACGTCCTGCACGGTGTTGGGCTGTAAGCACTACCCCCACCTGTGGACGTTGGGCCCTCATACCACCCTCATGGAGTCTGTTTCTGACCGTTTGAGCAGACACATGCACATTTGTGGCCTGCCGGAGGTCATTTTGCAGGGCTCTGGCAGTGCTCCTCCTGCTCCTCCTTGCAGAAAGGCAGAGGTAGCGGTCCTGCTGCTGGGTTGTTGCCCTCCTACGGCCTCCTCCACATCTCCTGATGTACTGGCCTGTCTCCTGGTAGCGCCTCCATGCTCTGGACCCTACGCTGACAGACACAGCAAACCTTCTTGCCACAGCTCGCATTGATGTGCCATCCTGGATGAGCTGCACTACCTGAGCCACTTGTGTGGGTTGTAGACTCCGTCTCATGCTACCACTAGAGTGAAAACACCGCCAGCATTCAAAAGTGACCAAAACATCAGCCAGGAAGCATAGGAACTGAGAAGTGGTCTGTGGTTATCACCTGCAGAACCACTCCTTTATTGGGGGTGTCTTGCTAATTGCCTATAATTTCTAACTGTTGTCTATTCCACTTGCACAACAGCATGTGAAATGTATTGTCAATCAGTGTTGCTTCCTAAGTGGACAGTTTGATTTCACAGAAGTGTGATTGACTTGGAGTTACAGTGTGTTGTTTAAGTGTTCCCTTTATTTTTTTGAGCAGTGTATAACATAGCATGGGCTGGCAGGTAGCCTAGTGGATAGAGCGTTGGGCCGGTAACCCAAAGGTTGCAAGATCAAATCCTTGAGCTGACAAGGTAAAAATCTGTCATTCTGCCCCTGTTCTTAGCTGACTTGCCTGGTTAAATAAAGTACACTGCTTTTGTATTCAATGGATTTTCTGCTGTCTGATATTTTTGTTCTAGATCAGTCTGCCAGTGTCCTGACCTATATATTATTATATTGACCACTTACTAATTATACAGGCACCTTATTGATTACTCATCAATATAAATGTTCATTCACCAAAGTTATTTAGATTTTCCACATAAAGAAATCACTAGAGCGAGAAAGGATACATACACCAATTAATGCTCCCAAACAACCATGGTGTTGTACTACTGAGCAGAGTATTAACATGGCACACATGTTATACAGTGTATGAATCCCCCCACTGACACAGTAGACAATATGGTCCTGCATTTGTGTGTGTGTGTGTGTGTGTGTGTGTGTGTGTGTGTGTGTGTGTGTGTGTGTGTGTGTGTGTGTGTGTGTGTGTGTGTGTGTGTGTGTGTGTGTGTGACAGAGAGAGCGACAGATAGAGATACAGAGTAAAGAAAGTTAACTCTTGCCTCAGTAGCAGTGCCCAGTAGGAGACAGATGACCATCCAACAGTACCCAAAACAATCCATCTTCTTTTTTGGCATATCAAACAATCCACTCTTCTGGTTATTTCTCCCTCTTTAATGACTATCGATCTGTTGAAAGGGAGAAAAAGGCCATTGAAACACAGACTTACATTGTCATTTACACCATTAACTGTTTCTTAGTAAGAAGAGGGTTTGGACAGGGTTTCCCAGTATTTTCAGGTTTTCTCTCACAAAAATCACAATTTATTTGTATAATAACAACAACATTCGGATGTTCTAAGTCCACATCAATGCTAAAAACACATCAGGAGACCCATTTTGAGGTCTGAAAAAATCGTAAAATTGTTGAATTCTGGATGTAGTTACCCTTTAACTCAACTGGGCACCACCCAGAGACTGTTGTTTGGTTAGCTGCGTTTCTGTGGGGCTCATCTGATTGCAGAGTTTGCAAAACAAATAGCCACTGGGTCGATGCAAATAATCATGATATTATTCTAGCAGGAAGGCACAGGCTACTTTGTAGTTAACATTTAATTGAGAAGATTTTTGGGAAAGCCTTTCTATCTACCAGGAGATGGTTATCATTAGCATTATCGCTAATGGGTACAAAGTGACATACGCACGCACACACAGCATACAAAACACACAGACAGGGACGGGAGGTAGTGTACCAAGTGGGGCGGCAGGGTCGCCTAGTGGTTAGAGTGTTGAACTAGTCACCGAAGGGTTGCAAGTTCAAATCCCCGAGCTGACAATGTACAAATCTATCGTTTTGCCCCTGAACAGGCAGTTAACCCACCATTCCTGGGCCGTCATTGAAAATAAGAATTTGTTCTTAACTGACTTACCTAGTAAAATAAAAACTCTATCCTGTTTCTCAATCTGGTTCTCTTTATCATTCTTCTCAATCTGGTTCTCCCTCCCTCAGCCCATAACTCTATCCTGTTTCTCAATCTGGTTCTCTCTCCCTCAGCCCATATCTCTATCCTGTTTCTCTCTCTGGTTCTCCCTCCCTCAACCCAAAACTCCATCCTGGTTCTCTCTCCCTCAGCTCATAACTATTTTGTGCTCTTAAAAGGGCATTCATTTAACATGAATATCACAGCAATTAACACCATTACATTTCCATTCCTCCTTCACCGCTGCCGTTGTATTCCTTCTCACATCTATGCGCTCGCCTCTCACCTCTTCCCTTTGCTTGTGAACTTCAATACACATCAGCTGTATGTGACCAGGCGAAAAACACTTTCCAAGCCAAACAGCTACACGCTGCCTACATAGTTGTCAACATTATTAGCTAAAGTAACGTCATAGTCAGCAAAGCTAATAGAACTAAGACGTTAGTAAACCCGCTACAATCATGCAGTAACGTTACAATGTACCGTCAGTAAGCAGTTACACCGGCAGGCCCCAGGGGCAAAAAAATAGTCAACCCAAAAAGCTTGACTTGGAAGAGTTCCAGTGTTGTGTTGGATAGTCATAGCCAGCTAGCTAACATAGCATCCCTCTGTTATAGCCAGCTAGCTAACATAGCATCCCTCTGTTATAGCCAGCTAGCTAACATAGCATCCCTCTGTTATAGCCAGCTAGTTAACATAGCATCCCTCTGTTATAGCCAGCTAGCTAACATAGCATCCCTCTCTTATAGCCAGCTAGTTAACATAGCATCCCTCTGTTATAGCCAGCTAGCTAACATAGCATCCCTCTGTTATAGCCAGCTAGTTAACATAGCATCCCTCTCTTATAGCCAGCTAGCTAACATAGCATCCCTCTGTTATAGCCAGCTAGTTAACATAGCATCCCTCTGTTATAGCCAGCTAGCTAACATAGCATCCCTCTGTTATAGCCAGCTAGTTAACATAGCATCCCTCTCTTATAGCCAGCTAGCTAACATAGCATCCCTCTGTTATAGCCAGCTAGTTAACATAGCATCCCTCTGTTATAGCCAGCTAGCTAACATAGCATCCCTCTGTTATAGCCAGCTAGTTAACATAGCATCCCCCTGTTATAGCCAGCCAGTTAACATAGCATCCCTCTGTTATAGCCAGCTAGTTAACACAGCATCCCCCTGTTATAGCCAGCTAGTTAACATAGCATCCCTCTGTCATAGCCAGCTAGCTAACATAGCATCCCTCTGTCATAGCCAGCTAGCTAACATAGCATCCCTCTCTTATAGCCAGCTAGTTAACATAGCATCCCTCTGTCATAGCCAGCTAGCTAACATAGCATCCCTCTGTTATAGCCAGCTAGCTAACTTAGCATCCCTCTGTTATAGCCAGCTAGTTAACATAGCATCCCTCTGTTATAGCCAGCTAGCTAACATAGCATCCCTCTCTTATAGCCAGCTAGTTAACATAGCATCCCTCTGTTATAGCCAGCTAGCTAACATAGCATCCCTCTGTTATAGCCAGCTAGTTAACATAGCATCCCTCTGTTATAGCCAGCTAGCTAACATAGCATCCCTCTCTTATAGCCAGCTAGTTAACATAGCATCCCTCTGTTATAGCCAGCTAGCTAACATAGCATCCCTCTGTTATAGCCAGCTAGTTAACATAGCATCCCTCTCTTATAGCCAGCTAGCTAACATAGCATCCCTCTGTTATAGCCAGCTAGTTAACATAGCATCCCTCTGTTATAGCCAGCTAGCTAACATAGCATCCCTCTGTTATAGCCAGCTAGTTAACATAGCATCCCTCTCTTATAGCCAGCTAGCTAACATAGCATCCCTCTGTTATAGCCAGCTAGTTAACATAGCATCCCTCTGTTATAGCCAGCTAGCTAACATAGCATCCTCTGTTATAGCCAGCTAGTTAACATAGCATCCCCCTGTTATAGCCAGCCAGTTAACATAGCATCCCTCTGTTATAGCCAGCTAGTTAACACAGCATCCCCTGTTATAGCCAGCTAGTTAACATAGCATCCCTCTGTCATAGCCAGCTAGCTAACATAGCATCCCTCTGTCATAGCCAGCTAGCTAACATAGCATCCCTCTCTTATAGCCAGCTAGTTAACATAGCATCCCTCTGTCATAGCCAGCTAGCTAACATAGCATCCCTCTGTTATAGCCAGCTAGCTAACTTAGCATCCCTCTGTCATAGCCAGTTAGTTAACATAGCTTCACTCTGTTTGAGCAGGGTGTTTCAGTAGGCTAAACTAGCTGGCTACATTTGCTAGCTAAGTAAGTGGAAAAAATATACACACTCTCTCTTTCTCTCTTGCTTCTCCTTCATTTTGGAAGAAATTAATTTGTAAGTTTACGGAAGGGGGTGAGAACCATGAGCCTCCTAGGTATTGTATTGAAGTCAGTGTACCAACAGGAAAACAAAAGCTAGCTGTCCCCCGGCTACACCATGGGGCTACCCTACAGAGTGCTGTTGAGGCTACTGTAGATACTTTTTGCAGATAGTGTGTTTTAATCAATTGTTTGGTGACATGTGATTATATTTCGTATGCTTTACAATTAAAATGTTTATGAAATTCACTGCAGAGGATGGTCCTCCTCTGAGGAGCCTCCACTGATATACACCCATTTGCTCTCTACCTAAATCAAATGAACTCCCAAAGGAAGTGAGCGCTCTTGTCCCCCCTCCTCAGATTATTCCCAACCACGGACATCACATGGGCTCCGTAGTGCAACTGTGGGCTGTGCTGTGCCATCACCATTACTTAAGGCAACAGAGCATACATATGTAATCCAGTTCAGATCTTATTGGACCGTTCTTATTGGCCTAGAGGATGTACAGAGGGCAATAGGGACAGTGAAGAAACACCTCATGTCTAATATGTTCAAACTTGATTGACTTGGAGGGATTTTTCTTGTACATTTTCTCATCTTGGTGTAGTCCTAATGTATTTGTATAGAGCTCAACACTGTGGCTGAAGACATATACAGTAAAAAGCATTTGCTAGTCCACACAATCTTTGAGAAAAGTCTTTATACTGCTCTCTTTGTATTTTGAAGTATTTGCATTGCATTAACATTACATTTTGAAATTCCCAATGCATACAGTTGACACAAGTCTTTGTCAGGTGCATGCGAACACCAGTCTCTTGGACGTTAATGTATATGAATCACGATTTAGAAGCGTAGCCCTGACACTTTGGACAGAAAAGGTTACAGATTGTCCCTTTAATATGAGTATTGTGGAATTTGTCTGGAAAGAGACACCGAAGACTACGCATTTAAAGCAGCATGGTAACGGTTTGAGGTTGCAGCACGGCTGGTGCATAGTTCAGAAGACACAATTCAAATGTGCACATGCCCCTCAGGTTGAACAAGTTTGCTTTTCAAAATCAAGGGAAGGTGAGGGAATTTCCTTGTTAGCCAAATGTGGTTGCCGTATTGACCAAGATAAGACTACATTTCTGCACAAACGCCATTTAGCAGACATTTAGTGAGTGCATACATTTTCACATTTGTTCATACTGGTCTAGCACTTACAAGCAATAATCCAGCTGATTACCAAGACATGCAGACATGTTTGCAGAGTCAGAGTTCCGTATGATGCATCGGCTGAACATTGACATCATTGCAGTAATGTTGCTATTTGGACAGCGGTTAGCAGATGTAACTATTGAAATAGCAGTGAAGAACATTCCCTGACACATAAGCCTCCATTGTGTATACAACAGTTATAACAGAATATGTTAGCTAAATATGTATGTTTATGGAAGAGGAGCTGTGCTACTTGAGTGGACGGGTTAAGTGAACTGAAATACACTTAATGGCACTTAATGGCCTAAAGGAGTAGGACATTTTTATTCTTCAAGTTCAATTAAACTGGAAGGCAATTGAGCCAGGAGAATAGGAAATACAGCTGAGAGAAATACATTACTGTTTGTATTCAAGAACATCCAGCCAGGGGGGCCTCCCGAGTAGAGCAGCGTTCTGAGGCAGTGCTGAGGCGCCACTCCTGCCTGGGGTTCGATCACAGCCGGTCGTGACCGGGAGCCCCATAGGGAGGCCCCCTGGCTGGAAGTTCCTGAACACAAACAGCAGTGTTTCTCTCTCAGTTGTTCATACTGGTCTAGCCAGGGGCTTTCTATGGGGCTTTCCTTGGCTCATCGCGGTCTAGCAACTCCTTGTGGATGGCTGGGCACCTGCAGGCTGACTCAGGTTGTCATTCGAACAGTGTGTCCTCTGACACATTGATACAGCTGACTTCCGAGATAGGCCAGCTGCAAAGTCAAGATTGGCCACAGGGCCAATTGTAAAAATGTATGAAAAAAATAATGAGCTTTTTGGTCTCAATTTAACATTAGGCTTAGGAATTAGTTTTGCAATCGGGTTAAGGTTAGGGTTTAGCATTGTGTAACATCAGGTTTTATGACTTTGTGGCTGTGCTAGATAGTGACCACCCTACAGCGCTGCCTCCAGAACAACATTCATGACAGAAAACACTAACCTGCAGAACTTTCCTGCAATCTAGGAAATGTAAAACTTATAGTGTATTTGAGGTTTAAAAGGGATTCTGAAGTTTCTCATTTCCACTTTGAAATGTCAGACTTGATTTTCCCTTACGAAAAATGTATCAACCCCCACAAAAATGTCCCCACATGAATTATAATCCACCTAATTATTCACATTTCCAGTTGCTGCAGTACTCTTTTCCTGCTGTAGCAAACTGGCTCAAATTAAGATCCTACATCATACCTCTGCCTCAAAGCCCAACAATCATGAACATGGGTAACTTCACTTCATCCTGTGCTATGCTATCTAGATCCAAGCCAGGGGAATGAATGCCAGCCTCCCAAGTGTGCTTTGTGTTAAAACCCCATTACACCAGAGGAACGCTGGAACTGGATTTGTAAAACATTATGGCAACGTGCAAATTGGAAACAGACCGGAAACGATCAGCTGTACTGTCACAAGCTAACGGTCCTCGCTGCCAAATCCCCCAGCTGTACTGTCACAAGCTAACGGTCCTCGCTGCCAAATCCCCCAGCTGTACTGTCACAAGCTAACGGTCCTCGCTGCCAAATCCCCCAGCTGTACTGTCACAAGCTAACGGTCCTCGCTGCCAAATCCCCCAGCTGTACTGTCACAAGCTAACGGTCCTCGCTGCCAAATCCCCCAGGTGTACTGTCACAAGCTAACGGTCCTCGCTGCCAAATCCCCCAGCTGTACTGTCACAAGCTAACGGTCCTCGCTGCCAAATCCCCCAGCTGTACTGTCACAAGCTAACGGTCCTCGCTGCCAAATCCCCCAGGTGTACTGTCACAAGCTAACGGTCCTCGCTGCCAAATCCCCCAGCTGTACTGTCACAAGCTAACGGTCCTCGCTGCCAAATCCCCCAGCTGTACTGTCACAAGCTAACGGTCCTCGCTGCCAAATCCCCCAGCTGTACTGTCACAAGCTAACGGTCCTCGCTGCCAAATCCCCCAGCTGTACTGTCACAAGCTAACGGTCCTCGCTGCCAAATCCCCCAGCTGTACTGTCACAAGCTAACGGTCCTCGCTGCCAAATCCCCCAGCTGTACTGTCACAAGCTAACGGTCCTCGCTGCCAAATCCCCCAGCTGTACTGTCACAAGCTAACGGTCCTCGCTGCCAAATCCCCCAGCTGTACTGTCACAAGCTAACGGTCCTCGCTGCCAAATCCCCCAGGTGTACTGTCACAAGCTAACGGTCCTCGCTGCCAAATCCCCCAGCTGTACTGTCACAAGCTAACGGTCCTCACTGCCAAATCCCCCAGCTGTACTGGAGTGGCTGACTCCAGCCTTTTACAAACTGAGATTACAATGAACGATGGATCTGTCCAATGACAACTTAAAACATATTACAGAATTCATACATGGTTTATCTGGATAGGATTTAGATATGCAGTGCTACTTCATGATACACATCCCAGTGGGTAAAACTTGGCAAAAACTGATTAAAATTAAGTCAACCAGTTTTGCCCGCTGGGGTATCGACCGAGAGGTTTGTAGAAATGTGTTATCTAATCAGCAAACCATCTTAAGATACCAATAGAGAAATACTTAGCTCTATGTGAAAAGTGGCTGTGAAACTTTTTACTGTGATAGACAATATCTGCAAAAGCCATTCCCATTTCATTGTTTTTGTAATCTGGACATTCACTAAATATCTTAAATTGTTGCATATTTTCAAGACGAATAACCATGACTTTAACAATCCTAACGATATATCACATTGTGTAAGACATTGAAAGGATTTTTCAAGATTGAGATGAGGAATATATTTTCAGAATGATTTAATGTTTATAGTACATCTAAAAGTACAAGTACAACCCACAGGTATAAGTAGCTGTTAAAGTGCTTTAGGAGGACCACCCAACCCTTCCCATGAATCATGTTGCCATGGACTACAATACCCTATGTCTGGCGCTGCACACTATAAGACAAATGGAGGAATACAAAGATTATGTATATACTGTATATAAGATACATGTCTCTCCGCCCTAACAATGGGCTGTCTAGCTCCCGCCTATCCTTTCTTTGGATTGGTGGATACATCTCATTATTGTAATCCTTTTTTAGAATGTTCGATGAGTGTTGTTGATGTCAACCGCCTGAATTCAAAATAGAGAGATACTATGCTACGAGCCTCATGCCATAAATATGCATAGCCATCTTGAGACAACTCCGATATGAAGTTTTTTTTCTCAAAGTTGCCAGGATGTATTAAATAGGGTGAAATGTTCATTGCAGAATCAATTCTATTGTAATAAAATTAAACAGTAAAGATGATTTAATCGCGTGGAGTATCCAATCGTGTCCTTTCAATCCACTTTAGCTACAACAGGATGTATTTTCTGTCTGAAACGCGGCCCACAGGGAAGGGCCTCAGCAAGTATCGGGTTGGTTATTTATCTACTTATTTATGTTTGTCTTGTACAGTACGTACGTCAGAGTAGTAGGCCAGGAAAGAGGTTAGTCACGGAGACTTTGTCATGAAACAACCTTACTTCTTCTACATCTAAAGGCCCAGTGAGTTCCCTGAGAAATATTCAGAAAAGCTGTGAGTTCTTGCCCGCCGCCAGAAGCAAACAAAGGAAAGATCCAGCGAGCGAGTAGCCTTTGCTTATCAACTCCATTGTCCGTCAATACGGTTGCGTGTTGTAAACATCCTACTACCCTCACAGGATGTTTACGCCCCATCCTTTACAAGTTCCTCTTGAATGGCTTTTAGAAAATGCATTTATTTCACAATTTAGAAAACTCTCAAACATTGCGCTCTTTTTCTCACAATATGAGCCGCTGCGATTACATTTATTGGTCAATAGCACACAAAACATAGACCAATCGCAAGGACACAAACATATACATTGGCCAGATCAAATGCTTACATAATTCCCAATACTGTTTAAGAAATTCAAATAGTAAAATGGCAACTGGAGCACCTAGATAAGAGCTGTGTGTGTACATATGAACAAAAACACTGCTGGCAAAATATCGTTAGTTGTTTATCTTTCTTTGTGAAATCGTGCAGTATTCACTACAGGTGGGTGTATTTTATGCTTCACATATTTCAAATGACTTTACGATTCACAAGTTTTAACATTGAGTTCAACAACTGTGTAGGAAGGATCGTTGGGGAGAGAGGGAGGAGGTCTCATTGGTCAGTGCTGCAGTCAACATGCAGCTTTTAAACATTAAACTAGTGGCAGATGTCACATGGGAACGAGGGGAGGACTGACGGGCTTCTGGTTGCATTTAGGTCTGACATAACCCAGAGTAGCCCAGAGTAAACCTACTCCTGGGCCTGTATTCATAAAGAGCCTCAGAGACGGAGTGCAGATTTAGGATTAGGACACCACAGTTAATTTATTATCAGCTAAAAGGCTAAACTTAACCGAGATCGGCACTCCTACTCTGAGAAATGTTATGAATACAGGGCCAGGAAAAAAAAGCTACTTATTGGAGAAGCTTAGTAGAGTTGTTTTATCAGGTTTTCCTTCACAGCAGTACCAAGAGAAGTGGCACCTTATCTTTGACACAAGCAAGGACTTTGATGAAAAGGTTTTTTTCATTTTCTCCTAATGGTGTGCAGGTGAATGACGTACGGCACTCTTTCCTACACGAGATACCGTAATTCAAGGCAACAGGTGGTTGAGTGCACAGGCATTACCAGCTGCGACCATGAAACACTTTTCTGAGGACCCGACATAAGGATTGCAGGTGGTAGATGATGTGTTTGAATGAATTTGAATCCAACTTTATGGAGAGCAGTTCATATTATCCAGCTGGCCTGTGTTTATTTGCATATGCTGCTTTTAAGACCTGCTAAGAAGCCCTATGTTAATGTCAAGGGAATGCATTCAACGAAACACCATTCAAAGACTATTTTTTGTTAGACCCATCTGTATGTCATTATTAAATATATTGAACTCTGTCTAGCAGCTATGGGGAACTTGGGTAGAATGTCTCTTGATGGGTAACGACCTTTGGTTCCTAGAATGTCTCTGGTCGGAACCAAAGATCACCCCTACCTTGTCACAACACAACGGATTGTCTCAAATGCATTAAGAAGGAAAGAAATGCCACAAATTAACTTACAACAAGGCACACCTGTTAAGTGAAATGCATTCTAGGTGACTACCTCGTGAAGCTGGTTGAGAGAATGCCAAGAAGAGCGTGCAAAGCTGTCATCAAGGCTACTTTGAAGAACACTTTTTTGGTTACCATATGTGTTTCATACATAGTTTTGATGTCTTCAATATTATTCTACAATGTAGAAAATAGTACAAATTAAGAAAAACCCTTGAATGAGTATGTGTGTTTGGGATCACTTAGAAATGTCCTTGTTTTTGATAGAAAAGCACATTTTTCATCCATTAAAATAACATCAAATTGATCAGAAATACAGTGTAGACATTGTTAAACACCAGTCTCAACGTGAACACTGAAGAGTCTACTATGGGATGCTGGCCTTCTAGGCAGAGTTCCTCTCTCCAGTGACTGTGTTCATTTGCCCATCTTAATATTTTATTTTTATTGTCCAGTCTGAGATGTGGCTTTTTCTTTGCATCTCTGCCTAGAAGGCCAACATCCCGGAGTCGCCTCTTCACTGTTGACATTGAGACTGCTGTTTTTTACGGGTACTATTTAATGAAGCTGCCAGTTGAGGATTTGTGAGGTGTCTGTTTCTCAAACTAGACATTCTAATGTACTTGTCCTCTTGCTCAGTTGTGCAACTGGGCCTCCCAATCCTCTTTATATTCTGGTTAGAGACAGTTTGTGCTGTTCTGTGAAGGGAGTAGAACACAGCGTTGTACGAGATCTTCAGTTTCTTGGCATTTTCTCTCATGGAATAGCCTTCATTTCTCAGAACAAGAATAGACTGACGAGTTTCAGAAAAAAGTTATTTGTTTCTAGCCATTTTGAGCCTGTAATCGAACCTACAAATGCTGATGCTCCAGATACTCAACTAGTGTAAAGAAGGCCAGTTTTATTGCTTCTTTAATCAGGACAACAGTTTTCAGCTGTGCTAACATAATTGATCAAATGTTTTCTAATGATCCTCTAATGATCCTCTAATGAGCCTTTTAAAATGATAAACACAATGTGCCATTGGAACACAGGAGTGATGGTTGCTGATAACGGGCATCTGTACGCCAATGTAGATATTCCATTAAACATCAGCTGTTTCCAGCTACAATAGTCATTTACAACATTAACAATGTCAACACTGTATTTCTGATCAATTTAATGTTATTTTAATGAACAATGTACATGCCCTAGGAGGGCAGGGTAGCCTAGTGGTTAAAGTGGTGGACTAGCAACCAAAAGGTTGCAAGTTCAAATCCCTGAGCTGACAAGGTACAAATCTGTCATTCAGCCCCTGAACAGGCAGTTAACCCACTGTTCTTAGGCCATCATTGAAAATTAGAATTTGTTCTGAACTGACTAGCCTAGTTAAAAAAATATATACAGTATATATGTTAGTGTATGCATGTGCATCCAATAATATATGGTGAGCTTAATTTCTTCAAGAAACCTGACTACATTTAGGGAACATTGTCTCAGAACAATTTTTAACAACCAACTCAGAAGCAGAGGGCCAAACAAGAAAATGTTCTGCCATGTTCTCAGAACCTTCTAGGTACATTATTGACATGTCTTCTGGGTTGTGCACTAATAACTCTGTGGCATCCCTACCATATATATGATCATGGATGTTCCTGGCCTCACATCTCAGGCGGCATCCATTTTAGCAGGACAGAACGGATGGGCCTCATCATGCTGGATCATAGTTTGCCTTGGGCACTACCAGATGTCAGGGAAAACAATAAAAAACCCACACAGACTCTAGGAACGAGACGTTTTACAAGTGGACACGCAAGTAACCAAACGTGTTAGGCATGAATGTTATGATTAAACAACTATCATATAGAAAGAAAATCTGACCCAGTTGAGGAAAAGAGCAGATAAACACAGAGGCATGCAGTATAAAGCAAACACTTCTGTCGGGGCAAGAAAAGAGGCTTCATATTGGCACTGTAAGCGGGAGTGAAGGACCTAATACCCACTTTCCTCCTCACCCAGATGCCGAGCCTCTGTCTCTTCCCACAGCGCCTGCAGATGGTTTGCCAACCCTCCCAAAGCTTGGCATCCACACTCAAGAATCTATCCACCATTGTGTAACTCACTAGAAGGCTAACTAAGACAAGGCCAATGAAGGCATTCCGGACATTTGTTGAGAAGGAGGACGTCTCAAGGAGGTATCCCTGGTGCTAAATGACTATTGGACACACAATGGTAGAGTATGCTGTTATTACAAAAACATGGTATTAATGGACTTGACAAAAATGCTAATTCTGTTTCTGTAAGAAAATGCAAGGGTAAAGAGAAAACAAGTTTATTCGTTTTTTTCCCTCCATGAAATAGACTTGACAAATCACAAGTGACCTTTGAAGGTTAAAACTAGAGAGTTTATGAAATGTTGATGAGATTGAAGTGCAAACGTATCAAGTGCCATGTAATGTACCTTGCTGAAGTATCAGGACTGTGCCCAGAGCAAAATGAGGCACAGAACAGTCAGGACATTCACCAAAGTAAGGACAGACAGGAAAATAAGGGCAGTCATGACGATCAGGACAGTCAGGAGACAGCCCTGGACAGTCAGGAGAGCCAGGATGGTCAGGACGGTCAAGACAGTCAGGACAGTCATGACAGTCAGGACAGTCAGGACGGTCAGGAGAGTCAGGACAGTAAGAACAGACAGGACGGTCAGGACAGTCAGGACAGTCAGGAGAGTCAGGACAGTCAGGACAGTAAGAACAGACAGGATGGTAAAGACAGTCAGGACAGTAAGAGCAGACAGGATGGTAAAAACAGTCAGGACAGTAAGAACAGACAGGACAGTCAGGACGGTCAGGACGGTCAGGACAGTAAGAACAGACAGGATGGTAAAGACAGTCAGGACAGTAAGAGCAGACAGGACAGTCAGGATGGTCAGGACAGTAAGAGCAGACAGGACAGTCAGAATGGTCAGGACAGTAAGAACAGACAGGATGGTCAGGACAGTCAGGACAGTAAGAGCAGACAGGATGGTAAAGACAGTCAGGACAGTAAGAGCAGACAGGATGGTAAAGACAGTCAGGACAGTAAGAACAGACAGGACAGTCAGGACGGTCAGGACAGTCAGGACAGTAAGAACAGTCAGGACAGTCAGGATGGTCAGGACAGTCAGGACAGTAAGAACAGACAGGACAGTCAGGACGGTCAGGACAGTAAGAACAGACAGGATGGTAAAGACAGTCAGGACAGTAAGAGCAGACAGGACAGTCAGGATGGTCAGGATAGTAAGAGCAGACAGGACAGTCAGAATGGTCAGGACAGTAAGAGCAGACAGGACAGTCAGAATGGTCAGGACAGTAAGAGCAGACAGGACAGTCAGGATGGTCAGGACAGTAAGAACAGACAGGATGGTAAAGACAGTCAAGACAGTAAGAGCAGACAGGATGGTAAAAACAGTCAGGACAGTAAGAGCAGACAGGATGGTAAAGACAGTCAGGACAGTAAGAACAGACAGGACAGTCAGGATGGTCAGGATAGTAAGAATGGTCAGGACAGTAAGAACAGACAGGATGGTCAGGACAGTCAGGACAGTAAGAGCAGACAGGATGGTAAAGACAGTCAGGACAGTAAGAACAGACAGGACAGTCAGGATGGTCAGGATAGTAAGAATGGTCAGGACAGTAAGAACAGACAGGATGGTCAGGACAGTCAGGACAGTAAGAGCAGACAGGATGGTCAGGACAGTCAGGACAGTAAGAGCAGACAGGATGGTCAGGACAGTCAGGACAGTCAGGACAGTCAGGACAGTAAGAGCAGACAGGATGGTCAGGACAGTCAGGACAGTAAGAGCAGACAGGATGGTCAGGACAGTCAGGACAGTCAGGACAGTCAGGACAGTAAGAGCAGACAGGATGGTCAGGACAGTCAGGACAGTAAGAGCAGTCAGGACAGTCAGGACAGTCAGGACAGTAAGAGCAGACAGGATGGTCAGGACAGTCAGGACAGTAAGAGCAGACAGGATGGTCAGGACAGTCAGGACAGTCAGGACAGTCAGGACAGTAAGAACAGACAGGATGGTAAAGACAGTCAGGACAGTAAGAGCAGACAGGACAGTCAGAATGGTCAGGACAGTAAGAGCAGACAGGACAGTCAGAATGGTCAGGACAGTAAGAACAGTCAGGACAGTAAGAACAGACAGGATAGTCAGGACAGTCAGGACAGTCAGGACAGTAAGAACAGACAGGATGGTAAAGACAGTCAGGACAGTAAGAGCAGACAGGACAGTCAGAATGGTCAGGACAGTAAGAGCAGACAGGACAGTCAGAATGGTCAGGACAGTAAGAACAGTCAGGACAGTAAGAACAGACAGGATGGTCAGGACAGTCAGGACAGTCAGGACAGTAAGAACAGACAGGATGGTAAAGACAGTCAGGACAGTAAGAGCAGACAGGACAGTCAGGATGGTCAGGACAGTAAGAGCAGACAGGACAGTCAGAATGGTCAGGACAGTAAGAACAGTCAGGACAGTAAGAACAGACAGGATGGTCAGGACAGTCAGGACAGTCAGGACAGTAAGAACAGACAGGATGGTAAAGACAGTCAGGACAGTAAGAGCAGACAGGACAGTCAGGACAGTCAGGACAGTAAGAACAGACAAGATGGTAAAGACAGTCAGGACAGTAAGAGCAGACAGGACGGACAGGACGGTCAGGACAGTAAGAAATGGAAATGCCAGTTAGAAAAAATACCAGAAATACGGGTCAGTATCTACTTGTAATCATACTTCAACATCCAGGTATACAGCAACAATATTCTGAGATTTAAAGCAATGTAATTTGACAGAGCCTGACATCTTGTATTTCAGCCATACAGACAAAGTTGTCATTGTAGACTAAACTAAGTTTAATTTTCTATGACATGTACATGTAATGCCTTGGAGAAGACAAACTTAAATTACTCAAGCGACAACATTAACTATATTTCTTAATTATTCTTATTATTATTTTTTTTACTGAAATGTTTGCCTGAAAACAAAGTACAACACTTATTCCCACCACTTTGGTTTTCTGCCTTCAATGTCATGTCATCCTTGAACAAAGCAATGTGTAATTATATAATTTGTTTACCAGGCGAATAGGAAAAACAAGGGGAAACTCCGAAAACAAAGGGAAAAACCAAAACAAGGGGAAAAACCAAAGAAAAGAAAACATACACACACACACACACACACACACACACACACACACACACACACACACACACACACACACACACACACACACACACACACACACACACACACACACACACACACACACACACACACACACACAGAGGACACTCATGGGAAATAATCTGGTTTCAAAGGTTTGCTATGTTGCACAGAGGAGAAAAAACATCTGTAGAATACAGAGGTATCAATACAGGGGTATACAGTGCATTCGGAAAGTATTCAGACCCTTTTACTTTTTCTACATTTTATTAAATGACAGTCTTATTCTAAAATGGATTTAATACATCAATCTACACACAATACCCAATACCGACAAAGCAAAAACAGGTTTTTTAGAAATGTTTGCCAATATATTACACATAAAAACAGAAATACCTTATTTACATAAGTATTTAGACTCTTTGCTATGAGACTAGAAATGTATTTCATCTTTATTTAACCAGGCAAGTCAGTTAAGAACACATTCTTCTTTTCAATGACGGCCTGGGAACAGTGGGTTAACTGCCTGTTCAGGGGCAGGACGACAGATTTGTACCTTGTCAGCTCGGGGGCTTGAACTCACAACCTTCCAGTTACTAGGCCAACGCTCTAACCACTAGGCTACCCCGCCGCCCAAAATTGAGCTCAGGTACATCCTGTTTACATTGATCATGCTTGAGATGTTTCCACAACTTGATTGAAGTCCACCTGTGGTAAATTCAATTGACTGGACATGATTTGGAAAGACACACCTGTCTATTTAAGGTCCCACAGTTGACAGTGCATATCAGAGCAAAAACCAAGCCATGAGGTCGAAACAATTGTCCATGGAGCTCCGAGACAGGATTGTGTCGGGGCACAGATCTGGGGAAGGGTACCAAAACATTTCTGCAGTATTGAAGGTCCACAAGAACACAGTGGCTTCCATCATTCTTAAAAGGAAGAAGTTTGGAACCACCAAGACTCTTCCTAGAGCTGGCCGCCTGGCCAAACTGAGCAATCGGGGAGGGACCTTGGTCAGGGAGGTGAACTAGAAGCTGATGGTCACTCTGACAGAGCTATAGAGTTCCTCTGTGGAGCTAGGAGAACCTTCCAAAAGGACAACCATCTCTGCAGCGCTCCACCAATCAGGCCTTTATGGTAGAGTGGTGAGACGGAAGCCACTCCTCAGTAAAAGGCACATGAAAGCCCGCTTGGAGTGTATCAAAAGGCACCTAAAGGACTCTCAGACCATGAGAAACAAGATTCTCTGGTCTGATGAAACCAAGATTGAATTCTTTGGCCTGAATGCCAACTGTCACGTCTGGAGGAAACATGGAACCAGGTTCTCCAATTATATAATACAGTTATTATTATATCCCTACAGTGAAGCATGGTGGTTGTGCCATCATGCCGTGGGGATGTTTTTCAGCAGCAGGAACAAGGAGACTAGTCAGGATCAAGGGAAAGATGAACGGAGCAAAGTACATGCTCCAGAGCGGTCAGCCTTTAGCCCTTTATCATAGCTTCTAATGGGATACCATTACATAGTGGGCCTTTGCCCTTTATCATAGCTTCTAATGGGATACCATTACATACTGGGCCTTTAGCCCTTTATCATAGCTTCTAATGGGATACCATTACATATTGGGCCTTTAGCCCTTTATCATAACTTCTAATGGGATACCATTACATACTGGGCCTTTAGCCCTTTATCATAGCTTCTAATGGGATACCATTACATACTGGGCCTTTAGCCCTTTATCATAGCTTCTAATGGGGTACCATTACATAGTGGGCCTTTAGCTCTTTATCATAGCTTCTAATGGGATACCATTACATAGTGGGCCTTTAGTACTTTATCATAGCTTCTAATGGGATACCATTACATAGTGGGCCTTTGCCCTTTATCATAGCATCTAATGGGATCATTACATGGGATACCTTTATCATAGCTTCTAATGGGATACCATTACATACTGGGCCTTTAGCTCTTTATCATAGCTTCTAATGGGATACCATTACATACTGGGCCTTTAGCTCTTTATCATAGCTTCTAATGGGATACCATTACATAGTGGGCCTTTAGCCCTTTATCATAGCTTTATCATAGCTTCTAATGGGATACCATTACATACTGGGCCTTTAGCTTTATCCTTTTATCATAGCTTCTAATGGGATACCATTACATACTGGGCCTTTATCATAGCTTCTAATGGGATACCATTTAGTGGGCCTTTAGCCCTTTATCATAGCTTCTAATGGGATACCATTACATACTGGGCCTTTAGCCCTTTATCATAGCTTCTAATGGGATACCATTACATAGTGGGCCTTTAGCCCTTTATCATAGCTTCTAATGGGATACCATTACATACTGGGCCTTTAGCCCTTTATCATAGCTTCTAATGGGATACCATTACATACTGGGCCTTTAGCCCTTTATCATAGCTTCTAATGGGATACCATTACATACTGGGCCTTTAGCCCTTTATCATAGCTTCTAATGGGATACCATTACATACTGGGCCTTTAGCCTTTATCATAGCTTCTAATGGGATACCATTACATACTGGGCCTTTAGCCCTTTATCATAGCTTCTATCATGGGCTTCTAATGGGATGGGCCTTTAGCCCTTTATCATAGCTTCTAATGGGATACCATTACATACTGGGCCTTTAGCCCTTTATCATAGCTTCTAATGGGATACCATTACATAGTGGCCCTTTACCCTTTATCATAGCTTCTAATGGGATACCATTACATATTGGGCCTTTAGCCCTTTATCATAGCTTCTAATGGGATACCATTACATACTGGGCCTTTAGCCCTTTATCATAGCTTCTAATGGGATACCATTACATACTTTAGCTTCTTTATCATAGCTTCTAATGGGATACCATTACATACTGGGCCTTTAGCTCTTTATCATAGCTTCTAATGGGATACCATTACATACCTTTAGCCCTTTATCATAGCCTTTAGCCCCTTTATCATAGCTTCTAATGGGATACCATTACATAGCTTCTAATGGGATACCATTTAGCCTTTCTTTATCATAGCTTCTAATGGGATACCATTACATACTGGGCCTTTTTAGCTTCTTTATCATAGCTTCTAATGGGATACCATTACATAGTGGGCCTTTAGCCCTTTATCATAGCTTCTAATGGGATACCATTACATAGTGGGCCTTTAGCTCTTTATCATAGCTTCTAATGGGATACCATTACATACTGGGCCTTTAGTTCTTTATCATGGCTTCTAATGGGATACCATTACATACTGGGCCTTTAGCCCTTTATCATAGCTTCTAATGGGATACCATTTGGGCCTTTAGCTCTTTACATACTGGGCCTAATGGGATTTAGCCCTTTATCATAGCTTCTAATGGGATACCATTACATACTGGGCCTTTAGCCCTTTATCATAGCTTCTAATGGGATACCATTACATACTGGGCCTTTAGCCCTTTATCATAGCTTCTAATGGGATACCATTTAGCCCTTTATCATAGCTTCTAATGGGATACCATTACATAGTGGGCCTTTAGCTCTTTATCATAGCTTCTAATGGGATACCATTACATACTGGGCCTTTAGCCCTTTATCATAGCTTCTAATGGGGTACCATTACATACTGGGCCTTTAGCCCTTTATCATAGCTCCTAATGTGATACCATTACATACTGGGCCTTTAGCCCTTTATCATAGCTTCTAATGGGATACCATTACATACTGGGCCTTTAGCCCTTTATCATAGCTTCTAATGGGGTACCATTACATACTGGGCCTTTAGCCCTTTATCATAGCTGCTAATGTGATACCATTACATACTGGGCCTTTAGCCCTTTATCATAGCTTCTAATGTGATACCATTACATACTGGGCCTTTAGCTCTTTATCATAGCTTCTAATGGGATACCATTACATAGTGGGCCTCTTGCCATTTATCATAGCTTCTAATGGGATACCATTACATACTGGGCCTTTAGCCCTTTATCATAGCTTCTAATGGGATACCATTACATACTGGGCCTTTAGCACTTTATCATAGCTTCTAATGGGATACCATTACATACTGGACCTTTAGCCCTTTATCATGGCTTCTAATGGGATACCATTACATACTGGGCCTTTAGCCCTTTATCTTAGCTTCTAATGGGATACCATTACATACTGGGCCTTTAGCCCTTTATCATAGCTTCTAATTGGATACCATTACATAGTGGGCCTTTAGCTCTTTATCATAGCTTCTAATGGAATACCATTACATAGTGGGCCTTTAGCCCTTTATCATAGCTTCTAATGTGATACCATTACATACTGGGCCTTTAGCTCTTTATCATAGCTTCTAATGGGATACAATTACATAGTGGGCCTCTTGCCATTTATCATAGCTTCTAATGGGATACCATTACATACTGGGCCTTTAGCCCTTTATCATAGCTTCTAATGGGATACCATTACATACTGGGCCTTTAGCCCTTTATCATAGCTTCTAATTGGATACCATTACATAGTGGGCATTTACCCTTTATCATAGCTTCTAATGGAATACCATTACATAGTGGGCCTTTAGCCCTTTATCATAGCTTCTAATGGGGTACCATTCCATACTGGGCCTTTAGCCCTTTATCATAGCTTCTAATGGGATACCATTACATACTGGGCCTTTAGCCCTTTATCATAGCTTCTAATGGGATACCATTACATAGTGGGCCTTTAGCTCTTTATCATAGCTTCTAATGGGATACCATTACATACTGGGCCTTTAGCTATTTATCATAGCTTCTAATGGGATACCATTACATAGTGGGCCTTTAGCTATTTATCATAGCTTCTAATGGGATACCATTACATAGTGGGCCTTTAGCTCTTTATCATAGCTTCTAATGGGATACCATTACATACTGGGCCTTTAGCTCTTTATCATAGCTTCTAATGGGATACCATTACATAGTGGGCCTTTAGCTCTTTATCATAGCTTCTAATGGGATACCATTACATACTGGGTCTTTAGCTCTTTATCATAGTGTCTAATGGGATACAATTACATACTGGGTCTTTAGCTCTTTATCATAGCGTCTAATGGGATACCATTACATAGTGGGCCTTTAGCCCTTCATCATAGCTTCTAATGTGATACCATTACATAGTGGGCCTCTTGCCATTTATCATAGCTTCTAATGGGATACCATTATATACTGGGCCTTTAGCCCTTTATCATGGCTTCTAATGGGATACCATTACATACTGGGCCTTTAGCACTTTATCATAGCTTCTAAAGGGATACCATTATATACTGGGCCTCTTGCCCTTTATCATAGCTTCTAATGGGATACCATTACATACTGGGCCTTTAGCCCTTTATCATGGCTTCTAATGGGATACCATTACATAGTGGGCCTCTTGCCATTTATCATAGCTTCTAATGGGATACCATTATATACTGGGCCTTTAGCCCTTTATCATGGCTTCTAATGGGATACCATTACATACTGGGCCTTTAGCACTTTATCATAGCTTCTAAAGGATACCATGGGATACCATTACATACTGGGCCTATTGCCCTTTATCATAGCTTCTAATGGGATACCATTACATACTGGGCCTTTAGCTCTTTATCATAGCTTCTGATGGGATACCATTACATACTGGGCCTTTAGCCCTTTATCATAGCTTCTAAAGGGATACCATTACATACTGGGCCTTTAGCCCTTTATCATAGCTTCTAATGGGATACCATTACATACTGGGCCTTTGGCTCTTTATCATAGCTTCTAATGGGATACCATTACATAGTGGGCCTTTAGCACTTTATCATAGCTTCTGATGGGATACCATTACATAGTGGGCCTTTAGCCCTTTATCATAGCTTCTCATGGGATACCATTACATAGTGGGCCTTTAGCTCTTTATCATAGCTTCTAATGGGATACCATTACATACTGGGCATTTAGCTCTTTATCATAGCTTCTAATGCGATACCATTACATAGTGGGCCTTTATCATAGCTTCTAATGGGATACCATTACATACTGGGCCTTTAGCCCTTTATCATAGCTTCTAATGGGATACCATTACATAGTGGGCCTTTAGCTCTTTATCATAGCTTCTAATGGGGTACCATTCCCCAAAGTTGGTATCCCTCTGGGAAATGTAAAGTTATTCTATAATTCTATTATAAACAATCAAATAAAAGTTTAGTGGGGAGTGGACCTCTCAACCCACTGGAAGAGGACCGGTCCCTCCGTAGTCTCTGAAGTTTAGCATGTCAATCTAAATTTAACCATGTCACTCCATAAATTTCATCCCACTGCCTGAGACAAGTACACAAACAACAAGCCACAGGTTCACATCTCCGTTCTACGCTAAGAAAAAGGGATTTCAACACTCCCAAAGAAACACAGAAGGGTATGAGGGCTCAGAGTAGAAGTTGGCCTTGTTGAGGACCTACCGATCAACCATCAGGTTAAAGTTCCCAAATCTTCCCATAATCATTATAGCTGCTGAGAGTAAAACTGATTAAGTGCAACTAAAACTGATCAACTGAAACTGGTGGAGGCTTTTATGTCGCCCATCTATTGCCTTATTAACACTATAGGGCAGGCCAGTACCCGGAGCCTACTGTTCAGCCCAGTATCTCCACTTCCAGTCCAGTCCAGACTCACATTAAGCATCTCCAATCCAAAATTAAACTGTTTCGCAACAAAGCCTCCTTTACTCATGCCGCCAACATTCCCTCGTAAAACTGACTATCCTTGACTTTTGCGATGTAATTTACAAAATAGCCTCCAACACTACTCATCAAATTGGATGTAGTCTATCACAGTACAAGTTTGTCACCAAAGCCACATATATTACCCACCACTGCAACCTGTATGCTCTCGTTGGCTGGCCCTCGATTCATATTAGTCGCCAAACCCACTGGCTCCAGGACATCTATAAGTCTTTGCTTGGTAAAGCCCCGCCTTATCTCAGCTCACTGGTCACCATAGCAACACCCATTTTTTATCGTGTTATTGACTGTACGTTTGTTTATGCAATGTATAACTCTGTGTTGTTGTTTGTGTCGCACTGCTTTGCTTTATCTTGGACAAGGGGGCAGTGGTAAATGAGAACTTGTTCTCAACCGGCCTTCCTGGTTAAATAAAGGTGTTCTCAACTGGCCTACCTGGTTAAATAAAGGTGTTCTCAACCGGCCTACCTGGTTAAATAAAGGTGTTCTCAACTGGCCTACCTGGTTAAATAAAGGTGTTCTCAACCGACCTACCTGGTTAAATAAAGGTGTTCTCAACTGGCCTACCTGGTTAAATAAAGGTGTTCTCAACCGACCTACCTGGTTAAATTAAGGTGTTCTCAACCGGCCTACCTGATTAAATAAAGGTGTTCTCAACTGGCCTACCAGTTTAAATAAAGGTGTTCTCAACTGGCCTACCTGGTTAAATAAAGGTGTTCTCAACCGACCTACCTGGTTAAATAAAGGTGTTCTCAACTGACCTACCTGGTTAAATAAAGGTGTTCTCAACTGGCCTACCTGGTTAAATAAAGGTGAAATAAAAATAAATAAAAAACCTCTACCTACTGCCCAGACCAGAACCTCTACCAACTGTCCAGACCAGTACCTCTACCTAATGTCCAGCCAGGTACAGCTCCTACTGTCCAGAACAGTGCCTCAACCTACTGTCCAGCCCAGTACATATACCTAATGTTCAGCCCAGTACCTTTACCTACGGTCCATTCCAGTATCTCTACTTACTGTCCAGCCCAGTACCTCTGCCTACTGTCCAGTTCAGTACCTCTACCTACTGTCCTGCCCAGTAGCTCTACTACCTGTCCAGCCCAGTAGCTCTACCACCTGTCCAGCCCAGCGTCCAACTACTGTCCAGCCCAGTAGCTCTACCTACTGTCCATTCCAGTACCTCTAACTACTGTCCATTCCAGTGCCTCTACCTACTGTCCAGCCCAGTAGCTCCACTTACTGTCCAGCAAAGTACCTCTACCTACTGTCCAGTTCAGTACCTCTACCGACTGTTCAGCCCAGTAGCTTTACCTACTGTCCAGCCCAGTACATCTACCTACAGTCCAGCCCAGTATGGCTCCTACTGTCCAGCCCAGTATGGCTTCTAAGGTCCAGCCCAGTTTGGCTCCTACTGTCTAGCCCAGTACATCTACCTACAGTCCAGCCCAGTATGGCCCCTACTGTCCAGCCCAGTATGGCTTCTAAGGTCCAGCCCAGTTTGGCTCCTACTGTCCAGCCCAGTACATCTACCCACAGTCCATCACAGTACCTCTCCTACTGTCCATATCAATATCAATACCTCTAACTAGTGTCCAGCCCAGTAGGGCTCCTACTGTCTAGCCCAGCATGAAACCTACTGTCCAGCCCAATACCTGTCCTAAAGTCAAGCCCAGTATGGCCCCTACTGTCCAGCCCAATACCTGTCCTAAAGTCAAGCCCAGTATGGCCCCTACTGTCCAGCCCAATACCTGTCCTAAAGTCAAGCCCAGTATGGCCCCTACTGTCCAGCCCAATACCTGTCCTAAAGTCAAGCCCAGTATGGCCCCTACTGTCCAGCCCAATACCTGTCCTAAAGTCAAGCCCAGTATGGCCCCTACTGTCCAGCCCAATACCTGTCCTAAAGTCAAGCCCAGTATGGCCCCTACTGTCCAGCCCAATACCTGTCCTAAAGTCAAGCCCAGTATGGCCCCTACTGTCCAGCCCAATACCTGTCCTAAAGTCAAGCCCAGTATGGCCCCTACTGTCCAGCCCAATACCTGTCCTAAAGTCAAGCCCAGTATGGCCCCTACTGTCCAGCCCAATACCTGTCCTAAAGTCAAGCCCAGTATGGCCCCTACTGTCCAGCCCAATACCTGTCCTAAAGTCAAGCCCAGTATGGCCCCTACTGTCCAGCCCAATACCTGTCCTAAAGTCAAGCCCAGTATGGCCCCTACTGTCCAGCCCAATACCTGTCCTAAAGTCAAGCCCAGTATGGCCCCTACTGTCCAGCCCAATACCTGTCCTAAAGTCAAGCCCAGTATGGCCCCTACTGTCCAGCACAGGATTTTTTTTTTTTTTTTTTAAATTTGACCTTTATTTAACTCGGCAAGTCAGTTAAGAACAAATTCTTATTTTCAATGACAGCATAGGAACAGTGGGTTAACTGCCTGTTCAGTGGCAGAACGACAGATTTGTACCTTGTCAGCTCAGGGGTTTGAACTTGCAACCTTTCGGTTCCTAGTCCAATGCTCTAACCACTAGGCTACCCACTAGGCTCCTACTGACCAGCCCAGTACCTCTCCTACTATCCAGCCCAAGATGGCTTCTACTTTCCAGCACTGATTGGCTTATACTTCCAGCCCAGAACCTCTACCTAATGTCCAGCCCAGTATGGCTCCTACTGTCCAGCCCAGTATGGCTCCTACTGTCCAGCCCAGTATAGCTCCTACTGTCCTGCCCAGTTTGGCCCAGTTTGGCCTCTACTGTCCAGCCCAGTTTTGCTCCTACTTTCTAGCCCAGTATGTCCTACTGCCCAGGCCAGTTTGCCTCCTACTTTCTAGCCCAGTACAGCTCCTACTGCCCAGGCCAGTTTGCCTCCTACTGTTCAGCCAAGGACCCGAAACCTACTGTCCAGCACAGTATAGCTCCTACTGTCCAGCCCAGTACCTCTACCTACTGTCCAGCCCATTACTTCTACCTACTGTCCATGCCAGTATCTCTACCTACTGTCCATACCAGTACCTCTCCTACTGTCCAGCCCAGTGTGGCTTTTACTGTCCAGTCCAGTGTGGCTTTTACTGTCCAGCCCAGTTTGGCTCCTACTGTCCAGCCCAGTTTGGCTCCTACTGTCCAGTCCAGTTTGGCTCCTATTGTCCAACCCAGTACCTCTCCGACTGTCTAGCCCAGTTTGGCTCCTACTGTCCAGCCCAGTACTTCTCCTACTGTCTTGCCCAGTTTGGCTCCTACTGTCCAGCCCAGTACCTCTACCTACTGTCCAGCCCAGTACTTCTACCTACTGTCCATGCCAGTATCTCTACCTACTGTCCATACCAGTATGGCTCCTACTGTCCAGCCCAGTAACTCTCCTACTGTCCAGCCCAGTGTGGCTTTTACTGTCCAGTCCAGTGTGGCTTGTACTGTCCAGTCCAGTTTGGCTCCTACTGTCCAACCCAATACCTCTCCTACTGTCTTGCCCAGTTTGGCTCCTACTGTCCAGCCCAGTACTTCTCCTACTGTCTTGCCCAGTTTGGCTCCTACTGTCCAGCCCAGTATTGTGAAAGTGGTAGTCTTTCTGACAGTTCCCGCCCTGATCTCAATGGAGGATAGTTTCCAGTGAACTTGGCCTGGATCTGAAAGATTGCTAGCAGGCCTGACATCTACCAAAATAACCCTGGGAGCTGGATCAAGTTCAACTCTGTTTTAAGATGACCCAGAGGCCAAAGGATCTGCCCCCATGCGCACGCCACAGGCCCGTCACAAGTGCGCACACAACTACTCCCGTCACAAGTGATAGACCCATGTAGGCTACTGTTACTGTACCATCAGTATGTTTACACGTCAACTTGTAAAGAACAACACATGTAAATACATACATGGAAACATGATGTATATAAGTCGAGGTAGGCTAGGGGTTAAGAGTGTTGGGCCAGTAACCTACAGGTTTCTGGTTTGAATCCTCGGGCCGACTAGGTGAATCATCTGTTGATGTGCCCTTAAGCAAGGCATTTAATCCTAATTGCTCCTGTAAGTCGCTCTCGATAAGTGTCTGCTAAATTACTTACATTTCAATTTACAAGGGATAATAGAGTACAGTGCACTGCAAACTCAAGGATGTAATCAACTTGTTGTGATGCACAAATAACAAAAGCACAGTATTGACATATGAGTGGGATTAGAACTATAGGAGATCATAAAAATAAAATGTTATTTTAAATACAGTATGTACTATGCAGACACAATCTACCTCTCTTAACAGGATTAAATTGATATTATAGGGCTGAACTGTTCTGCTCCAGGTGGGGAAGACATGCATACTAATTAAACTGGATGGATGGGGGGAGATAAATACTAACTCCACTGGATGGGGGAGATAAATACTAACTCCACTGGATGGGGGACACTAACTCCACTGGATGAAGGAGATACATACTAACTCCTCTGTAGGGAGAAGATTGTAACTCCACTGGATGGAGAAGATACAGAACAACTCCACTGCATGGATAATATACATACTAACTCCACTGGATGGAGAAGATAGATACTAACTCCACTGGATGGAGAAGATACAACATAACTACAATGAATGGAGAAGATACATATTAACTCCTCTGGAGGGAGAAGATACAGAACGACTCCACTGCATGGATAATATACATACTAACTCCACTGGATGGAGAAGATTGTAACTCCACTGGATGGAGAAGATACATATTAACTCCTCTGGAGGGAGAAGATAGATACTAACTCCACTGGATGGAGAAGATACATATTAACTCCTCTGGAGGGAGAAGATACAGAACAACTCCACTGCATGGATAATATACATACTAACTCCACTGGATGGAGAAGATACATATTAACTCCTCTGGAGGGAGAAGATACAGAACGACTCCACTGCATGGATAATATACATATTAACTCCTCTGGAGGGAGAAGATACAGAACGACTCCACTGCATGGATAATATACAAACTAACTCCACTGGATGGAGAAGATTGTAACTCCACTGGATGGAGAAGATACAACATAACTACAATGAATGGAGAAGATACATACTAACTCCTCTGTAGGGAGAAGATACATACTTACACCAATGGAGGGAGGAGATACACACTAACTCCACTGGATGGAGAAGATTGTAACTCCACTGGATGGAGAAGATTGTAACTCCACTGGATGGAGAAGATGCATAATAACCCTAATGGATGGAGAACACACATACTAACTCCACTGGATTGCAAACATACACACTAACTCCACTGGAAGGAGAAGATACATAATAACTCCACTGGAGGGAGAAGACACACACTAACTCCACTGGAAGGAGAAGATACATAATAACTCCACTGGATGGAGAAGATACATAATAACTCCTCTGGAGGGAGAAGATACATAATAACTCCTCATACTAACTCCACTGGATGGAGAAGATACATATTAACTCCTCTGGAGGGAGAAGATACTAACTCCACTGCATGGACTCCTCTGGAGAAGATACATAATAACTCCACTGGATGGAGAAGATACATAATAACTCCACTGGATGGAGAAGATACATAACTCCACTGGATGGAGAAGATAACTCCTCTGAAGAGGGAGAAGATTGCAATAACTCCACTGGATGGAGAAGATACATAATAACTCCTCTGGAGGGAGAAGATACATAATAACTCCACTGGAGGAGAAGATACTAACTCCACTGGATGGAGAAGATACATAATAACTCTCTGGATGGAGAAGATACATAATAACTCCACTGGAAGGAGAAGATACATAATAACTCCACTGGATGGAGAAGATACATACTAACTCCACTGGATGGAGAAGATACATAATAACTCCTCTGGAGGGAGAAGATACATAATAACTCCACTGGATGGAGAAGATACACACTAACTCCACTGGATGGAGAAGATACATAATAACTCCACTGGATGGAGAAGATACATAATAACTCCACTGGATGGAGAAGATACATAATAACTCCACATAATAACTCCACTGGATGGAGAAGATACATACTAACTCCACTGGAGGGAAGATAATAACTCCACTGGATGGAGAAGATACATAATAACTCCTCTGGAGGGAGAAGATACATAATAACTCCACTGGATGGAGAAGATACACACTAACTCCACTGGATGGAGAAGATACATAATAACTCCACTGGATGGAGAAGATACATAATAACTCCACTGGATGGAGAAGATACATAATAACTCCTCTGGAGGGAGAAGATACACACTAACTCCTCTGGAGGGAGAAGATACATAATAACTCCTCTGGAGGGAGAAGATACATACTAACTCCACTGGATGGAGAAGATACATAATAACTCCTCTGGAGGGAGAAGATACATACTAACTCCACTGGATGGAGAAGATACATAATAACTCCTCTGGAGGGAGAAGATACACACTAACTCCACTGGAAGGAGAAGATACACACTAACTCCACTGGATGGAGAAGATACAAACTAACTCCAATGGATGGAGAAGATACATACTAACTAAACTTGATGGAGAAGATACATACTAACTAAACTTGATGGAGAAGATACATACTAACTCCACTGGATGGAGAAGATACATACTAACTCCACTGGATGGAGAAGATACATACTAACTCCACTGGATGGAGAAGATACATACTAACTAAACTTGATGGAGAAGACACACATAGTAACTCCTCTGGAGGGAGAAGATACATACTAACTAAACTTGATGGAGAAGATACATACTAACTAAACTTGATGGAGAAGATACATACTAACTAAACTTGATGGAGAAGATACATAATAACTCCTCTGGAGGGAGAAGATACACATACTAACTCCCACGGTTCCTTTCTCGCTCTCTGTGCCCTATCAGAAGCCACCTCCTCTATATTCAGCCTGTAAATCAGGAGGGTCGTGTCAGCCAACGGCAGTTTGGGTTGTCAGTGAAACATACATAGTTATAATTAACGACATTAACGACAATTAACGACATATTAACGACATTAACAACAATTAACGACATATTGATAAGAATTTTGGTGGGTGCTTACATTTGCCTTATTCCACACACGTACAAGTGTGTATTAAAATTCATGTGTGAATTGGAAATGTGTTGTTTTTTCTTTGCATTCCCCAACTCCCCCTGAGACACCCTCGGAGAGTCACGGCAAGGGTCTGCCATTATCAACAGCGACCCTGGAGCAATTAGGGTTAATTAAGTGCCTTGCTCAAGTCATTAACTGAAAGAATCTTCTGTAATACATGTGGGGGTATGTGGGGCGGCGGATCTTTTTAACATCATTGAGATTTTACTCTGAATTAAATACAGAGACTCGAGGGAGGTTTGAATAGAGTGACGCATATCAGCATCAATACATTTGAGTGTAATGTGGTAGCCGAGGCCCAGGGAGAGAGGTAAAGATATGATGTGTGTCGAGGTTGTGTTTAGACAGGGGAATTCAATAATGGCCCTGATGCACTTGAATGGGACAGGATATGAGATGGTGGTGCTATTAGCCAGCTCTCAGATTAATGACTAAACCAAGGTCTGGTGAGAGAGAGAGAGAGAGAGAGAGAGAGAGAGAGAGAGAGAGAGAGAGAGAGAGAGAGAGAGAGAGAGAGAAGAGAGAGAGAGAGAGAGAGAGAGAGAGAGAGAGAGAGAGAGAGAGAGAAAGAGAGAGGGAGAGAGAGAGAGAGAGAGAGAGAGAGAGAGAGAGAGAGAGAGAGACCAACAAGCTCTCAGATTAATGACTAAACAAAGGTCTGGAGAGAGAGAGAGAGAGAGAGAGAGAGAGAGAGAGAGAGAGAGAGAGAGAGAGGGAGAGACCAACAAGAGGGGAGAGAGAAACAGACAGAGAGGGAGAGAGATAGAGAGAGGGGGGGAGAGAGAAAGAGAGATGGAGAGAGATAGAGAGAGAGAGAGAGAGAGAGAGAGGGGGGGGGGGACAAGCAGGGGCCTCCAGCATGATAAAAGCGTCACAATGCATTTGTGTTCGTGTGCCCCGACTTCAAAACAGGAGAGATGGCTGAGCAGCATACCCTCCTCCCCATTGTAACTATTCCCCAGGTTGTTGCTGTAAATGAGAACGTGTTCTCAGTCAACTTACCTGCTAAAATAAGTGTTAAATAAAATAAAAAGGCATAACCTATCTGCTCCCTGGGGAGAGGGAGATGGAACCTGGATACACCTTCTTGGTGAGAGCAGGTTGTCTTAGACTGTGGCAGCTGTCGTCTAAGATAATGTTCAGATACTCGAAAAGTAAGGGGAGAGTCGTGTTGAGAATTCGCTCTCAATTCGTTGAGAGATCCACTTTGCAGACCAAACATTGAACTATAACAGATTTGAAGGTAGCTCTTGGTATAATCCATCATATTTGTCTTGGAAGAAGGGTATTTTGTTTTGTTTATTCCCTCCCCATGTTATGGATGCTTTGCACACTTTTTCATAATGGTGTGAGCAGTGCGTTCATATTCACATGTATGGTATTAGGTATTTTATTAGGATCTCCATTAGCTGTTGCGAAAGCAGCAGCTACTCTTCCTGGCTTCCACACAAAACATGAAACATTACATAATACAGAACATTAATAGACAAGAACGGCTATCAACATGTAACGTGAATCTCCAGGTAAGATGATAAAGACTGAGTTTTACTGATCAAAAACACTGTCCATTCTGTAGATAGACCAGAGTGAGAAACAGACACTTTTTCTAGCGTCAACAGTTCTCCTTGTTGACTCTTCTGGACGCCTCAGCCTAGGCATACTCTGTGCCGTGTAGATGACTGAGCTTCTCGAGGCAATATCACCAAGTCACGGAGGTACCTTTAACATTTAATATCCCATTTGGAGTTAGCCTTCAATACCCACTCCACAGGACTGGTCGGGGGAGGAATCCAAATCCAATGTTTTATAGTTCAACACAAAGACTCCCCACACAAAAATGTACTTGGGTTCCTTTCACTATATGAGCTAATATATTTACTGTGAACACTTGGCCATTGAGCATTTTGAGTGAAAATCCTTGTAGACTTATTAGACACGCCTGCTTCTCATGGGGTATTCAGTCAGTCCGGAAAACACTCTCTGGCTGTCCTATATCTCCAGGCCACACAGTGAAGCGGCATCTTTTCCGCAGCTTTCAAATGGAACACATACAAATCATGAAAGATTTCATAAATGTTGTGAAGCAATAATATTTTTGTTTCATGTCATATTTTCTTCATGGCGGTGGGTTATTGTGGATGTTTAATAAGTCATTTTACTTGAGAATGTGAGATAAAAGGGTGCAATCTATGGACGGGTTAAAGAGGCAGAGGACAAATATGGTGTCAGCCAAATGCATCTGGAAAGGTTTTAAAAAGTCTCAACGGTCCTGATGAACTTGAATGTTCTACAGTTCTGAGTTTGTTCATGTGTACTCTATCCTCTCCTTGATGGAGAAATATCTCTGCCTTCCTCATCGTATCATACGCGAGATCTGCCAAATGTGAGCATCCTCATCATATTCATCACGTTCTTCCCTCTAGCTGCCCCAATACATTTCATCATGTCCAATCTGTGGCTTACATAACCATGCAGATGATTCAACAACAACTTGAGATTGCTCTGGTGCCAAACACCAGTGTTGGGGTATACCACATGACTGAGGAGAGCGGGCACATTTACACTACAATGCTGTCAGTAGCAATCAGGTCATCTGGATGTGCCGCCCAATGTAAAAAGGCACAGTGGTTATTCTTTCATGTTTGTTTTTTTATCAATGTTTTTATGAATATAGTTATGCTTTCAAACGTATCGGTTTCTGTGGGAAAAAAATACATTTCCCTTGCATCTGAAGACAGTTCATGATATTACAAGATACAATAATTATCATTCTTTAAACTCTCCAGTCAACTCATTATCAAACAGCAATATGACATATAAACTTGTCGAATGCCCAGGAAATCCTTTTCGTTTTGCATTAACATGGTCATCATGCTAATTTGTGATTTATAGGTTACCTACCCATCACCTTGTGCCCTAAAATGTAAATGTGGGTAGCCTAACACTTAGGTTCCACTGTAGCCTAAAGTTTGGAAAGGTTATATAAGGTTGTAAAAACGAATCTTGAATGGGGTCTGAGAGTTAATACAAATGTATTATTGCAAGTGTTGTCTTCCCTATAAACATGTTATGTAGCATGTTGGAGGGCAAACGTACTTATAAGCTACCTTTGCATTTGTTTAATATTCCAATCATTTCAAACCCTTTCAAATGAAAACCCTTGTCATAGATCAAACAAATCCGTCAAAAAACGATCCTAAATTAAGGATTAAGTATTAATAGGCTATTATCAATGATTGTATGATGATGACGGGAGTCATCATACACTATTTGTACACATGTACAAACCATGTACTATATATATATACATGGTTAAATAGTACATTGTTTGTACATGTGTACAAATAGTGTATGATGTGTTAATAACGAGGCTCTATATATATATATATATATATATATATATATATATATATATATATATATATATATATATATATAATTTCCCTATGGAATTATGCAAAATAGTGCAAATGACTAACCTATCTGCGGTGCGCAATTGTTTTTGGAAGACTACAAGAAATAGGCTATTGTTATCCCTGTCGACAGCGGACTGAAATCTATCCAGGTAGCTTTAGAAAAGCACAGACATGCAGCAGACTCTTTCCGATTATCATGGGCTTGAATTGGATATGTATAGGCTATTGCTTTTAGAAAAGGAAAAGCAAATTACTTATGCATCGATACTGGAATCGATGCATAAGTGGACAAATAAAATAGTAATCCTAAACCAGATATGTAAATATTCCCATTATTAATACACTATTCGAATGGTTCTTACCTGATGCGATTAGTTCACAATCCAATGCTACCGCGATTTAGAAAGTCACATTAACCGACCAAACACTCCAGCGACAGCTTTTTTTTCGACAAATGCAACCTCCGCAGCAATGTTAGTGAACCAAACCTAAAGGGTTTCAACACTCAATGAATAAAGTGTCGGACTGGAGCCGCTGTCAGATTGTGGGAGGCATTCGCATTAGACTACTTCCTGTTACATCACGAATTAGCCTACAGCTCTTCAGGAGAACCCACCAACCCACCACGCAAATGATATAGACCAGGGATGGGAAACTTTGACAGGGGTGGCTCGCGCATCTGTATATGCACATCCTTACCCACACATGTAATCAGAGCCGGACCAAGTCTTTCACGAAATGTTGTTAACCCCACCTTGCCAGCAAAGCATTTTAGCCGACCCCCCCTCCTCTTGACAGGAGATATACATAATACAAAAAATGTTGAGTTAATGCCCTGCAATTCTACACGTTTTGCCATAGTGCGGAGAGAAATGTTTGCAGTTTTTTAATATGATATCTGAGTGAGAGTGACTAACAAAATAAATGGGGGGGGGGGGGGGGCAGGTCGGTAATTCGACCATGTTAACTACAAGTTTAGATAGCTGGCCACTAGACTAATTTACCAGTCTAAAACATGTTAGCTGATATGGGCTAATTGAGTGGCTGTCAGTGACTGACATAACAGAAAACTGCTGATGCACAAATTTCAAATTGTACCTTGTGTATTTGTCACAGATCCCTCTGGAACTTTCATTGCACACACGTGTCCCCTATTCCACCTGATTGTATTTGTATGTATGTGCCCTTCGTTCACCATGGTGGGGTCCATTATTGTCACATTGTCCGTTGGTCGTGTGAGTACCTGTGCTGTGTGTTTTGTGGATTGCGCAGACGATTATGGGTCTCCTCCCGTGTGGTAATCATTGTGCACGTGTGTTATTTATTCAAGTTACGCTCTTTTGTTTGGGTTTCTGTCTGCAGTTTGATCCAATGCATTGGCTGTAAACATTCGTTATGGTTCTAAATGACAGGAACATTCCTGCAATTCGATGTCTTCTCATATGGAAGAAGCTCGCTCTGTCTACGCTTAACAAACCTGTGAGTGTTCATCTCATTATTAGACTTGGTTTATTTATCATAAATAGGTAAACTGACTGACATACAGGTAACAATTTTTTACTTTTGTTTATTTGGTAAATATATTCCTAACTCTTTCTTGAACTTCACTGTTGGTTAAGGGCTTGTAAGTAAGCATTTCACGTTAAAGTCCACACTTGTATTCGAAACATGTGACAAATAAAGTTTGATTTGAACTGTCCAAATCATTTAAACACTTGAGTAAATGAGGGATACAAAGTATGGTGAAAGCGGGTGCTTCCACACATGTGTGGTTTCTGAGTTAATTAAGCAATTAACATCCATCATGCTTAGGGTCATGTGTAAAAAATACTGGGCAGGCCATACTTTTGGCTACCATGAATATGCCCCCATAGAATGACAATGTCCCCATCCACAGAGCATGAGTTTTCACTGAATGGTTGGTTTGATGAGCATGAAAAAGATGTAAACCATATGTCTTGGCCGTCTCAGTCACCAAATCTCAACCCAATTGAACACTAATGGGAGATCCTGGAGCAGCACCAGCGTTTTCCACCAAACGGTATTTCTCGTGGAAGAATAGTGTCACATCTCAAGAACTGTTTTGGACATGGTCTCATTTATAATCTATTGAGGTCATTACATTATTAAAAAAAATATGAATGTAGACTATGATTGCAGAGAAATTCCCAACAAACAAATAGGTCATTTGTCAATTTGCAATCATATATCATTCAAGTGAAGGCCATTATGGAACCGTTAGAACTACCATGATAATACAACACTGCCCCCCTGTGTCTCAGTGATGCACTTATCAGTGGAGTCAATTCCAATAGCCTGCTGTACTTCAATGTGAAAGTGGACTTGGAACGGAATTAACATATGCACAAAGGTGCAATGTTGATGACTATGCCAAATTAAATGTAGTCTCAAATGGGTTGCTGATATGTTGTTTTCACCTGGTAAAAAACAATACCATGGAAAAAGACATTACTCATATGAAGGGGTACACAGATAATGTACAGTACTCAATATAGATCATGTACAGTACTCGATATAGATCATGTACAGTAATCGATATAGATCATGTACAGTAATCGATATAGATCATGTGCAGTACTCGATATAGATAATGTACAGTCATTGATATAGATAATGTAGTCATTGATTTAGATAATGTACAGTAATTGATATAGATAATGTACAGTTCTTGATATAGATAATGTACAGTAATTGATATAATGTAAGTCATTGATATAATGTACAGTACTTGATATAGATAATGTGCTTTATTGTATGATATTACATGTACAGTGCTTTTGGGATAATCAATGTTCATCATTTGTCAATAAAACAACTTGTCTGGTGTCCTCAGGAAGAAAGAAAAATACAATTATAGACTGGTATTTGGTATGAGACAGTAAAAAAATGTATACAATTGTGATATTACTAAAAACATCTTCTTACAAAGTGTTAAAAGGTTACAATAAGCAATACAACATTACACAATAGGCCAAAACAAGCCTTTGATACAATTGCTGCAAGACTAAAAGGACATACCAAAGTCAAATAAGAATGATATAAATAAAGACTCATTCAAAAGTAGTGTATGTAGGAAGGGTTTAATAAGAAGTAGGAAGGGTTTAATATTAATAGGAAGTAGGAAGGGTTTAATAGGAACTAGGAAGGGTTTAATGAGAAGTAGGAAGAGGTTAATATTAATAGGAAGTAGAAAGGGTTTAATAGGAAGTAGGAAGGGTTTAATGAGAAGTAGGAAGGGTTTAATATTAATAGGAAGTAGGAAGGGTTTAATAGGAAGTGTTTAATAGGAAGTAGGAAGGGTTTAATGAGAAGTAGGAAGGGTTTAATATTAATAGGAAGTAGGAAGGGTTTAATAGGAAGTAGGAAGGGTTTAATATTAATAGGAAGTAGGAAGGGTTTAATAGGAAGTAGGAAGGGTTTAATGAGAAGTAGGAAGGGTTTAATATTAATAGGAAGTAGGAAGGGTTTAATAGGAACTAGGAAGGGTTTAATGAGAAGTAGGAAGGGTTTAATATTAATAGGAAGTAGGAAGGGTTTAATAGGAAGTAGGAAGGGTTTAATGAGAAGTAGGAAGGGTTTAATATTAATAGGAAGTAGGAAGGGTTTAATAGGAAGTAGGAAGGGTTTAATGAGAAGTAGGAAGGGTTTAATGAGAAGTAGGAAGGGTTTAATATTAATAGGAAGTAGGAAGGGTTTAATAGGAAGTGTTTAATAGGAACTAGGAAGGGTCTAATATTAATAGGAAGTAGGAAGGGTTTAATAGGAAGTAGGAAGGGTTTAATGAGAAGTAGGAAGAGGTTAATATTAATAGGAAGTAGGAAGGGTTTAATAGGAAGTAGGAAGGGTTTAATGAGAAGTAGGAAGAGTTTAATATTAATAGGAAGTAGGAAGGGTTTAATAGGAAGTAGGAAGGATTTAATGAGAAGTAAGAAGGGTTTAATATTAATAGGAAGTAGGAAGGGTTTAATAGGAAGTAGGAAGGGTTTAATGAGAAGTAAGAAGGGTTTAATAGGAAGTAGGAAGAGGTTAATATTAATAGGAAGTAGGAAGGGTTTAATAGGAACTAGGAAGGGTTTAATGAGAAGTAGGAAGAGGTTAATATTAATAGGAAGTAGGAAGGGTTTAATAGGAACTAGGAAGGGTTTAATGAGAAGTAGGAAGAGGTTAATATTAATAGGAAGTAGGAAGGGTTTAATAGGAAGTAGGAAGGGTTTAATATGAAGCCTTGATTTAGACAGATCGAAACAAGATGTTGCTGTTCTTCTTCTTTATACGAATGACCTTCCCTTTGTGATGGTGATCTGAAAATGAAACAGCACAAATTAGTTATGTTTAAACACTTCTCCAGGGCACTAGTCTAAAAATGAACATTGAATTCAATTCATATCTTAACTGTTAATTTACAAAAACACTGTTAATTCAATTTATTTGTTTCAATTTTTTTTAAATTAAAGACATACGGGTGGAACAAGTGCAGTACGGACACACCTGTTTCAAATAATACAACTAATTATAGTCTTCAGTCTGGATATTGATCATTTGAATCAGGTGTGTTAGTGCTGGGGATGGAACAAAATCCTGCAACCCCAGGTAGCTCTATAGGGCTGGTGTTGGAGATAACTTGGATCTTACCTGGCTTCATACACATCTTCATGCAGTGTCTCTTGTGGACAAAGTTGTTCTTGTTGCCCCCGCAGCCATTGTAGCGCAACGACTGACATCTCTTTGTCTTGGGGTTATACACGTATCTCCTCTCAGTTCTCTCCTCTCCATCACATGTTGTGCCCTTGTCAATGGGACTGAGACACAAGTCCGGAGGATTGAAGTCTGAAAGAAATGCACAGAAGCAATTCTAAGATGAAATGACGTGCTAATAGCACAAGTCATGGTGTAAAACAATGACTCCATCATACCAAAGACACATTGTCTAAGTATGTAAGTATCTAGGCTACATCTGCAGTTTAGTTCTGATAGAACATACTTCTCTGAAAGCCTGATGTGAAGTTCATGGAAATCTACTGTTAAAGTGGCTAGTAGAACCTACTGCTACTACTATTACCTTGTACCATAACAAAGGAAACTTCATTTTCACCACCTCAACACCACCTCAACACCACCTCAACACCACCTCAACACCACCGCAACACCACCGCAACACCACCTCAACACCACCTCAACACCACCGCAACACCACCGCAACACCACCGCAACACCACCTCAACACCACCGCAACACCACCTCAACACCACCTCAACACCACCTCAACACCACCTCAACACCACCTCAAGCGTCAAACTGCGGAGAAACAAAAATCAAGTAAATGTCAGCCTTTGGTTAAGGGAGCACTGAAGAGCTCCTATGTCACTCGACTGGAATGACAACCACGTGTACAGAGACTCTCCTGCACTGAATTCACTGACATGGGTGGAATTCTGTAACATGAATCACAACTACTTGTCCATGACTGAGTGATGGCCAAAGACTCCCAGCTCCCCAATGTACTGCGATGTGACCTCTGTACCAGACACGGGTGTTTCTGAGCACTAACTCTCTCCCCATACCTTGTACACTCCCATTTTAATAGCAGTGAATCAATGTCACATGGAAGGAGGAGAAGGGAGGAGGTATTGTGGGCACTATGCTGCCTTTATACGTTGTAGTGTGTTTACCAGCAGCTAAACGATTTCTGAGATGGCGCATGTAAAATGACTGTCTCTCTCTTACCTAGCAATTGTAGTTGCCGTAGTACACATGACAAACGACTGCTTTCCTTAATACCTGTGCTTCCTGTGGCCTGGTGCTTGTGATCGTTCTACTGCCCATGTGGAAAGCCCCTCACAGTATTAGTAGTTGTGATACTGTAGTTAACTTAAAGGGAGTGACATCACACCACCACAAGGGGCTGCCAAGAGACTGGAGCAACACAGTAGTGTTCCCAGCATTGACAGATCCACAGGGGTACAGGGTTTGTTGAATAAATAAAGATGATACAAACATGAACTCAAAATACATAAACATTGTTGTCTTACCAGTTACTTTGAGAGACTGCACACTAGGCTGGCTATGGGGTTCTGGGACGGTGACCTCCAATTTAGGGGCCACATCCAATTTAAGGGCCACAGTGGGGTTTTCTGCAATGAAACCAAAGCATGGTTAGAGTTTAATTCCATAATATGTTACTGCATTTAATAGAAATGTACTATAATACAAGCAGTGTACTACTCTGTTGTTATAATATTAACATACAGCATAGAGAAGTTGTTATCCTTATGGACTCAGGTTAGATGAAGAGAACAATTATTTTGAGCCCAAAGAAGATGGATTAAGGATTCTGATACACAATGACAATGTAATTATTTTGCAGTTATCATCCATTTGTTTTCTTACATTGTTTGGTCACTGTAGAAAAATATATTGGTAATTTTTGGGGGACAAAATGCAGTCAATGAATGTAGACAAATTCAAAATCAGGCCTATGTCTAAAATAATTGAATATGCTAAAAAAAAAAAAAAAAAAAAAATGTAAAATGAAGGTGAAACATGACGATGGTCAGTCAACAAGATCATTTTCTAGTAAGTGCAATATTCACAACATCCACTGCAGCAAACACGTGAGTATTTGAGCTTTCAAAGAGGTATAACTATCTAAGAATACACAGCAAACTTTTAAGGCATCAGAGAAGTAATACTGTATACTCCCCTAGCACATTTACATGTTAGTCATTAAGCAGACTCTCCTATCCAGAGTGACTTAGAATTAATGCGTTCATCTTAAGATAGCTAGGTGAGACAACCTAGCTATAGAAAGTCATAGAAAGTACATTTTTCCTCAAGAAAGTAGCTTCCAGCAGTCAGTGCTAGTAAGAAAAGGCCTATGGTTGGTTGGTCTCTTTTGGACTACCTGGGTTCTGGCATCTAGCCTGGCACTCTTTCATACTCTTGAAGTTGTTGGCATTGCCGAAGCAGCCTCCATAGTAGAAGTGCTTGCACTCCTGGCTCTGGTTGTCAAATAAGTAGCGAGTTACCAGACCTCGACATGGCCCCGGAGCCTCCTCCAGGTGACAGGGACTCTTGTCAACTAGAAACAGATGGAGAAAGAGGGAAGAGAGAGAACATTATTGAGATAATGAAAAGAGGAGAACATTATTGAGCCTCCTCCATGTGACAGGGACTCTTGTCAACTAGAGACAGATGGAGGGAGAGAGAGAAGGCAGAGAGAGAGAGAGAGAGAGAGAGAGAGATAACATTATTGAGATACTGAAAAGAGGAGAAATGAGTACCAGCTACTGAGTCATTTGAAGAGATGACAGCAGGAAATGTTGAAAAAAGTACAGTATGCGAGATAGGCTTCCTGTCCCCTAAGTCAAATACAATCTACACTACACTGCAATCTACCCTTGGACCAGTAAATTGACTTCCAGGCAAACTGTGAATAATAGAGAAAGAGGTGGGACTAACACTCTGGAGAGCTAGAGACACAGACAGAAAATATGATGAGAGGGGGAGGAGGTGGAAAAAGAGAGAACACACACTCAGGCATGGAGGAAGATAGAAGGTCGGCTGCTGACACAGTTAGTTATGAATGGATAGGGAGTATGAGAAACAGACACCTCACAAGTCCTCGACTGGCAGCTTCATTAAATAGTACCCGCAAAACACCAGTCTCAACGTCAACAGTGAAGCTGCTGGCCTTCTAGGCAGAGTTGCAAAGAAAAAGCCATATCTCAGACCTGCCAATAAAAATAAAAGATTAAGATGTGCAAAAGAACACAGACACGGGACAGAGGAACTCGCCTCTTCACTGACGTTGAGACTGGTGTAGACGTCATCTAGGGGGTGATTGATTTCATGTCGCCCCATATACAGTGCCTTGCGAAAGTATTCGGCCCCCTTGAACTTTGCGACCTTTTGCCACATTTCAGGCTTCAAACATAAAGATATAAAACTGTATTTTTTTGTGAAGAATCAACAAGTGGGACACAATCATGAAGTGGAACGACATTTATTGGATAATTCAAACTTTTTTAACAAATCAAAAACTGAAAAATTGGGCGTGCAAAATTATTCAGCCCCTTTACTTTCAGTGCAGCAAACTCTCTCCAGAAGTTCAGTGAGGATCTCTGAATGATCCAATGTTGACCTAAATGACTAATGATGATAAATACAATCCACCTGTGTGTAATCAAGTCTCCGTATAAATGCACCTGCACTGTGATAGTCTCAGAGGTCCGTTAAAAGCGCAGAGAGCATCATGAAGAACAAGGAACACACCAGGCAGGTCCGAGATACTGTTGTGAAGAAGTTTAAAGCCGGATTTGGATACAAAAAGATTTCCCAAGCTTTAAACATCCCAAGGAGCACTGTGCAAGCGATAATATTGAAATGGAAGGAGTATCAGAACACTGCAAATCTACCAAAACCTGGCTGTCCCTCTAAACTTTCAGCTCATACAAGGAGAAGACTGATCAGAGATGCAGCCAAGAGGCCCATGATCACTCTGGAGGAACTGCAGAGATCTACAGCTGAGGTGGGAGACTCTGTCCATAGGACAACAATCAGTCGTATATTGCACAAATCTGGCCTTTATGGAAGTGGCAAGAAGAAATCCATTTCTTAAAGATATCCATAAAAAGTGTTGTTTAAAGTTTGCCACAAGCCACCTGGGAGACACACCAAACATGTGGAAGAAGGTGCTCTGGTCAGATGAAACCAAAATTGAACTTTTTGGCAACAATGCAAAACGTTATGTTTGGCGTAAAAGCAACACAGCTCATCACAATGAACACACCATCCCCACTGTCAAACATGGTGGTGGCAGCATCATGGTTTGGGCCTGCTTTTCTTCAGCAGGGACAGGGAAGATGGTTAAAATTGATGGGAAGATGGATGGAGCCACAAATACAGGACCATTCTGGAAGAAAACCTGATGGAGTCTGCAAAAGACCTGAGACTGGGACGGAGATTTGTCTTCCAACAAGACAATGATCCAAAACATAAAGCAAAATCTACAATGGAATGGTTCAAAAATAAACATATCTAGGTGTTAGAATGGCCAAGTCAAAGTCCAGACCTGAATCCAATCGAGAATCTGTGGAAAGAACTGAAAACTGCTGTTCACAAATGCTCTCCATCCAACCTCACTGAGCTCGAGCTGTTTTGCAAGGAGGAATGGGAAAACATTTCAGTCTCTCGATGTGCAAAACTGATAGAGACATACCCCAAGCGACTTACAGCTGTAATCGCAGCAAAAGATGGCGCTACAAAGTACCTTTGAGTACCAGTATTAACTTAAGGGGGCTGAATAATTTTGCACGCCCAATTTTTCAGTTTTTGATTTGTTAAAAAAGTTTGAAATATCCAATAAATGTCGTTCCACTTCATAATTGTGTCCCACTTGTTGTTGATTCTTCACAAAAAAATACAGTTTTATATCTTTATGTTTGAAGCCTGAAATGTGGCAAAATGTCGCAAGGTTCAAGGGGGCCGAATACTTTCGCAAGGCACTGTATAGGACACATGACTTGACCAGGGCCAAGCCCCAGTAGATAAAAGTCACTTCATATCCTGACACTTCATGGCTATGATATTGCTTTTTTTTCTCCTCTCGAATTAATAGAAATATTTCCGTCAAGTGGCCGTACATTATCGGGCGAGACATCCCAAAAATGAAGAGGTCATGAATATATAGATGCTGTAATTAAAGCTGTACTTAATACCTCAGCCTCTCTGAGTTCTAGAAGAGTCTAAGACAAACTAATAACTGTCATCCTCAAATATGTTGTGAATAATTATATATTGTATCCTACTGTTTATCCCTTTGTCACCAAATATCAAGTCCTTTTTCATTTCTAAACACAACTTTTACCAGACTGTGTTAAAGCATGTCAGAGAGAATGACTTGACTTTAACAGCAACACTACCTGAAAGCAGAGACTTTTTTCCTTTGTGTTTGTGTGACCCAGCCCGTTGAATAATTCAAACCAGCGATTCAACTGAAAGGCATTTAAGTTGGAAAAAGCTATCAGTGTTATGGTGGTGAATTACAGGTGACCAGTCAGAATAATATGTCTCTCTGTCTTTCAAGGTTATGGCTGCTGTCCAACTTGACATACTGGAATTTTCCAGGTGAAAGTAGTTGTCCAATACACTACGGCCCTGTTCTAATACTCATATATACAGTGGGGCATAAAACTATTAAAACTGGATGTTCTTTTCTCATTTTGTCTGTCATAGTTGAAGTGTTCCTATGATGAAAATTACAGGCCTCTCTCATATTTTTAAGTGGGAGAACTTGCACAATTGGTGTCTGACTAAATACTTTTTTTGCCCCACTGTATATATACTGCTCAAAAAAATAAAGGGAACACTTAAACAACACAATATAACTCCAAGTCAATCACACTTCTGTGAAATCAAACTGTCCACTTAGGAAGAAACACTGATTGACAATAAATTGCACATGCTGTTATGCAAATGGAATAGAAAACAGGTGGAAATTATAGGCAATTAGTAAGACACCCCCAATAAAGGAGTGGTTCTGCAGGTGGTAACCACAGACCACTTCTCAGTTCCTATGCTTCCAGGCTGATGTTTTGGTCACTTTTGAATGCTGCCGGTGCTTTCACTCTAGTGGTAGCATGAGACGAAGTCTATAACCCACACAAGTGGCTCCGGCAGTGTTGCTCATCCAGGATGGCACATCAATGCGAGATGGCAAGAAGGTTTGCTGTGTCTGTCAGTGTAGTGTCCAGAGCATGAAGGCGCTACCAGGAGACAGGCCAGTACATCAGGAGACGTGGAGGAGGCCGTAGGAGGGCAACAACCCAGCAGCAGGACCCCTACCTCCACCTTTGTGCAAGGAGGAGCAGGAGGAGCACTGCCAGAGCCCTGCAAAATGACCTCCAGCAGGCCACAAATGTGCATGTGTCTGCTCAAACAGTCAGAAACAGACTCCATAAGGGTGGTATGAGGGCCCGACGTCCACAGGTGGGGGTAGTGCTTACAGCCCAACACCGTGCAGGACGTTTGGCATTTGCCAGAGAACACCAAGATTGGCAAATTCGAGACTGGCGCCCTGTGCTCTTCACAGATGAAAGCAGGTTCCCACTGAGAACTTGACAGACGTGACAGAGTCTGGAGACGCCGTGGAGAACATTCTGCTGCCTGCAACATCCTCCAGCATGACCAGTTTGGCGGTGGGTCAGTCATGGTGTGGGGTGGCACTTCTTTGGGGGGCCGCACAGCTCTCCATGTGCTCGCCAGAGGTAGCCTGACTGCCATTAGGTACCGAGATGAGATCCTCAGACCCCTTGTGAGACCATATGCAGGTGTGGTTGGCCCTGGTTTCCTCCTAATGCGAGACAATGCTAGACCTCATATGGCTGGAGTGTGTCAGCAGTTCCTGCAAGAGGAAGGCATTGATGCTATGGACTGGCCCGCCCGTTCCCCAGACCTGAATCCATTTGAGCACATCTGGGACATCATGTCTCACTCCATCCACCAACGCCACGTTGCACCACAGACTGTCCAGGAGTTTGCGGATGCTTTAGTCCAGGTCTGGGAGGAGATCCCTCAGGAGACCATCCGCCACCTCATCAGGAGCATGCCCAGGCATTGTAGGGAGGTCATACAGGCACGTGGAGGCCACACACACTACTGAGCCTCATTTTGACTTGTTTTAAGGACATTACATCAAAGTTGGATCAGCCTGTAGTGTGGTTTTCCACTTTAATTTTGAGTGTGACTCCAAATCCAGACCTCCATGGGTTGATAAATTTGATTTCCATTGATCATTTTTGTGTGATTTTGTTGTCAGCAAATTCAACTATGTAAAGAAAAAAGTATTTAATAAGAATATTTCATTCATTCCGATCTAGGATGTGTTATTTTAGTGTTCCCTTTATTTTTTTGAGCAGTGTATATATGTAAGTATGTGAAATTATTAGTGGATTTGGATACACCCCATTGCTGACAGGTGTATAAAATTGAGCACACAGCCGTGCAATCTTCATAGACAAACATTGTCAGTAGAATGGCCTTACTGAAGAGCTCAGTGACTTTCAATGTGGCACCGTCTTAGAACAAGTCAGTTAATCTGCCCTGCTAGAGCTGCCCGTGTTAATCTGTAAACTCTGTTATTGTGAAGTGGAAACATCTCGGAGCAACAAAGGCTGAGCCGCGAAGTGGTAGGCCACATAAGCTCAAAGAACGGGACCCTCCTCTGAAGTGCGTAGCGCGTAAAAATCGTCTGTCCTCGATTGCAGCACCGGGTTTCAAACTGTCTCCGGAGGCAGCGTCAGAACAATAACTGTTAGTCGGGAGCTTCATGAAATGGGTTTCCATGGCCGAGCAGCCGCACACAAGCCTGAGATCACCATGCGCAATGCCAAGCGTCGGCTGGAATGGTGTGAAGCTTACCAGCATTGGACCTAGAGCAGTGGAAACGCGTTCTCTGGAGTGCTTCACTATCTGGTGTTACCTGAGAGTAGTCCTGTATCTCTGATGGTGAGAACACAACCTGCTCCAATGCATAGTGCCAACTGTAAAGTTTGGTGGAGGAGTCATAATGGTCTGGGGCTGCTTTCACCTGGATTCGCCTGGTCAGTCTATGTCATGGACAGAGCAGGTGTTCTTACGGTGGCCAAGACCATACAGCGGTTTAACTGGACAGGTTCCACTCAGAACAGGCCTCACCATGGTCGACCAAAGAAGTTGAGTGCACGTGCTCAGCGTAATATCCAGAGGTTGTCTTTGGGAAATAGGTGTATGAGTGCTGCCACCATTGCTGCAGAGGTTGAAGGGGTGGGGGGTCTGCCTGTCAGTGCTCAGACCATATGCCGTACACTGCATCAAATTGGTCTGCATGGCTGTCGTCACAGAAGGAAGCCTCTTCTAAAGATGATGCACAAGAAAGCCCGCAAACAGTTTGCTGAAGACAAGCAGATTAACGACATGGATTACTGGAACCATGTCCTGTGGTCTGATGAGACCAAGATAAACTTATTTGGTTCAGATGGTGTCAAGCGTGTGTGTTGGCAACCAGGTGAGGAGTACAAAGACAAGTGTGTCTTGCCTACAATCAAGCATGGTGGTGGGAGTGTCATGGTCTGGGGCTGCATGAGTTCTGCCGGCACTGGGGAGCTACAGTTCATTGAGGGAACCATGAATGCCAGCATGTACTGTGACATACTGAAGCAGAGCATGATCCCCTCCCTTCGGAGACTGGGCCGCAGGGCAGTATTCCAACATGATAATGACTCCAAACACACCTCCAAGACGACCACTGCCTTGCTAAAGAAGCTGAGGGTAAAGGTGATGGAATGGCCAAGCATGTCTCCAGACCTAAACCCTATTGAGCATCTGTGGGACATCCTCAAACAGAAGGTGGAGGAGTGCAAGGTCTCTAACATCCACCAGCTCTGTGATGTCGTCATGGAGGAGTGGAAGAGGACTCCAGTGGCAACCTGTGAAGCTCTGGTGAACTCCATGCCCAGGAGGGTTAAGGCAGTGCTGGAAAATGATGGTGGCCACACAAAATATTGACACTTTGGGCCCAATTTGGACATTTTCACTTAGGGGTGTACTCACTTTTGTTGCCAGCGGTTTAGACATGAATGGCTGTGTGTTGAGTTATTTTGAGGGGACAGCAAATTTACCGTGTTATACAAGCTGTACACTCACTACTTTTCATTGTAGCAAAGTGTAATTTCTTCAGTGTTGTCACATGAAAAGATATACTCAAATATTTACAAAAATGTGAGGGGTGTACTCACTTATATATATATATATATAAAATCAGAGGAAGCTGGTGGGAGGAGCTGGAGGACGACGGGCTCATTGTACTGTCTGGAATGTAATTAATGGTACGGAGTCAAACGTCAAGGTCTACCGACTGAGTCACAAAGGACAATACATCCTTCCCTCCTCCTATCCTTGAAGTAACTATTGATCTGGCATGACATAAATGATGAAAGCAATGTCGTGGAAAGCTTGCTTCCGACAATCCAGTCATGACAGATCCATGAGGGAGGGAGGGAGGCAGGATGGATGCATTTCAATACTATTCCAATTGTGTCATTGTATTCTGTTACAGAGGCATTAAAAACGAATGGCCACTAGATGGAGCCATTCATACTCTAATGTATCCCACAACAAGGCCTCAGCTTCATCAGGACTGACTGATAGAGAGGTTATCCTTTAAAAGAGGAATTAAGAGTTTTACAAGCTAGAAATAAAACAGGGTTAATCCTTGACACTGACACCATCTGACGCGTTGACACTCCCATACTCACATTGACTAAGGATGTTCCCTTGTCTGAAGAGGACTCTCTGAGACTGTATCTCTGATGGTGTGACATTATACTGTGTTGTAGTGTTGGAGGTGTTACCTGAGACTAGTCCTGTATCTCTGATGGTGTGACATTATACTGTGTTGTAGTGTTGGAGGTGTTACCTGAGACCAGTCCTGTATCTCTGATGGTGTGACATTATACTGTGTTGTAGTGTTGGAGGTGTTACCTGAGACCAGTCCTGTATCTCTGATGGTGTGACATTATACTGTGTTGTAGTGTTGGAGGTGTTACCTGAGACCAGCCCTGTATCTCTGATGGTGTGACATTATACTGTGTTGTAGTGTTGGAGGTGTTACCTGAGACCAGTCCTGTATCTCTGATGGTGTGACATTATACTGTGTTGTAGTGTTGGAGGTGTTACCTGAGACCAGTCCTGTATCTCTGATGGTGTGACATTATACTGTGTTGTAGTGTTGGAGGTGTTACCTGAGACCAGTCCTGTATCTCTGATGGTGTGACATTATACTGTGTTGTAGTGTTGGAGGTGTTACCTGAGACCAGTCCTGTATCTCTGATGGTGTGACATTATACTGTGTTGTAGTGTTGGAGGTGTTACCTGAGACTAGTCCTGTATCTCTGATGGTGTGACATTATACTGTGTTGTAGTGTTGGCAATGTAAAAATGGTTTCGGGTCGTTTACAATTGACAGTCTAAGTTTTGACTAGCCTCCCACACAACACGTCTATAGTGATTAGGGGCCTTAACTGGTAGAGCTGAGTAAGTGTACGTTGGAATTTCCAGGAGCAAGTGAAATAATGGGAGCTCTGCACTACAGCTGTGATCTACACAGGGCTCCCCCATTATTCTAAACTCTCATTGTTCAGCCTGTTTGTGTGATAGGGTGTTAGAGGTGGGGGCACCAGAGTGGAAGGAGGGCAGGGACCTCTGTGACATATAATGCCCTGACACAGTAGGGGTAATGAGATATGGTCCTCTGTAGCCACGGAGCTCGCAGCCAACAATATGAGCCGTGGGCTTCACAAAGTAATTCCATTATTCTTTGTCCTCTTTGGCAGTTTAAGATGACAACAATGCCTTGCCACAAGCTTGGAACAGTGTGTGACTTTATGACTAAGGCCTTGAGCCTACTTAATGAAGTGAGTTTTACCCATAAAACGCAATGAACACCTGGAGAAGTGTTGTATAAATCCATTATCATCATCAATGTCATCATCATTATCATTATCCATTGTCTGAATTTACAGAAATTGGTGGAGAGCAGACAGATTGATTAGGTAAAAGGTAAATGAATTGTCATTACTGAAATGGTGTTCCTATTAGTTTAACATTTTCCTTTTAAGACTTATATGTTCCTTGAGAATTTCTGCGAAGAAGCCATTATGACATCAGTCTTCATATTATTTCCATTCAGTACATGCAGGTATTGAGAGAGTAAAATAAATGTCACGTTGTGACAACATGATAATATCTGAGGTGTTTCATGTGTCCTTGACTGTTGACTCCTACATAGACTTTCTTTTCTTAGCTTGTTATTTTTCTTCATCTCACGTGAGGTTTGGTAGCAATAGAAATACATTGTGACATTGTCTCTTGACATAATTGTGACTACTTAATTTCAGTGGAACAGGATGGCAAGATGGCGCTGATGGAGATACCAGCTTCAGTTCTAGCCCTTAGGAAACTGTGTAGTATTGAGTTTTTTCTGTATTATTTATTATGTTGTTAGCCCAGAAAACCTTAAGTGTTATTACATACAACCGGGAAGAATTATTGGATATCAGAGAGACGTCAATGTACCAGCAGAACCAGCACTACGACCAGGAATACAACTTTCCCAAAGCAGATCCTTTATCTGCACCTCCCAGGGCATTTAAACAGATTCCAGAGGCCGACACAAAACAACGCCACAGGAAGAGAGGGTGCCGGAGCGGTCTTCTATTGGGGCTTCGGAGGCGAGCACACAACCCACCACTCCCGAGTATATTACTCGCTAATGTCCAGTCCCTAGATAACAACGTTGATGACATCTGGCCAAGAGTTGCTTTCCAAAGAGATATCCGGGATTGTAACATACTCTGTTTTACGGAAACATGGCTAGCTGGAGACATGCTGTCTGAGTCCATACAGCCAACGGGATTTTCAGTGCATCGCGCCGACAGGAATAAACATCTCTCCGGTAAGAAGAAGGACGGGGTGTATGTTTTATGATTTGATTCATAGAGTAATTGTAACAACATACAGGAACTCATCCTTTTGTTTGCCTGACTAGAATTCCTCACAATCAAATGCAGACCATATTATATCCCAAGAGAACTCTCCTCGGTTATCATCACAGCCGTGTGTATCCCCCCGCAAGCGGATACCAAGACGGCCGTCAAGGAACTTCACTGGACTTTATGCAAACTGGTAACCATATATCCTGAGGCTGCATTTATTTTATCTGGGGATTTTAACAAAGCTAATTTGAGAACAAGGCTACCTAAATTCTATCAGCATATCGATTTCTGTACACGAACGAGTAACATGCTCAACCATTGCTACTCAAACTTCAGCAATGCATACAAGGCCCTCCCCCCCTCCTTTTGGCAAATCTGACCATGACTCCATCTCGTTGCTCCCCTCCTATAGGCATTAACTAAAACAGGAAGCACCCGTGCTTAGGTCTATCCAATGCTGGACTGACCAATCGGATTCCACGCTTGAAGATGGCTTCGATCATGTGGACTGGGATATGTTCAGGGTAGCCTCAGAGAACAACATTGACATTTACGCTGACTCGGTGAGCGACTTTACAAGGAAGAGTATAGGAGATGTTGTACCCACTGTAACTATTAAAACCTTCCCTAAGCAGAAACCGTGCTTTCGCACAAAGCTGAAAGCACATACCACTGCATTTAATCATGGCAAAGTGACTGGAAATATGAGCAAATACAAACAGTGTAGTTATTCCCTCCGTAAGGCAATCAAACAAGCAACGTGTCAGCATAGAGATAAAGTGGAGTTGCAATTCGATGGCTCGAACACAAGACGTATGTGGCAGCGTCTACAGACAATCACGGATTAGAAAAGGAAAACCAGCCAAGTCGAGTACATTGACGTTATGCTTCCAGACAAAATAAACAAATGATTTGCGTGCTTTGAGGACAATACAGTGGCATCAACGTAGCCCGCAACCAAAGACTGTGGACTCTCCTCCTCCGTGGCCGGCGTGAGTAAAAAATGTAAACGTGTTAACCCTTGCAAGGCTGCCAGCCCAGATGGCATCCCTAGCCACGTCCTCAGAGAATGTACAGACCAGCTGGCTGGTGTGTTTACGGACATCATCAATCAATCCTTATCCCAGTCTGCTGTTCCCACATGCTTCAAGACAGCCACCATTGTTACAGTTCCCAAGAAAGCCAAGGTAACTGAGCTAAATGACTATCGCCCCGTAGCACTCACTTCTCCCATCATGAAGTACTTTGAGACTAGTTAAGGACCATATCACCTCCACCCTACCTGTCACCCTAGACCCACTTAAATTTGCATACCGCCCCAATAGGTCAACAAACAATGCAATCGCCATCACACTGCCCTTTCCAATCTTGACAACAGGAATACCTATGTAAGAATGCTGTTCATTGACTCCAGCTCAGCATTCAACACCATAGTACCCTCCAAACTCATCATTAAGCTTGAGACACCAGGTCTCGACCATGCCCTGTGCAACTGGGTCCTGGACTTCCTGACGGGCTGCCCCCTGGTGGTGAAGGTAGGAAACAACATCTCCACTCAACTGATCCTCAACACAGGAGCCCCATAAGGGTGCGTTCTCTGCCCCCTTATGTACTCTTTGTTCACCCACGACCAATTGGCCATGCACACCTCCAACTCAATCATCAAGTTTGCAGACGACACAGCAGTGGTAGGCTTGATTACCAACAATGACGAGACAGCCTACAGGGCGGAGGTTAGGGCCCTCGTGTGTGGTGTCAGGAAAATAACCTATCACTCAATGTCAGCAAAACAAAAGAGATGATCTTGGACTTCAGGAAACAGCAATGGGAGCACCCGCCATCCACATTGACGGGACAGTAGTGGAGAAGGTGGAAAGTTTTAAGTTCCTCGGCGTACACATCAGGGAGAAACTGAAAAGGCTCAAATGCACCTCTTCAACCTCAGGAGGCTGAAAAAATGTGGCTTGTCACCGAAAACTCTCACTAACTTTTAGAGATGAACAATTGAGAGCATCCTGTCGAGATGTATCACCGCCTGGTATGGCAACTGCACAGCCCACAACCGCAAGACTCTCTAGAGGGTGGTGCAGTCTGCACAATGCATCACCGGGGGCAAACTATCTGCCCTCCAGGACACCTACAACACAGGAAGGCAAAAAAGATAATCAAGGACAATAACCACCCGAGCCACTGCCTGTTCACCCCGCTTCCATCAAGAAGGCGAGGTCAGTACAGGTGCATCAAAGCTGGGACAGAGAGATTGAAAAGCAGCTTCTATCTCAAGGCCATCCGATTGTTAAACTGCCATCACTAGCACAGAGAGGTGGCTGTTGCCTACAGACTTGATATCATTGGCCACTTTAATAAATGGAACACCAGTAACACTACTTTAACAATGCCACTTTAAGATTGTTTACATAGCTCACATTACTCCTCTCATATGTATATACTGTATCCTTCACTACCTATTCTTTACTATCTATTGCATCTTAGCCGTTCTGTCACTGCTCAGCCATATATTTTATACTTAGATATTCTCATCCCATTCCTTTACTAGAATGTGTGTATTAGGATTTGTTGTGGAATTGTAAAGATATTACCTGTTAGATACTGTCGGATCTAGAAGCAATAACATCTGCTAACCAAGTGTATGTGACCCATAAAATGTGATTTGATTTGGATGTTACCCTCACAGGACAACCATCATTTTCTTATTTAATTCAATATGCCTGGTTTCATCGACATGTTGAATAAAACAATAATATAAAAGTGTTACTGGCAGGATGGAAATGCACCCACAATTCCCTTATACGTCAACTGAATAATGCATACAATGACACAACATTGTACCACCATGACATTGAGACATACATCCGTAATAAATTACACTTTTAAGAAAGCAGTGTTTCTAGCTACAGACAAAGTAGAGTTTCGCACGTGGTTTCTCCACTGTGATATCCACAGCATAATTCATATTGATCCGACATCTATGAATATTGCTTATCTATCTCACTTCAATAACACCCACGGTTTAGGTAACACTCAAAATGCAAAATCAAATCAAATGTTATTGGTCACACACACATGGTGAGCAGATGTTAATGCGAGTGTAGCGAAACGCTTGTGCTTCTAGTTTACAGATTATTATCATCAGCCCAATCGTTTCACACGTACCACATAATATTATTATCAGCCCAGTAGTCTCTACAACGAGAATGAGCCTGGATGTCAGTCTTTTTCACATAGCCAATCAGCCAACAGCGCCATTGTCCCGGGCTTGACAATAGATTTGGCTGATAGTTTGACAGAGAAACATGCAAACTTTCTCAGAAAGGCATTGGGAATGTGTTTGGGAGTGAGAGTTTGGTCTGACAGTCGAACGACAGCATTCCACACAAAACCATAAAGCGCAAAAACTATTACTGCTGCCTTGAACGTATGATAGAACACTATTCTACTATAAAACCTGCCAAACCAACTACGTCGATAATGTCATCGTGTTTACTGGCTCAAAAACAGTGAGTAAATTTACATGCACAATCCTAATTTGCTATTAAACTGATTATGGCAGAAGGCCGAGTATGGCATTGGGCACATAAACACTTTACTGTGCTTATCTTAAAATTGGCCTCAGGTCAAAATCCAAGTAAGCATAAGCCGATTAAAACACCTGGTTTTCTGAGCAATTGTTTGAATTACTCCATGGGTGTATTTGACCTGTGCATGTGCCAGGACCTCTTATGTGTGAGTGAAGTGTGTTTGGATTTTTCTTTACTATGCATCTTAGAAATAGAATAACATAGTTTTCGCAAAAACAACATGCTAGAACGTTTATTTTGATTGGTGATTTTCTGCATTTATCAGCGTGCCATCTGATCTCAGATGAGTCCATGGAAACAGGCTTATTAGGGAAATCGCTCTTCTTGCAAAGCATGTAATCGTTTTAATCAAACTATTATATTAACCTGACTATCAACAATAATCACATTATTGTATGCATGCAACCGTACTCGCTGTCTAATCTATTTTGATATTTTGGCAACATAGCAGATAATTGTTTTGAAAAGGACAGAAACCAACAACATAGTAATCAGTGAATTGGTTGACCAGGGAACATCTTATCATTCCTAGTAAAGGAAAAAAAATCTACAAAAGATACTGTACATTTCCTGAAGAACATGTGTGCTTGCTTCATCTGTCTAAATAAAATAACACAAGTCTTTCTGAATATACAGAATGATATTTGGTACAAAAATGAATAATTTTTCACACATCAACAGAGGCCCATTTTTACATTTGACCTGCAGAGAAATCAGAGAAAGGTTTCAAAAACTCACCAGACACCAGGCACATTTCCTCACACGCCTCCAAGGTCTCAAAATTGTTGGCGTTGCCTCTGCAGCCGCCGAACTCGAAGGCCTCACAGCGGCCCGTGTCAATGTCGAAGTAGAAACGCTCCTTTAATGCCTTGCAGGGCCCTTCGTCCTTCTTCAGGGCGCACGACTGGTGGAAAATGAAGAGCTCAGGCTGGGCTCCATCTGCTATGGAGAGAAGAAAGCCAAATTTAGCATACTGCCATGCAAAGATTCACAGAATCCATGGAAAAGTTCTGGTGTAATTTAGGTCAACGCTTTAACCTGAGGCTTTGGACTAGGTAAGAACATCTCTGTGGTACATTCCAGATGATTTGAATGGTTGTGTGTAGATATTGGTTGTGGGGGAGTCTGTATAAATGGTTTGACCTTACAGCCTTGCTGCTGGTCACTCATAACAATGCTGAATAGAATTCAACACGTTCAGAATTCTGATCTGCTCTACTGAGCAACATATGCCCACACTCAGACTCAACAACAAAAATAAAACTCTCAAAAATGTAGCTGTGGCTTTAGCAGTGCTTTATACTGTAAATGCATTCCACCAAACACACGTTTTACATTGCATAGAACATGTGTTCTACAAGACGTGGGAACAGATGACTTGAGATACTATCAAAATGCTGTAGCATCTTCACAGCAAGCAGCCAAGATGTTAAATCACCATCCGTTTGCTGCTCGGACTCTCTCTCTCTCTTTATCTCCCTCTCAATTCAATTACATTCAAGGGGCTTTATTGGCATGGGAAACATATGTTTACGATGCCAAAGCAAGTGAAATAGATAATAAACAAAAGTGAAATAAACAATAAAAACTGAACAGTAAACACTACACTCACAAAAGTTCCAAAAGAATAAAGACATTTCAAATGTCATATGTCTATATACAGTGTTGCAACAATGTGCAAATAGTCCCCCTCCTGTTGTGTTCTGGGCAGCCGGGGTCTGGATTCAGCCTGCTGTGAAAGTCCCGTCCCTTCAGATCACACTGTGAGGAGCATAATCTCTGTCTGAGGAGGGCTGGGGCTCTGCAGATGGTGGGGTGGAGGGTGGGTGGGTTGAGTGACAGCCTCCTTCCCATTGGGTGGATCACTTAACCTTCAACATCCTGATCTTCCGGATCTGCCAAGAGGGACTGGGTTTTCCTTTTCCACACTGTAGATTAGGTTAGTTGGTTCCTGTGGTTATGCTGTAGATAGTACATACTGTAAGTAACTATGTGATACATACAGTTAACTTGATGTGTACCTGTCATCATATACAGCTGCATATAAGGTAATATAAACAACCGCAATGTGACAATCAAGCTCCATAGCCGTCTATTTGTATATATAATCATGGTAAACAGTAATTCGCTGTGTGACACTTTGTTGGCGAGGGTCGTTTTGATGGCATACAACCTGACAACTATTAAATGCTGTTGCATTACCTGCTGAATGGCATCCTCAGTATATCCAGCCCAGCAACACCTCCGAACTCCACAGCCCCACCATGCTGCCCAGGCCCCAGCCAGCCCACAGCAAGACAGCCATCTCTACAAATACCCTCTCGCATGCTAGCCTACCTCTGGGCTTATAGTAGTTTGCTTTTGCAGGGCCGATTAAATGTTTTCTGAGCATGGCTACAGATATTGTATACAATCCTCTGTCCGGGCAGATAAGCAGAGGGAGGAGTGCCCATGCAGGGGTAATTACAGACAGGCAATCCACATGCTGTCTCCGTCTCTGTACCGCTAGGCCCTCTTTGTAAACATGTATCTGTGCTTAGCCTCCCTAAAGAGGGCAATAATGTTCCTATTGTTTGTCTTTCCCTCAAAAAGCCACACCACCCTGAGAGCAGCAGCAGTCACTTCGCTGTTCAGTCCTAAGATGTATGAAAAGACAAGGCAAACGTGACTGCTCAACTGAACTAGCTTTAAGTGGGCACTTGGAAAACACCTCATTTCATTGGAAGATGTGTAATAAGTCTGGAGGAAAAAGAAAACAGGATGTTCCTATTGATTTGAACCCCCGTGAGGTCAACAGGAGTACTGTACCACAGTCAATGTGTTCTTCCATTACTTATTGTCCAGCTTTGGTAATGTGGGCCATCCAAACACAACACTCCTAGAGACAACCCTATTGCCTCAAGCAGAGGATGTGGGCTCAAATGCAACACTGGAAACTAAAAACAAACTTGTAGATGCTAATAAAAGTATGATCTTTGATCTTGAAAAAGTTAGACTTGGTGCACAGTAACTTTAAACAAATTGATGCGTTATAGTATAGTAAAAAAACATTATAATAAATTGGAAGTGAAACTTAACAGTGCACTTCTTACTCCTTCCCTTCCAAACCTTCCTCCCTCTCCAAACGTTATTCTCCTTCCTCTCTCTCCAAAAGTTATTCTCCTTCCTCTCTCTCCAAACATTATTCTCCTTCCTCTCTCTCCAAACGTTATTCTCCTTCCTCTCTCTCCAAACGTTATTCTCCTTCCTCCCTCTCCAAACGTTATTCTACTTCCTCCCTCTCCAAACGTTATTCTCCTTCCTCTCTCTCCAAATGTTATTCTCCTTCCTCCCTCTCCAAACATTATTCTCCTTCCTCTCTCTCCAAACGTTATTCTCCTTCCTCTCTCTCCAAACGTTATTCTCCTTCCTCCCTCTCCAAACGTTATTCTCCTTCCTCTCTCTCCAAACATTATTCTCCTTCCTCTCTCTCCAAACGTTATTCTCCTTCCTCTCTCTCCAAACGTTATTCTCCTTCCTCCCTCTCCAAACGTTATTCTCCTTCCTCTCTCTCCAAACATTATTCTCCTTCCTCTCTCTCCAAACGTTATTCTCCTTCCTCTCTCTCCAAACGTTATTCTCCTTCCCCTCTCTCCAAACGTTATTCTCCTTCCCCTCTCTCCAAACGTTATTCTCCTTCCTCTCTCTCCAAACATTATTCTCCTTCCTCTCTCTCCAAACGTTATTCTCCTTCCCCTCTCTCCAAACGTTATTCTCCTTCCTCTCTCTCCAAACATTATTCTCCTTCCTCTCTCTCCAAACGTTATTCTCCTTCCTCTCTCTCCAAACGTTATTCTCCTTCCTCTCTCTCCAAAAGTTATTCTCCTTCCTCTCTCTCCAAAAGTTATTCTCCTCCCTCCCTCTCCAAACGTTATTCTTCTTCCTCCCTCTCCAAGCGTTATTCTCCTTCCTCCCTCTCCAAACGTTATTCTGCATCTCAACAATGGACCAATGAGTTGGAGCTATTAATATGAATCTTCCCAGAATACATCAATAAAAGCCTGGTCGGCGCCAACCAATAGATCAGCATTTTCAGGTTACTCCCAAAATATGTACTGTAGAGTCTGGCACCAAATGTACTGACACATTTTGGGCGCTTAACATTTCCTCTAGGCAGCTGCATTTTTTTGGGCCCCGCAGGCAGGTTCTGCTTCGCCAAGACTCAGCCTCCACACACCTCAATTTGGATAATGGGCTGAATTACACAATGCTGGTGGTGTGCCAAGCTCTTCAGTAATGCAGAATATAGGCAGGTTGCCCCAAGTAGTGCTTGTTTAGGGGAATGTCAAGGGGAAGGCAGCAAACATCATTCAATATCAACAATGTGAGGGGATACCAAATTATAATCCCATAATATAACAGGTCCAGTGGCGATTTTAGCATGTAAATCTTCATGGGGCAAACTCCCCCCCCCCAAAAAATAAAAATGTGGAATGCATGTCAGCAAAGCCACAACACAACACTAAGCAATACATGAATTGCACTATAACAGTGACAAACGGTGCCCACAAACTGTTAGGGTGTACATAAAGCTGTCCCACCAGCAGAGTCCCAACAGCAGTCCCAACACCTTACCACTGCTACACCTGGCAATCAGCGGATCCTTGTCTGCCAGCAAAACAGTTCCTTCAGCCTCATTTACTGCCTTTCAAAAAAACATAGCTGATATGGCTGATTGCTTAAGCTGTGGTTACTACTGACAATTGAGATGTACAAACTATGGCATAAGGGGGCAACTAGCAGATAAGAGGCAATCTGTAATTTCGATCAAGACATTAATGAGCAAGCTAGGACGGACCTGGTCAAAATAACTATTTGTTCAGCACCTTTGAAATGTACAGCGACAGAATTCAGAACATGGGCCGATCTTACAGTGTTCACCCTATGCACCAAGTCAGAACCATAGGATAAATAAAGGGGGAATATAAGCAGACAATGAAAGCTCATTCAATATTCAATGATTACATTTCAATAAAACAGGCTATAGACTATATATGCACCACCAAGTCAGAACTGTAGGGGAAATTATTAGGGGAAAAATGAACAAATGATCAGGGTGAGGCAAATGGGCTGCTAACAGCTTACTACACAACATACACTTAGTATTACCTTCTTAGCTACAGTATATGTGTCTCCCTATATATATATTTATTTACATTGTTTGCAAACTGATATGTGACACAGTACACTGGTACTGTATATATATATATATATATATATATATATATATATATATATATATATATATATATATACAGTTCCAGTCTAAAGTTTGGACACACCTACTCATGCTGGGTTATTTCTTTATTTTCTTTTACAATTTTCTACATTGTTCAATAATAGTGAAGACATCACAACAATGAAATAACACGTAGGGAATCATGTAGTAACCAAAAAAAGTGTTAAACCAATCAAAAAATATGTTATACTGCATTTGAGATTCTTTAAATTAGCCACCATTTACCTTGATGACAGCTTTGTACACCCTTGGCATTCTCTCTTCTGGTATACAGAAGATAGCCCTATTTGGTAAAAGACCAAGTACATATTATGGCAAGAACAGCTCAAATAAGCAAAGAGAAACAACACTCCATCATTACTTTAAAACATGAAGGTCAGTCAATTCGCAAAATTTCAGTGTAGTTGCAAAAACCATCAAGCGCTATGATGAAACTGGCTCTCATGAGGACCGCCACGGGAATGGAAGACCCAGAGTTACCTCTGCTGCAGAGGATAAGTTCATTAGAGATAACTGCACCTCAGATTGCAGCCCAAATAAATGCTTTGCAGAGTTGAAGTAACAGACACATCTCAACATAAGCTGTTCAGAGGAAACCGCGTGAATCAGGACTTCATGGTCGAATTGCTGCAAAGAAACCACTACTAAAGTACACCAATAAGAAGAAGAGACTTGCTTGGCTCAAGAAACACAAGCAATGGACATTAGACCAGTGGTTTTTGGTTCCAACCTACCGTGTCTTTGTGAGACGCAGTAGGTGTAGGTAGGTGAACAGATGATCTCCACGTGTGTGGTTCCCAACGTAAAGCATGGAGGAGAAAGTGTGATGGTGTGGGTGTGCTTCGCTGGTGACACTGTCAGTGATTTATTTAGAATTCAAGGCACCCTTCACCAACATGGCTACCACAGCATTCTGCAACGATATGCCATCCCATCTGTTTTGCGCTTAGTGGGACTATCATTGTTTTTTCAACAGGACAATGACCCAAAACACACCTCCAGGCTGTGTAAGGGCTATTTGACCAAAAAGGAGAGTGATGGAGTGCTGCATCAGATGACCTGGCCTCCACAATCACCTGACCTCAACCCAATTGAGATGGTTTGGGATGCGTTGGACCGCAGAGTTAAGGAAATGAAGCCAACAAGTGCCAACAACAACTCCTTCAAGACTGTTGTAAAAGCATTACAGGTGAAGCTGGTAGTGTCAGAAGGTGTGTGTAGCTGGTGTATGAAGTCAGGTGCAGGAGAGCAGAATGAGAGAGCAACGTACTTTACTCAACAAGGCACAAGGTAACAATTACACTTGACCAAAACAAGACGGTAAAGATAACGCACGGGTGAACACAGCACCCGTCAAAAACCCAGCCATCAAAATAAACCTAACTGAACATGAAATAATCCCGCACAACACCATGTAGGAAACAGAGGGTTTAAATACAGGAACAAATCATTTTGAAATGGAGAACAGGTGTGTGAAATCAAAGACAAAACCAAAGGAAAAAGAAAAGGGGATCGGCGATGGCTAGTAGACCGGCAACGCCGACTGCCGAGCACCGCCTGAACAAGGAGAGGCACCGACTTCGGAGGAAGTTGTGACAGGTCGAGAGAACGCCAAGAGTTTGCAAAGCTGTCATCAGGGCACATGGTGGCTACTTGAAAGAATATCAAATATATTTTGATTGTTTAACACTTTTTTTGTTTACTCCATGATTCCATATGTGTTATTCCATAGTTTTGATGTCTTCACTATTATTCTACAATATAGAAAATAGTACAAATAAAGAAAAACACTAAGTTTTCTAAACCCTGAGTAGGTGTGTCCAAACTTATGACTGGTAATGTGTATATATATATTTATATATATATATTGCAAAACAGGTTGGGCTCTGCCCTGAATGACGGGTCGCCACTGGATAAGTTGAATAAGATCAATTGCATTGGCTTACAGTAGGTGTGTCCAAGTGATTGTTCCGACTAGTTCCAAGTCCAAGTTAGTCACTGTTATCAAAACAATAAGTCATGTGGATGAAGAAGTGAGTCTTACTGTCAAGACGTTACGGTCTTCAGATATTAACACGAGTCAGCAATTATGTCCCTCATGACAGAGGGTTCAAGTGAACTGTCACCACAATTTATTTACGTGACCTAATGTTCACCCGGGTCATCAGGTAGGCAGATTTGGGTGGGATCACTGTAATGGGAGTATATAAAGTAAAGGGCACATCATCTTTGTCTGTGCAATTAAAGCCTAAAAAAAGTGTCCGTGTTAATCAGGGCATGGCCTTAAGGACGGTGGACAAAAGAGAGGACTTTGACTCGTAGCCAAGCAAAAGGCTGGGTTCCAATCTGTCAAATCAGCTTATATGGACCAGAGCAACAGGCTACGGTCACAACCAATGAAAGATTCATTCACAAGATTTAGGAGTAGAGTGATGCTTTCCCTGTAATGTTGAGAGAGACGTAGAGAAAGACAAAGAGGCAGAAGAGACACAGAGAGAAGAACATAAATAGATTGGTGCCACCATTTAACTATGAATCAGAATATTACAAAAGTAGGATGACACAGAATGAAACTGGGAAATTGATACATAATGGTGATGATAGAACATAAGGCATTGCTCCTTGAGACAATCTCTCACATAAACTAGAGGATTCCTTTCAGAAGAGACTAATGATGACCTCATAATGGCAAGCATCCTGTGATTCACATTAGAGATCAAATACGCATCAGGCACTTCCAAACCAGATCCAAGGAATCTGGGTAAAGTGTGTTTTCTACATGGAGTATACCGTTACCACTTATATTTAGGCCCTAATCTACAGATTTCACATGACTGGAAATACAGATATGCATGTGCTGGTCACAGATACATTAAACAAAAAGTAAGGGTGTGGATCAGAAAACCAGTCAATATCTGATGTGACCACCATTTGCCTCATTCAGCACGACACATCGCCTTCGCATAGAGTTGATCAGGCTGTTGATTGTGGCCTGTGGAATGTTGTCCAACTACTCTGCAATGGCTGTGTGAAGTTGCTGGATTTTGGCGGGAATTGGAACTCACTGTCATACTTGGTCCAGAGCATCCCAAACATGCTCAGTGGGTGACATGTCTGGTGAGTATACAGGTCATGGAAACTACAACATTTTCAGCTTCCAGGAATTGTGTACAGATTCTTGCAAAATGGGGCTGTGCATTATCATGCTGATACAGCAGATGAATGGCACAACAATGGACCTCAGGATCTCATCATGGTATCTCTGTGCATTAAAATTGCCATCAATAAACTGCAATTGTGTTCGTTGCCCACAGCTTATGCCTGCCCATACCATAACCCCACCGCCACCATGGGGCACTGTTCACAATGTTGACAGCAGCAAACCACTCGCCCACACGGCATCTGCCGGTACAGTTGAATCCGGCATTCTTCTCTGAAGAGCACAATTCTCCAATGAGCTAGTAGCCATCAAAGGTGAATATTTACCAAGTCAGCATGTCAATTGCACACTCTCTCAAAACTTGAGACATCTGTGGCATTGTGTTGTGTGACAAAACTGCACCATTTAGAGTGGCCTTATATTGGCCCAAGCACAATGTGTAATGATCATGCTATTTAATCAGCTTCTTGATATGCCATACCTGTCAGGTGTATGAATTATCTTGGCAAAAGATAAATGCTCACTAACAGGGATGTAAACAAATTTGTGCACAACATTTGAGAGAAATAAGCTTTTTGTGCGTAAGGAAAATGTCTGGGATATTTTATTTCAGCTCAAGAAACATGGGACCAACACTTTACACAACAGTTGCTTAATTTCCTTAAAGCGTACAATGAAAGCCATGCATTTTAAATCTGTGTTGCATAGACAGTTTCTCTTCATCCTTTAGGAACATCTATAGATACATTTTGTATCACTGCTTCGCCCAATAACTTATCCCATTCGTCTGCATTGGGCCTGAGTTAGGATTCAATGGGGATTGCCTTCAGCACAGCCGCTCTACAATGTCTTCGGTCTTTAGGCTCAAGGCTTTGGCAAGTAATAAATCAAACTTCCAGCTTGTCAGTTGCTGTCGGTTGTCGTTGGTTGCTGAAATCCCTTCACTACATCTGCCCGAGGTAATCTCCCAATCCTGGTTTATCAGGACCAATTCAGTCTCCCACTGACTCCCTGCCTGGGAGAAATTTCCCCACTGCCTCCCCCTCTGTCATGGTTTTATCATCTTCACCTGATATCTCAGATAAGGCTCTATGTGTTTTTACGTTGAAAGATAACAAACAAGCGAAGCAGAAAAATCCTCTATGCGTCAAATGACCCTGCTCATGTGAGATGGTGGGTCTGACATTTCGCAAGTCCAGGAATCAACGAACCAAATAATCTAACACTTTGCCAATTAGAGAGTAGGGACCTTCATAAGGTACAGTAGCTGATTGGGGTAGCTGGCTCTTTAACTCAGGCGGGGAAATGGCTGAACACATGGCAGCAGTTGATGTGGACATTAGTTAGTCATAAGTTCTGTAGGGCTGAGAGGGGAAAATCAAAGCACCATATGGCATCCCAGAAACCCCCTGACAAGAGGCAGAGAGAGTTATTTGTGTCATTGCTGGCAAGGACGACCAGTGAGTCACCCAAAACGAAGGGACTTAGATGACACCAGTCGATGAGTATGTAGTGTGGAAAATCAATATGCCTCATTCAAAAGGACATTGATATGGCATATTGAAGTCCTTGGTCACCCCATCATTTTGTCACCACAAGAGAGAGAGAAGGGACATGTGTTTGCATATAGGGCTTTGTATACATACCGCAGAGCACTTAAGCTTAGCATAGTTACCACACTAATTATGTATACACCGTACTTAACGGACCACTTTCCTTTCTTCTTAATATTTAATTGGAATATATAACCAGATTCTGTATCATAGGAATTTGACGCTATTTCCTACTTCCCAGTAGGGCTTTTTGAAATGTTTTTATACTATTTATAATCACTACCGGTCAAAAGTTTAAGAACACCTACTCATTCAAGGATTTTTCTTTATTTTTACTATTTCTACATCGTAGAATAATAGTAAAGACATCAAAACTATGAAATAACACACCAAAAAAGAGCTAAACAAATCAAATTTTATATTTGAGATTCTTCAAAGCAGTCAACTTTAATTTGCCTTAATTACAAACTTGTTTGGATCTGTAAATATGAATACATGTATTATGTATGTGGGAGAAATCATTATTGGTTTCATGGTGGTATAGTTGTCGGGATCGTAGTTGTGTTTTCACAAAACAAGCGAGAACACAAAGCTTCTATATGCACACAGCAGACCTTGAACAATGAACAAAAATGTGACGACCGCCTCGATTCGGTCTTATGTAGCAACATTTGAAATTGTGTTTTTAAAATTGGACAAAAGTAGACTCAGAGCTAGAAAATTGCATATCATACACTGCAGTTGAGGAACAAAGTTAAAGTAATTCTGCTTTGAAAGTTGATAAACTTGTAACCCCACTTTTGAGAAAATGTCATTTGAATGTTTTGGTACACCTACTGGAGAGCTCTTCTTTGTCTACACCCATTCAGCACCATTCACACTCTCTTAAGCCTTAGCCCCACCTATCTCTTTAAGGATTCACATGTGGTAAACACATGCTAAAATCTAAGTTTATTTGTCATATTCACAGGATACAGAAGGTGTAAATGGTACAGTGAATTGGTTACTTACATAGTAGCAATATCAAAAACAGAAAGTTTCTTAATATTTGATCATTATTAGATGACGCTTATCCGACATACTGTGGGGCAAAAAAGTATTTAGTCAGCCACCAATTGCGCAAGGTCTCCCATTTAAAAGGATGAGAGAGGCCTGTAATTTTCATCATAGGTACACTTATACTATGAGAGACAAAATGAGAAAAAAAATCCAGAAAATCACATTGTAGGATTTTTAATGAATTTATTAGCAAATTATGGTGGAAAATAAGTATAAGACCCACAGTACATGTCTAAATTGATGGGTCATGTGAAGGAAATGCTGTAACCACCCACCAGGCACATCTACTAAATGGATGGGTCACTATTGTCTAAACATGTACACATGTTCATGAAATACAATAGACGGCCGTAATCACTCCCAGACACACCTGGCTAATTTGATGGGTCCTGTAATAATCCGGCCTAAGCGGAGTCTTTTGTGTAGACATGTAGCTAGCTAGCTAAATGAATGAACCGGAATAATCCCAACTCATAGTACTACCAATACAAACATTGTCATAGCTGTAGGATGAATTTGCAGGTAGCTAAAGCAAACCAACTATTTTCAATGTTAGCTAGCTCACAAAAAGCTATAATTAGCAACGCAAATGGATTTCTGATTCAAATAATATTACTATACAGATCATACACGTAACGTTAGCTAGCTAGCGAGCCAGCAAGCTAGCGTTTGCTAGCTAACTAACAGTATGCTTTAACTTGCAATAAAAAATGACTTTCTGACAAAATTAGAAACATATCTGAAAATGGAGCTAGACTCTTACCAGTATACATGGATGAACCTCGTCACGGCAGACTGGAACCATTTAACTCTGTTTTGTTTGTAGCTAACTTTACATCTTGCTTGGCCAGCGTTGTGTCAAGTCACTAAGGTCCACATTGGCCGTGGCAATGTGCAGAAAGTATCCCATCACTTTTTCCTACTGATCTATCGATAGCACCTGCTAAATTCAGGGCATCAATGTTGTTGAGAAAAGTAGTAAACATTTTGTAGTTCTCGATGGATAACGTTATATCTTTCTAAAACAGTAGAAAGGACTATCAACACATACTGAGCAGTTTATAATCAGAAGTGTGCTCCATGGCAGACCAATTCAAAGTAATCTCCCGGAATGTCCAGCCCATCTATTGGCTTTTTCTGTGGCTAAACCAACTGGGCTAGTAATTTAACAATTTTATTCGTATTTATGGATGGAAAACAAGTTTGTTATTTAGACACATAAATGTTTGTTTCTATCAAAAAACAAACACATTTGATTTAAAAAATGAATGTTTACATTCAAGTGCCGTTTCTGTGAAGTAGTGACGTGCGAACATGTACCAGGTTATCTGAAACGAGTCCCAAATTTCTCCCCTCTGCCAAGTTAGTCTGACAGGGACTATATTGTTGTTTATTGGTTAAAAAGGTCTGCACTCTGCCAAGTTGGTCTGACAGGGACTATCCTGGGAATTCTACATTTTAACAGGAAGTCTTTTAGTGGCTGGCTCTGCTAGCACATTCCAGTAAAAAGTCCTTAAATGATTTAAACCCTTTTCATCACTACACAGTAAACACTTTGATTATGTTGTAAAAATTTGCTAAATTGGACATAAATATGATATTTAGCCTGAGTTACAAAAATTAATATTTACATGAAGCTGAAACAAGTGTACAAGCCGACCTGAAGTAAATGAACGAGGCAAAAGTGCAAGTCAAATGTCTCTAAGGTAAGCCAATGTTTACTTGAGGTTGCTATGATGTTACAGAGCTGCTTTTGGACTGATATATCTGAGGATACAAGTACAAAGCAAACACTTCAGATGCACCTGAAATATCATTTATCATACAAGACAGAGAGTTTCAAGGACACAAGAGGACGCAGTCCACTATTCATGTGTGAATGTTTTCCGCCTAGCAACTCAAGTCCTTCCTTGAAGAGGATGTGATTATATTGTAGAATAAATGGAAGACACCCAGAGAGAGAGAGCTTTCGTCTCATGTCACGCTCAGACGATCAACACTTTAGATGTGCTTGAATAAAATGGGAAGATCAATATGTTGTTCTTTTCCAGGTTATCAACACTCAGATGATAAAAACGAGATAAAGGGAACCCTTTTATCTTGGCAGCAGTAAACTGAACTGCATTGGAACTCAGAACTACATTCAATACTATTCCTTAGAGGGATTACCACTGCAGCAGCCAAGATCAGAGCACATACTTGTTTTCCAATAGCAACACATATGAATTGTGAAACTCAATGGAATTTCATAACCAGTCCAATTTGTACAACTTCAGCTCCAGAACGCCCAAATGGAATTGTCATTGCTATTTAAAGTACTGCCAACCTTTTATTGCTCGGTACTACCATATCGCAAATACGGCAAACACACACACACACACTTCCAAAAGGGCCTCTACACTCCATCACAATGTGAGTCTAATTACTGTTACTGAGGTCCCCACAGAGGTGATCAGCAGAATCCTATCTGACATTATAAACTTGGTGGTTAGAGTCCTGAATGCTGATTGGCTGACAGCCGTGGTATATCAGACCGTACACCACGAGTATGACAAAACATTTATTTTTACTGATCTAATTACGTTGGTAACCAGTTTATAATTAGCAATAAGGCACCCCGGGGGTTTGTGGAATATCGCCAATATACCACGACTAAGAGCTGCGTTGCGTCGTGTCTAAGAAAAACCCTTGGCCGTGGTATATTTGCCATATACCACACACCCTTGTGCCTTATTGCTTAAATATAGCATGCCCTTTCACTTTCACTTTCCTTACCCACTACCCATCCCTTTCACTATCCTTACCCACTACCCACCCCTGTCACTATCCTTACCCACTACCCATCCCTTTCACTATCCTTACCCACTACCCACCCCTTTCACTATCCTTACCCACTACCCACCCCTTTCACTATCCTTACCCACTACCCACCCCTTTCACTATCCTTACCCACTACCCATTCCTTTCACTATCCTTACCCACTACCCACCCCTTTCACTATCCTTACCCACTACCCATCCCTTTCACTATCCTTACCCACTACCCACCCCTTTCACTATCCTTACCCACTACCCACCCCTTTCACTATCCTTACCCACTACCCATCCCTTTCACTATCCTTACCCACTACCCACCCCTTTCACTATCCTTACCCACTACCCATCCCTTTCACTATCCTTACCCACTACCCATCCCTTTCACTATCCTTACCCACTACCCACCCCTTTCACTATCCTTACCCACTACCCACCCCTTTCACTATCCTTACCCACTACCCATCCCTTTCACTGTCCTTACCCAATACTAGGCTAGACAATCTGGACCCTTCTAAAAGTATCCGCCGAAATCTTTGCAACCGTTATTACTAGCCTGTTCAACCTCTCTTTCGTATCGTCTGAGATCCCAAAAGAATAGAAAGCTGCCGCGGTCATCCCCTTCTTCAAAGGGGGAGACACTCTAGACCCAAACTGCTACAGACCTATATCTATCCTACCCTGCATTTCTAAAGTGTTCGAAAGCCAAGTTAACAAACAGATCACCGACCATTTCGAATCCTACCGTACCTTCTCCACTATGCAATCTGGTTTCTGAGTTGGTCATGGGTGCACCTGAGCCACGCTCAAGGTCCTAAATGATATCATAACTAGAGGTCGACTGATTAATCGGAATGGCCGATTAATTAGGGCCGATTTCAGGTTTTCATAGCAATCAGAAATCAGTATTTTTGGGCGCCGATCTTATTACATTTGTTTTTTAATACCTTTATTTAACTAGGCCAGTCAGTTAAGAACACATTCTTATTTTCAATGAAGGCCTAGGAACGGTGGGTTAACTGCCTTGTTCAGGGGCAGAACGACAGATTTTAAACTTGTCAGCTCGATCCAACCTTACAGTTAACTAGTCCAACGCAATAACGACCTGCCTCTCTCTCGTTGCACCCCACAAGGAGACTGCCTGTTACGCGAATGCAGTAAGCCAAGGTAAGTTGCTAGCTAGCATTAACCTGTTGGTACTAGGGGGCAGTATTTACATTTTTGGAAAAAAAACGTTCCCGTTTTAAACGTGATATTTTGTCAGGACAAGATGCTAGAATATGCATATCATTGACAGCTTTGGATAGAAAACACTCTAACGTTTCCAAAACTGTAAAGGTATTGTCTGTGAGTATAACAGAACTGATGTTGCAGGCGAAAGCCTGAGAAAAATCCAATCCAGAAGTGCCCCAGGTTTTGAAAGTCCCTATTCAGCTGTGAATGTGCCATCAACGAGCTTACGCTTTCTACGTATTCCCCAAGGTGTCAACAGCATTGTGACATAGTTTTACGCATTCCTGTTAAAGAATAGCCGTAGGCGGCCACATTGCGTAAGTGGTCACATGGCGGCTCCGAGAGAGATTCTCGCATAAAATACAGAGGTAGCCATTACTCCAATCGGTCCTACTGAAAAACGAATTGTCCCGATGGATATATTATCGAATAGATATTAGAAAAACAACCTTGAGGATTGATTATAAACAACGTTTGTCATGTTTCTGTCAATATTATGGAGCTAATTTGTAATATTTTTCAGCATTGTGGTGACTGCAATTTCTGGGCGATTTCTCAGCCAAACGTGAAGAACAAACGGAGCTATTTCGCCGACAAAAATAATCTTTGGGGAAAAAATAAACTTTGGCTATCTACCTGGGAGTCTCGTGAGTGGAAACATCCGAAGTTCATCAAAGGTAAATTTAATTTGATTGCCTTTCTGATTTTCGTGACAATGTTGCCTACTGCTAGCAAGGCATAATACTATGCTAGTCTATAATAAACTTACACAAATGCTTGTCTAGCGATGGCTGTAAAGCATATTTTGAAAATCTGAGATGACAGGGTGATTAACAAAAGGCTAAGCTGTGTTCCAATACATTTCAATTGTGATTTTCATGAATAGGAAGATTTTCTAGGAAGATTTATGTCCGTTGCGTTATGCTAATTATTGTCAGGCAATGATTACGCTCCCGGATCTGGGTTTGAGAGTCACAAGAAGTTTTAAACTTATCTGATAAAAAACAATCAATCATAATCACTAGTTAACTACACATGGTTGATGATATTACTAGATATTATCTAGCGTGTCCTGCGTTTCATATAATCTGACTGAGCATACAAGTATCTAACTATCTAACTGAGCGGTGGTAGGCAGAAGCAGGTGCGTAAACATTCATTCAAAGAGCACTTTCGTGCGTTTTGCCAGCAGCTCTTCGTTATGCGTCAAAGCATTGCGCTGTTTATGATTTCAAGCCTATCAACTCCCGAGATGAGGCTGGTGTAACCGAAGTCAAATGGCCAGCTAGTTAGCGCGCGCTAATAGTGTTTCAAACGTCACTCGCTCTGAGCCTTCTAGTAGTTGTTCCCCTTGCTCTGCACGGGTAACACTGCATCGATGGTGGCTGTTGTCGTTGTGTTGCTGGTTCGAGCCCAGGGAGGAGCGAGGAGAGGGACGGAAGCTATACTGTTACACTGGCAATACTAAAGTGCCTATAAGAACATCCAATAGTCAAAGGTTAATGAAATACAAATGGTATAGAGGGAAATAGTCCTATAATAACTACAACCTAAAACTTCTTACCTGGGAATATTGAAGACTCATGTTAAAAGGAACCACCAGCTTTCATATGTTCACATGTTCTGAGCAAGGAACTGAAACGTTAGCTTTCTTACATAGCACATATTGCACTTTAACTTTCTTCTCCAACACTTTGTTTTTGCATTATTTAAACCAAATTGAACATGTTTCATTATTTACTTGAGGCTAAATTGATTTTATTGATGTATTATATTAAGTTAAAATAAGTGTTCATTCAGAATTGTTGTAATTGTCATTATTACAAATAAAAAAATAAAAAAATTGGCCGATTAATCGGTATCGCCTTTTTTGGTCCTCCAATAAATCGGTATCGGTATTGGCGTTGAAAAATCATAATCGGTTGACCACTAATTATAACTGCCATCGATAAGAGACAATACTGTGCAGCTGTATTCTTCGACCTTGCCAAGGCTTTCGACTCATTCACCACATTCTTATCGGCAGACTAAACAGCCTTGGTTTCTCAAATGACTGCCCCACCTGGTTCATCAACTACTTCTCAGACAGAGTTCAGTGTGTCAAATTGGAGGGCCTGTTGTCCGGACCTCTGGCAGTCTCTATGGGGGTGCCACAGGGTCCAATCCTCGGGCAAACTCTCTTCTCTGTATACATCAATGATACATCAACACATCTTGCTGCTGGTGATCCTCTGATCCACCTCTATGCAGATTACACCATTCTGTATACATCTGGCCCTTCGTTGAACACTGTGTTATCTAACCTCCAGATGAGCTTCAATGCCATACAACTCTCCTTCAGTGACCTCCAACTGCTCTTAAATGCTAGTAAAACTAAATGCATGCTCTTCAACCGATCGCTGCCCACACCTGCCCGTCCGTCCAGCATCACTACTCTGGAAGGTTCTGACTTAGAATATGTGGACAACTACAAATACCTAGGTGTCTGGCTAGACTGTAAACTATCCTTCCAGACGCACATTAAGCATCTCCAATCCAACACTCTTCTCAACTAATTGGATGCAATCTTTCACAGAGCCATCCGTTTTGTCACTAAAGCCATAGCAGCACCCACATGTAGCACGCGCTCCAGCAGGCATATTTCACTGGTCACCCCCAAAGCCAATTCCTCCTTCGGCCGCCTTTCCTTCCAGTTCTCTGCTGCCACTGACTACAAAAATCACTGAAGCTGGAGACTCATATCTCCCTCACTAGCTTTAAGCTACAGCTGTCAGAGCAGCTCACAGATCACTGCACATAGCCAATCTGTAAATAGCCCATCCAACTACCTCATCCCCATAATGTTATTTTTTATTTTCTTTGCTCCTTTGTACTCCAGTATCTCTACTTGCGCACTCATCTTCTACACAGCTATCACTCCAATGTTTAATTGCGATATTGTAATTATTTCACCACTATGGCCTATTTATTGCCTTACCTCCCTTATCCTACCTCATTTGCATACAGAGTATATAGACTTTTTCTATCGTATTATTGACTGTGTTTGTTTATTCCATATGTAACTCTCAAATCAAAAGTATTTATATAGCCCTTCGTACATCAGCTGATATCTCAAAGTGCTGTACAGAAACCCAGCCTAAAACCCCAAACAGCAAGCAATGCAGGTGTAGAAGCATGGTGGCTAGGAAAAACTCCCTAGAAAGGCCAAAACCTAGGAAGAAACCGAGAGAGGAACCAGGATATCAGGGGTGGCCAGTCCTTTTCTGGCTGTGCCGGGTGGAAATTATAACATAACTCTGTGTTGTTGTCTGTGTCACACTGCATTGCTTTATCATGGCCAGGTCGCAGTTGTAAATGAGAACTTGTTCTCAACTAGCCTACCTGGTTAAATAAAGGTGAAATAAATAAATAAAATACCAATCCCTTTCACTATCCTTACCCACTACCCACCCCTTTCACTTTCCTTACCCACTACCCACCCCTTTCACTTTCCTTACCCACTACCCACCCCTTTCACTTTCCTTACCCACTACCCACCCCTTTCACTTTCCTTACCCACTACCCAACCCTTTCACTTTCCTTACCCACTACCCACCCCTTTCACTATCCTTACCCACTACCCACCCCTTTCACTTTCCTTACCCACTACCCACCCCTTTCACTATCCTTACCCACTACCCATCCCTTTCACTATCCTTACCCACTACCCATCCCTTTCACTTTCCTTACCCACAACACATCTGACCCTATCCACCACCCATCCCTTTTCTTATCCTTACCCACTACCCACCCCTTTCACTTTCCTTACCCACTACCCATCCCTTTCCTTACCCACCCCTTTCACTTTCCTTACCCACTACCCACCCCTTTCCTTACCCACTACCCATCCCTTTCCTTACCCACTACCCATCCCTTTCCTTACCCACTACCTATCCCTTTCCTTACCCACTACCCATCCCTTTCCTTACCCACTACCCATCCCTTTCCTTACCCACTACCCATCCCTTTCCCACTACCCATCCCTTTCCTTACCCACTACCCATCCCATTCCATACCCACTACCTACCCCTTTCCTTACCCACTACCTATCCCTTTCCTTACCCACTACCCATCCCTTTCCTTACCCACTACCCATCCCTTTCCTTACCCACTACCTATCCCTTTCCTTACCCACTACCCATCCCTTTCCTTACCCACTACCCATCCCACCCACCCCTTTTTCCTTACCCACTACCCATCCCTTTCCTTACCCACTACCTATCCCTTTCCTTACCCACTACCTATCCCTTTCCTTACCCACTACCCATCCCTTTCCTTAACCACTACCCATCCCTTTCCTTACCCACTACCCATCCCTTTCCTTAACCACTACCCATCCCTTTCCTTACCCACTACCCATCCCTTTCCTTAACCACTACCCATCCCTTTCCTTACCCACTACCCATCCCTTTCCTTAACCACTACCCCTACCCATCCCTTTCCTTACCCACTACCCATCCCTTTCCTTACCCACTACCCATCCCTTTCCTTACCCACTACCCATCCCTTTCCTTACCCACTACCCATCCCTTTCCTTACCCACTACCCATCCCTTTCCTTACCCACTACCTATCCCTTTCCTTACCCACTACCCATCCCTTTCCTTACCCACTACCCATCCCTTTCCTTACCCACTACCTACCCCTTTCCTTACCCACTACCCATCCCTTTCCTTACCCACTACCCATCCCTTTCCTTACCCGCTACCCACCCCTTTCCTTACCCGCTACCCACCCCTTTCCTTACCCGCTACCCATCCCTTTCCTTACCCGCTACCCATCCCTTTCCTTACCCGCTACCCATCCCTTTCCTTACCCGCTACCCATCCCTTTCCTTACCCGCTACCCATCCCTTTCCTTACCCGCTACCTATCCCTTTCCTTACCCACTACCCATCCCTTTCCTTACCCGCTACCCATCCCTTTCCTTATCCCGCTACCCACCCCTTTCCTTACCCGCTACCCATCCCTTTCCTTACCCGCTACCCATCCCTTTCCTTACCCGCTACCTATCCCTTTCCTTACCCGCTACCTATCCCTTTCCTTACCCGCTACCTATCCCTTTCCTTACCCGCTACCTATCCCTTTCCTTACCCACTACCCATCCCTTTCCTTACCCGCTACCCACCCCTTTCCTTACCCGCTACCCATCCCTTTCCTTACCCGCTACCCATCCCTTTCCTTACCCGCTACCCATCCCTTTCCTTACCCGCTACCCATCCCTTTCCTTACCCGCTACCCATCCCTTTCCTTTTACCCACTACCCATCCCTTTCCTTACCCGCTACCCATCCCTTTCCTTACCCGCTACCTATCCCTTTCCTTACCCACTACCTATCCCTTTCCTTACCCACTACCCATCCCTTTCCTTACCCGCTACCCACCCCTTTCCTTACCCGCTACCCATCCCTTTCCTTACCCGCTACCCATCCCTTTCCTTACCCGCTACCCATCCCTTTCCTTACCCGCTACCTATCCCTTTCCTTACCCGCTACCTATCCCTTTCCTTACCCACTACCCATCCCTTTCCTTACCCACTACCCACCCCTTTCCTTACCCACTACCCATCCCTTTCCTTACCCACTACCCACCCCTTTCCTTACCCACTACCCATCACTTTCCTTACCCACTACCCATCCCTTTCCTTACCCACTACCCATCACTTTCCTTACCCATACCCATCCCTTACCCATCCCTTTCCTTACCCACTACCCATCCCTTTCCTTACCCACTACCCATCCCTTTCCTTACCCACTACCCATCCCTTTCCTTACCCACTACCCATCCCTTTCCTTACCCACTACCCATCCCTTTCCTTACCCACTACCCATCCCTTTCCTTACCCACTACCCATCCCTTTCCTTACCCACTACCCATCCCTTTCCTTACCCACTACCCATCCCTTTCCTTACCCACTACCCATCCCTTTCCTTACCCAGACAAGAGACAAATGCATTGAGCAGTAAATGTGACCAGAGGTTCTGAAGGTGTAGGTTCTAAATGTGTTCTGGCATCAGGAGAGAAGCTTTAATCAGATCCACTACTGAATATCCAGGCCTTCCATTATTACTAAAGGGAGTGGGGGAGGAAAATAAAGTATAAAAGCAGGACGAGCAATACAACCTATGAAACAGTCTCAAACTAAAGGTTGACTATGCCAAGCCACTAACATACATTATTATCTCAAAAAGCAGAAGCTCTTTTTCAAATCCTTTGAACAATTCTCAAGCCTTGCCCTAATACGGAGGAAATCAAGGAACCTCTAGCACTCCCCATTAAAAGCACTTTACATAGTATTGCTCACTCTGTTCAGATCTCTTGTGAAAGGCAAGTGTAGACTCAGACCAACCAGGCCTCTTTTCCGCACCTTTTGTACACTCTTGGATTTCAGCAGTTCTGCATGAGAGCTTAGCACAACATTTCACAACATCTTGTTATGACATCTCCCTTCATCGTTCCGTGAGAGTTCTGATCTGTTATCTCATCAAAGGTATTGTAGGCTAGGCTTAGCAGAACGCTTGCATCGTAGGTACTTAAAAGGCATGTGTCTGAACATACAGCATCTCTCTCTATATCTTGTGAACATCAGACCTGGTGTTTTCATGAGAGTTCTCTTCTCACCATGTGGCCTGTTATTTTATACAGCACACCAGGGGGACATTTTGGGGCTAGAGTATAGGGCTAGAAAGGTGACTGGTCCAAATCCCGGAGCCGACAAAGTGAAAACCTGTCGCTGTGACCTTGAGCAAGGCAATTAACCCAAATTGCTCCAAGGGCGCTTGCCAATGGTGACACTGGCCATGATCCCATTCCCTGCGGTCGTCTCAGGGGGAGTTGGGATATACAAAAAAAGAAAATCCATTATGCAATAGTACATGTGTGCAACAGGACAAATATAAGCCCCACCCAAAATATTATTATTTTGACAAAAGAAAACTCTAAAGAGGTTGTGAACAATCTACCATATCAATTCATATAGGCCTATTTAGGCAAGGCATTTGAATCAAACCAGGTTGGGTTTACATCACATCTTCATAGATTATCACTGGCTTTTCATGAACGTCACAGTCAAATAAGAAAGTGTGTATAAGTATGGGAAAAGGCTCGAGGCAGTAAGTAATAGTGTCTTTTGACACAACTGCTGAAGAATTGAATGGTCAAAATGGGTCACTAATGTGCAGTGGAAGATCCTGGCCAATCATAGGAAAACATATGGCCTCATAGAGATAAGAGATGGGGGAAACCCAGCTCACAGGCCACCTTTCTAGCTCCACTGTGTTCTCAAAAAATGTAAGTCTTAAACCATTTCATTAGGGTTTTCATTTTGTTTCCAAGTCTTCCAGTAACTCAAGCCACATGTCTGATGGAGCCCGTATCATGTAGAGACCATTGTTTCCTGACCTCAGCACTGAATCATCTGTTAGTCAGACAGGAAGAACCGCCATAATCCTATCCGCTCACAGATGCTCGGTGAAATCCTCATCAGCCTACATACACACCCCACATACTGTATACTCCCCCCAACAGTTTAAGAACAAGGACACATATATCCCTATCAACTCAGACATGCACCAGCCTGTACTGACTCATAGGAAGAGGCATGACACACGGGGCTATTAGATGGTTGAACACAAAGCAATAAGTGACATCATATAGTCTGTTACTCCCGGCAACTGCAATAAAATGTGTCATTTGGCCCTTTGTTCAGTTTGCCCAAGGTGCATCCTATTTCTATCAATTTTTAACTCCTACACTACGCACAAACCCTTGTCGTAATGATTTTGAATGCCAACATTGATGTTTATAAGGCTACGGTATCATAATGACTTGGAAAGTATTGGAAGCCCCTATGAGATATAAACTTTTAATTAGAGTTTTGAAAAGTGGGACGCAGTATCTCTTTTTTAGCCCGACCAACTTTGTATTGTGGGTGAGGGAAAGCCTGATAGCTAGCCAGTCAGGGGCGGATGGAAGCAATGGGCAGGGAGTAGGCATTGCTTCTCCAGATATAGCACCGCAAGTTGAAGCACACCAATTTCTCCAAGTGACAGTGGACAGGACATTGGGATTAACCTGTGGCTGAGGATCCAGCCAAGTACATTTGTCATCTCAACGCTGTGTCATGCATTAGTGCAAAGACATTTTCTCACATGCTCCACTGTTTGTCACTGTATCCCAATGCAGTGCCAGAGCCTTTCTGGAAGTGGTGAAACTGCACTTCATGTGTGCAACTGAACTGAATCCCAACAGAATGAATATCTCTTTCCAGCAGAGACGTAAACATCTAGCTGAGTGTCTGTATCACTCTGATGAAGTTAAAGCTGAATATATAGGCTATGACAATGTTTTACACCGAATATGTATTCATTTGTTCACTCTGACTGGCATGCACAAAGTGAACATTGAGGCTATGACATGAATACGAATTGAAGGAAAGTGAAAGTAAATAACATACAAGGTTCTTAGATGGGAGACTTGACCGATATATAGAAAAGGCTAATTTATGTCACGTTATGGTACTGTATCTCTTGTGCAATTGATTTAACTGGGAAATGTTTTCACTTTCCGTATAGTACCAGAGCCTAGACCCTGTGTTCTTGCACTTTCCTGGTTTACTATTCAGATTTTTATCTCAATTTGTATAATTCCGGCTGCGAAAGCAAAAACCTGTTACATTGATACGCCATCCAACACTCCTTCCGTGGCCTTCAACTGCTTTTAAATGCTAAGTGCTCTTCAACCGCTTGCTGACTGCACCCTCCTGCCCGACTAGCATCACTACTCTGGTAGGTTCTGACTTAGAATATGTGGACAACTACAATTACCTAGGTGTCTGGTTAAGCTGTAAACTCTCCTTCCAGACTCACATTAAGCATCTCCAATCCAAAGTTAAATATAGAATTGGCTTCCTATTTCGCAACAAAGCCTCCTTCACTTATGCCGCCAAACGTATCCCCATAAAACTGACTATTCTACCGATCCTTGACTTTGGAGATGTAATTTACAAAATAGCCCCCAACACTCTACTGAGCAAACTGGATGTAGTCTATCACAGGGCCATCTGTTTTATCACCAAAGCCCCACATACAGTGGGGCAAAAAAGTATTTAGTCAGCCACCAATTGTGCAAGTTCTCCCACTTAAAAAGATGAGAGAGGCCTGTAATTTTAATCATAGGTGCACTTCAACTATGACAGAGAAAATGGAGAGAAAAAAATCCAGAAAATCACATTGTAGGATTTTTTATTAATTTATTTGCAAATTATGGTGTAAAATAAGTATTTGGTCACCTACAAACACGCAAGATTTCTGGCTCTAACCGACCTGTAACTTCTTCTTTAAGAAGCTCCTCGGTCCTCCAATCGTTAACTGTATTAATGGCACCTGTTTGAACTTGTTATCAGTATAAAAGACACCTGTTGACAACCTCAAACAGTCACACTCCAAACTCCACTATGGCCAAGACCAAAGAGCTGTCAAAGGACACCAGAAACAAAATTGAAGACTGAATCTGCAATAGGTGAATCTGCAATAGGTAAGCAGCTTGGTTTGAAGAAATCAACTGTGGGAGCAATTATTAGGAAATGGAAGACATACAAGACCACAGATAATCTCCCTTGATCTGGAGCTCCACGCAAGATCTCACCCAGTGGGGTCAAAATGATCACAAGAACGGTGAGCAAAAATCCCAGAACCACACGGGAGGACCTAGTGAATGACCTGCACAGAGCTGGGACCAAAGTAACAAAGCCTACCATCAGTAACACACCAGCAACAGTGTGTGAAAACCTTGTTAAGACTTACAGAAAACTTTTGACCTCTGCCATTGCCAACAAAGGTTATTTAACAAAGTATTGAGATAAACTTTTGTTATTGACCAAATACTTATTTTCCAAAATAATTAGCAAATAAATTCATAAAAAATCCTACAATGTGGTTTTCTGGATTTTCTTTTTCAAATTTTGTCTGTCACAGTTGAAGTGTACCTATGATGACAATTACAGGCCTCTCTCATCTTTTTAAGTGGGAGAACTTGCACAATTGTTGGCTGACTAAATCCTTTTTTGCCCCACTGTATGAACAGAACATCTCTCTCAGTAGACAAAATATTACAAACACCTAGCAGCCAAGTAGATTGGTCACGAAAGTCAGAAAAGTAATAGATTAAATCGCTTACCTTTGATGATCTTCGGATATTTGCACTCACGAGACTCCCAGTTACACAATAAATGTTCCTTTTGTTCCATAAGTATTATTTTTATATCCAAAATACCTCCATTTGTTTGGCTCGTTATGTTCAAAAGTCCACAGGCTCGAGCAGTCACGACATCGCAAACGGAAATTCCAAATAGTATCCGTAATGTCCACAGAAACATGTCAAACGTTTTTTATAATCAATCCTCAGGTTGTTTTTAAAATATATTAATCGATAATATATCAATCGAGACTGTCGCTTTTTCAATAGGAGAGGGAGAGACAATGGCTGCCCCACTCTGTTGAGCAAGCAAAACTCTGCAAACACCCAGCTATCCACTGACGGGATGCTATCTTTCTCGCTCATTTTTCAAAATAAAAGCCTGAAACTATGTCTAAAGACTGTTAACACCTTGAGGAAGCCATTGGAAAAGGAATATGGTTGATAGGCATCCAATGGAACAGAGAGCTTTCAGGAAAAACAGCACTTCCTGTTTTGATTTTCCTCAGGTTTTTCGCCTGCAATATCAGGTCTGTTATACTCACAGGCAATATTTTTGACAGTTTTGGAAACTTTAGAGTGTTTTCTATCCTAATCTGACAATTATATGCATATTCTAGTTTCTGGGCCTGAGAAATAGGCAGTTTCAAATGGGTACCTTTTTTAGCCAAGAACGAAAATCCTGCCCCATCTCACTCAAGATTGGATCCCCCGAGCCGACAAGGTGAAAATCTGTCGTTCTGCCCCTGAACAAGGCAGTTAACCCACAGTCCCTAGGCCGTCATTGAAATAAGAATGTGTTCTTAACTGACTTTCCTAGTTAAATAAAGGTATAAAAAAATGTTTAAAAATAAGTGAATAAGCAAATCAGCGCCAAAAAATACAGATTTCCGATTGTTATGAAAACTTGAAATCGGCCCAAATTAATCGTCCATTCCGATCAATCGGTCGACCTCTAATCAGTTCATCTTGCATTTATGCGATGGATGCAGATATGCTGCTTTCAGATCTGCTTAGCAGAGAAGACAGATAACATGTTCAATGGACGGTAAGCCAGCATATTGATTGCTGTAGTTAAAGCAGTCTTATAAGCTTGTACCAGATGGCTCCTTGCCAGAACAATCCCAAGGAGCATGCTGCAGCAGCCCAGTGCAGTCAACATTCTGTTTTTCCTCTGATTTACATCATACTGTATAACAGCTGATGAAACTAACAATGTAAAAGTGTTAACGAATTTGATCTCTGTAATTTCCTGATAGTTGTTGGTTGAAAATACAATATACACAGGATGTTCTAATCAGCAGTTTGCATAGGAGTTTGGGGTTTTCATGGTGACATCACCATGCGGTACCATGCAGTAAATTAGTTAATAGACCAATAACAAAGAGTTCCAAACCTCAGCCAATAACAGCTAGTTCTCAGATTTCCCCTCCCCACTTAGACCACTCACAGACAGTCCAAGCTAAATTCTTGCTTGAGAAATAGTTTTGCCAAAAAGCTTTTTTTACCCATTTTAATTTAGATCTATTACAGTAAAGAACTTTATTGTTTGTCACGGCCGTCAAAAGAAGTGGACCAGTGTGGTGAGCATACATTTTCCTTTTATTTTAAAATGTCGCCAAAAAAACAACAAACGAAAGAAAGAAAGAAAGAAAGAAAGAAAGAAAGAAAGAAAGAAAGAAAGAAAGAAAGAAAGAAAGAAAGAAAGAAAGAAAGAAAGAAAGAAAGAAAGAAAGAAAGAAAGGTGACGCTTACAGGGCTAAGTGCCACAAACAAAGTTAACTACCCACACTGAAAGGAGGGAAAACGGACTACCTAAGTATGATTCCCAATCAGAAACAACGATATACAGCTGTCCCTGATTGAGAACCATACCCGGCCAAAACATAGAAATAAAGAAACATAGAAAACAAAACATAGAATGCACACCCCACATCACACCCTGCTCTAACCAAATAGAGAAATAAAACGGCTCTTTAAGGTCAGGGTGTGACATTGTTACTCAGAAATTATATGACATTGTTCCTGTTCCCAAGACTAAGGTAATTGAGCTAAACGACTACCGCCCCCGTAGCACTCACTTCCGTCATCATGAAGTGCTTTGAGAGACTAGTCAAGGACCATATCACCTGCACCCTACCTGACACCCTAGACCCACTCCAATTTGCTTACCACCCCAATAAGTCCACAGACGACGCAATCACAACCACACTGCACACTGCCCTAACCCATCTGGACAAGAGGAATCCCTATGTGAGAATGCTGTTCATCGACTACAGCTCAGCATTTAACGCCATAGTACCCTTAACTCGTCATCAAGCTCGAGACCCTGGGTCTCCACCCCGCCCTTTTGTCATCAAAAGCACTCACTGACTTTTACAGATGCACAATCGAGAGCATCCTGTCGGGTTGTATCACCGCCTGGTACGGCAACTGCTCCGCCCACAACCGTAAGGCTCTCCAGAGGGTAGTGAGGTCTGCACAACGCAACGCCGGGGGCAAACTACCTGCCCTCCAGGACACCTACTCCACCCGATGTCACAGGAAGGCCATAAAGATCATCAAGGACAACAACCACCCGACCCCATGCCTGTTCACCCCACTATCATCCAGAAGGCGAGGTCAGTACAGGTGCATCAAAGCAGGGACCAAGAGACTGAAAAACAGCTTCTATCTCAAGGCCATCAGACTGTTAAAAAGCCACCACTAATATTGAGTGGCTGCCAACACACTGACTCAACTCCAGCCACTTTAATAATGGAAATGCATGGAAATTGATGTAAAAATTTTTTATCACTAGCCACTTTAAACAATGCTACGTAATATAATGTTTACATACCCCACATTACTCATCTCATATGTGTATGTATATACTGTACTCTATATCATCTACTGCATCTTGCCATCTTTATGTAATAGATGTATCACTAGCCACTTTAAACAATGCCACTTTTATATGTTTACATACCCTACATTACTCAGCTCATATGTATATACAGTACTCTATACCATCTACTGCATCTTGCCTATGCCGTTCTGTACCATCACTCATTCATATATATTTATGTACATATTCTATATCTCTTTACACTTGTGTGTATAAGGTAGTAGTTGTGGAATTGTTAGGTTAGATTACTCATTGGTTATCACTGCATTGTCAGAACTAGAAGCACAAGCATTTCGCTACACTCACATTAACATCTGCTAACCATGTGTATGTGACAAATACAATTTGATTTGATATTGATATAAAAATGGCTACATTGGGCCTTTAAATTGCCTGCAGGTGAGATTTATGGTAATTTTAAATTGACACTGTCCCATTAAATATGTTAAATATGTTTAGGGCCGAACACTGACTAAGTGTTGAAATCATTGCACATTTTCACTGGTCGAACCCAAAGGGCTGCCACTCTTTTATAGATCTCAGCAGGTGATCTAGCTACTGTAGCCTACCTCACAAACTCACAACAATACACTAAAACAGAGTTACAGTAAGCTTTCCTGAGGTCAAACTCCTTAATATATAAGCTAAAAGCAAATTAAAAATGGCACATGCTAAGCAATTTCCTTTTGCATATCGCCGGGGGATTTAGCATAGCGGACCATATCAAACACTGAGTGAACAGCTTATTAAAATTTCCCCACAAATTCATGCGTGAGGGGCTGTTCATGCTGTTCACCTCCACCAGATGACTAGAGGGGCATTAAGATTCCCGTCCATTTCAAAGTTGATACTAATGTTGTGTTTGTAAAAGGGCAGGGAATTATTCTACTGTTTTTCCTCTAATTTACTTTTAAAAAATAGCAACACAACATGCAACCATTTCAAAGATTTTGCTGAATAACAGTTCTTATAAGGAAGTTAGTCCATTTAAATGAATTGATTAGGCCCTAAACTATGGATTTCACATGAATTGCCAGGCCAACCCACTGGGGAGCCTGACCCAGCCAATCAGAAGGAGTTTTTATTACAGACAGAAATTCCCCCCTCCCTTCCTCTGATGATCACGCAGGTGAAGAAGCCGGATGTGGAGGTTGTGGGCTGGTGTGGTTATACGTGGTCTGCGGTTGTGAAGCCAGTTGGACGTACTGCCAAATTCTCTAAAAAGATGTTGGAGGCGGTTTATGGTACATTTACATTACATTTAAGTCATTTAGCAGACGCTCTTATCCAGAGCGACTTACAAATTGGTGAATTCACCTTCTGACATCCAGTGGAAGAGAAATGAACATCAATTTCTCTGGCAACAGTTAAGGTGGACATTCCTGCAGTCAGCATGCAAATTATGGGCACTCAAGCATATTGTATACTTCAAGAAGGTCTTGTGATATAGAGGCCAATTGCTTGTTGTGTATTTGTGTTTGTGCAAATCATTACAAGTTAATAATGAGTGTGTACACTGAGGTGCCCTAAAAATGTAAACATGCAAAAAGGCAACAAACTTGTTAAAGACCAAACGTATAGTGTCTAAATGTACCAGGTTGAATTCAGTGTTTGGATTAAACAAGACATATTTTACAGATGTAGGATCGTCATTTGAGCCAGTTTGCTACAGCAGGAAAATAATCCTACAGCAACAAGATCTGTGGAATTATTATGTGGAATTATAATTCATGGACATTTTTGTAGGAGTTTATACATTTTTCGTAAAGTTCTCCTGCAACAGGGTGATCAAATTAAGATCTGCCAACTGTAGCAGTCATATCATGGCTTTGGCCCAGATGTAGGCCATATCCTAGGTAACACACATTACATTAAAACACATACAGTAATAAAGTGGTCATACAATGGCAATAGTACAGTAACACAGTATATCCCAGTAAAATACTAATATGAGGGGATTTAAATTCTATTGCAGACTATTGAACTTCATGTCTTCTACAGAACCTCAATGACAGGCCGTCGAGGATATCTGGCCAGGCTTGCCCTACAGTATATTTTGTACCATCCCTACTCATCGCGCCACCTTAACAACCTTTGAGACTATTGCAACCTGGCATAAGGAACTCCCAGCTGCAGCTCTGATCAGGGTATGAACTGTGCGCCATCTGGACTTTAGCCCAAACCCCAAAGACGATGTTTCACATCTGCAAGAATCAAATTGAGACTAAGGGTTCTCCCAAATAGCTGTGTCCAACATGACAATACATCATACATGGTGCTAAGACTTGTCATTTTGACCCCAGGGGCAATTTTTTTTTTATCATAGACCAAAGTTGGTTTATTAAATTCTTCAAATTGTTCATGAATTTGTCAATCAACTTATTTTTAACAAATCTAAATCATTGTTTAGTGTTTCTGTATTGACATGGAATTTTTTTAAATGCAAGTCCTTTGGGTCCGTTTTGATCCCAGCCAACAACATTTCTGACTATAGTAATTTGATGAATCTGACCTTTATTTGAATTTAGGTATCTCTGGAGACATAATAAACAAGATATCCATAACACCAGAGGGTGGATGGGGACCTGTATCAGTAATTTGGTCCAGATAGACAGATTAACTACAGAGATATATCTCCCCATGTATGCCCAAGATTGTACTTTTCTCTACCTCATATCGTACAACTGTGTACAAAACCAAAATTACCTACGTTATATGCATATACAATTTTGCCAATAGTATAAATACGTAATAGTACTGCTATACAGAACTCAGATATGCTCTGAATCTACATACAGTTGAAGTCGGAAGTTTACATACACTTAGGTTGGAGACATTAAAACTAGTTTTTCAACCGCTCCACACATTTCTTGTTAACAAACTATAGTTTTGGCAAGTCGGTTTGGACATCTACTTTGTGCATAACACATGCCATATTTCACTTAGAATTCACTGTATCACAATTCCAGTGGGTCAGATGTTTACATACGCTACGTTGACAGTGCATTTAAACAGCTTGGAAAATTCCAGAAAACGATGTCATGTCTTTAGATAAAGCTTCTGATAGGCTAATTGACATAATTTGAGTCAATTGGAGGTGTACCTGTGGATGTATTTCAAGGCCTACCTTCAAACTCTGTGCCTCTTTGCTTGACATCATGGGAAAATCAAAAGAAATCCGCCAAAACCTCAAAAAAATGTTTTGTTGACCTCCACAAGTCTGGTTCATCCTTGGAAGCAATTTCCAAATGCCTGAAGGTACCATGTTCATTTGTACAAACAATAGCATGGAAGTATAAACACCATGGGACCACGCAGGTGTCCTTCCGCCCATGAAGGGCGGAGATGAAGATGGTATGAACATAAAACGTGGTATGAACGTAGAAATGAACGTACTTTGGTGCAAAAAGTGCAAATCAATCCCAGAACAACAGCAAAGGACCTTGTGAAGATGCTGGAGTTAACAGTTACAAAAGTATCTATATCCACAGTAAAATGTAAAACGAGTCCTAAATCGACATAACCAGAAAGACCGCTCAGCAAGGAAGAAGCCACTGCTCCAAAACCACCATTAAAAAAAGCCAAACAACGGTTTGCAACTGCATATGGGGACAAAGATCATACATTTTGGAGAAATGTTCTCTGGTCTGATGAAACAAAAATATAACTATTTGTCCATAATGACCATCGTTATGTTTGGAGGAAAAAGAGATAGGCTTGCAAGCCGAAGACCACCATCCCAACCGTGAAGCACGGGGGTGGCAGCATCATGTTGTGGGGGTGCTTTGCTGCAGGAGGAACTGGTGCCCTTCACAAAATAGATGGCTTCATGAGGTAGGAAAATTACGTGGATAAATTGAAGCAACATCTCAAGACATCAGTCAGGAGGTTAAAGCTTGGTTGCAAATGGGTCTTCCAAATGGACAATGACCCAAAGCATACTTCCCAAAAAAATTTAAATCCTATAATACCCTCCAACATTCTATATGTGCAACTTGTTATGATATGTTGGATGCTATACCATTTGTTTTATGCTTTTTGATGCATGTGGCCACAGCCCATACGACTCCCATTGTTTCATAAACAACGTTGATAATGCTGACTTGGCTGTGCCCTATGGTTTTTATCACATAAATATGTCAAGCTGTATATTTACTTCAAAAACTAAATGATGCTTGAATCAAATGATGGTAACTCTGCTTTTTAGTACTTATGACGATTCTACTTTGGAAAAAAACTGCACATTATATCAAGGTAGATATTTGGGGGGGGCTTTACAGAATAAGCAACTTAAGTGTTTCCCAATTTAGCTAAAATAACAGTCTGTTTTGGTAATTCTTTTCCCCAGATAACATTGTTGACATGTCTAGTGATATTTTGATGATAATTACATTTATATTTTGCTTTGATTGTTGCTTTTTCCAATAGTTTCTTCTTGGGGTCAAAATGACCCCAGTTGGTAATCAATGTATGTAAAATATGTTGGGAGCTTGAGGGTTAAAAACGTGGTTTGATAAATGGCCTAAAGCTTGGAAAGAGGTTGCCTACCAGGTCTTTTAAAACGTCAAGGAGAATGCACAGCATTGGAAAACGGAAATCAAATGACTTAGTCCTTAGGCTATGTTGTTAACAAGTGGCAGGATATACGGACAATTGACCAGGCACAATTAAAATATGACAATACATAATAATAGCCTATTTTTAAGTAGGACGTTTAATGGTTGTCCCCTGGGAATTGTATGGAATTTTACGCGTGTTCGTCAAGCACATCTGTGCACAAACACTAGGCTATAATTAACTATTAACAATGGTTAAGCCCCTTACGAAAAAGATTGCAGTCAGAGTGCAGTTTAACTGTAGTACAATGCAATATAAGTGCAGTTAAAGCGCAGTCTAACTACAGCATGCTGCAAATCCTTCGTTCAAAAGAACACAGTTTTTTTACTACAATAATTCCGTGTTTTTACTGCAATTACAGTGCGGTATCGTTCAACTGCAGTTCAATTCTGCAATTACTGCGTCCAAAATACCACAGTCGACTGCAGTTACTGCACTTTTACTGCAGTTTCAAAACGGCAATACTTTTTTTGTAAGGTTTTGTGTCAACATAACCGAACTAAAGCTGAGAGAAATGAGCGTGAAAGCAGCATAACTCCGTTTTCTGTTTATCCATGTTGGGGATATCAAGCGCCATCATTTGATATTGAATTGGCTAAATCCAAATTACTCCCGGGCTTCTTGACACGTGAAGTCTATTCCGGGGAAATATTGAAAGACATACATCTTGAAACAACTAACGTACACAACTGTAGATCGTTGAATGCAAAGTCCAACTCGAACTCATGGACACACAAGGGAGAAAATTATATATCAACAAGTAAGAATTCTTATCTTACCTATTCCAGAGTCTGAATCACAAGATCCCAAATAAGCGGAATGAAGTAAAACAATGCATGGAATCCACCAGCTATTCATTGCAGACATGTCAGCGGTCGGGGAAGTAGACTACAGTAAAGTTGCTGTGAAACCTTCTTGAACTTTTGTTTAAAAGACCGATGATGGTAGCTGATCATCCACGCACTTCCGGTTAGTAATAGACTGGCTATATTTACTCTCCTTGATGGTGAGCTGGATACAAACTCTTAAAACGGTTCATATTACATTTTTCGAAATTAATAATAAATAACTATATTTCTAGTTTTATTATCAGTCGGACAAGTTCTCTCTTGAGATTACATATTTTTTAATGTATCTAGGCAAGTCATTATGAACAAATTCTAATTTACATTGACAGCCTATCCTGGACCAATTGTGCACAGCCCTATGGGACTCCCAATGACAGCCAGATGTGAACCAGGGTCTGTAGTGATTCCACTTGCAATGAGACACAGTGCCTTAGACCACTGTGCCACTCAGGAGCCAAACCTAAATAATTAAACGTTGAATATATAGAGATCTCTTTATATATATATATATATAGGTTTAGGACAATAGCAAGGTTTAGGAGTGAATATATATATGTATATATAACTCCTATATATTCACTCCTAAACCTTCTACTATGGATGATAGTAAAGTGTTGCATTTGTGTATGAATATTAGCTTACACTAATAATATGAATAGATTGGGCTCCTGAGTGGCACAGTGGTCTAAGGCATTGCATCTCAGTGCAAGAGGTGTCACTATAGTCCCTGGTTTGAATCCAGGCTGTATCACATCCAGCCGTGATTGGAAGTCCCATAGGGCGGCGCACAATCGGCCCAGTATCGCCTGGGTTCGGCTGGGGTCGGTGGTCATTATAAATAAGAATTTGTTCTCATCTGACATGCCTAGTTAAATACATTTTTAAAATGGTGTTCAAACTGTATCTTCATTACATTGTGGAGACGACTGTGACCATACAGAAGCACCATTACATCGCCATAATGCATTGAAAGTAAGCTACAAATGCCTCAATGTGATTTAGAGTTTTTATGTTATGGTAGTGATGACTGGTCATTGCATGTTATTCTTCTCTCTATAACACTTTTCTTTTCTAATGTTTACCAAAATCAGGTATTATACATTTGAATGAACCTGTTGATGAGTGTAAATGTATTATTATTGTTGATCTTCCAAATGTACAGTTGTCACCTTTCATATTTGGAATTCTTTGGAAACCAAAGGAACTTCTCTCTCCATAACTTGGGATGTGGTGAATAGTGGCAAGCTATGACCTCTGGTCACATCTTGTCAGCTCTCTCTACACCTTAATCTGCCACTATGTATTTCACTGCAATGACATATTCACATCTGAAGCACATTACTTGTTCAGTTTTTGCCAGAAACTCCATCAAAGTGTCTATCTCATTCAGGGAACGTGTACATGACTGGTGGTCTTTGGGAACACTTCAGATAAAAGCTCAATCCTAGCTTGTATTGAAAATCTGGGATCTATCTGGGAAATTGGATTGTTGTAGGTTTTGGATTAAGCTGTAGGGAAAACATGCACTGTACTGTAGGCCTAGATCACCTGCACAATGTTAAACTGATCAAACAATGCATTACTGTATGGTAGCCGATACCTGTGTAAACTAGGCCTTCACGGGGATATTTCAGTGAGAAGGCATACCAGGATGGTACTGCATCTTTCTGCCTAAGGTGAGTGCTTTTATTAGCAAGTGAAGACTAAATAGGGGCCAAACCTCTTTACAATATTGACAATATAACACACTGAAGCAAATGAATAAGTCTACAGCTATATACTTTCTCCATCATGTCTGTTGTGGGACAGCACCTACCAACCACCACCTGTCTGCCCAGGACAGAACGACAAGGGTTTCAAATACTTTTTTACACATAATGGAATTCACCAGGGAATGTTCTATTATACAGTGCCAGTCAAAAGTTTGGACACACCTCAACTCATTCAAGGGTTTTTCTTTATTTTTACTATTTTCTACATTGTAGAATAATAGTGAAAACATCAAAACTAGGAAATAACACATATAGAACAATGTAGTAACCAAAAAAAGTGTTAAACAGATGTATTTTATCTTTGAGATTCTTCAAAGTAGCCACCCTTGCCTAGATGACAACTTTACTGTAAAAGGTCTTGAAGTAGCTGGTGCAGAGGAGTCAGACGCAGGACAGCAGAGATAAGTAATAAAAGTTACATTACTCAAAATTGCCAAATACATGAAGATATACCAAGCCCACACAAAAGGACTGAAATACATAAAACAAACACTCACAAAAACCATGGAGAAAACAGAGGGTTAAATTAGGAACATGTAATTGGGGAATTGAAACCAGGTGTGTAAAACAAAGACCAAACAAATGGATATTTTTTATTTTACCCTTATTTTACTAGGCAAGTCAGTTAAGAACATATTCTTATTTTCAATGACGGCCTAGGAAAAGTGGGTTAACTGCCTGTTCAGGGGCAGAACGACAGATTTGTACCTTGTCAACTCGGGGATTCCAACTTGCAACCTTCCGATTACTAGTCCAACGCTCTAACCACTTGGCTACCCTGCCGAAAAGTGGTTCAGCGATGGCTGGAAGGCCGGTGACGTCGACCGCCGAACGCCACCCGAACAAGGAGAGGGACCGACTTCGGTGGAAGTCGTGACATTTACACACTCTTGCCATTCTTCTTAGGAGGTAGCCTAACTGTGAGTCAGATTTAGAGGAATTTCATTTAAATCTACCTGTATGGTATAAGCATTACGTATCACATGTAATGTTTGATGGAAGTGATGTATTATCCTGGTCCAGAAAATCCTCAGGTAGGGGAAAGTAGGGTAAATTGAGCCATTTTTTTTACATTCAGCATCACTCTGTAAAGGGAAATACCGTATAGCGTTATTTTTAACACAGCTATCTATACATATATATCAGGATGTTGTGTCCCTGAAAATAATCAGAATTCATGTAAACATTACAGTTTTGAACTTGTCCAGAACTTGTCCCTTGGCACAACTTAGCCTGGGTATGGGGTAAATTGGACTGCTTGAAAAGTGTAAGTTTAGCAAAGCCACCTACACATTTCTGTACTGAATTAAATATTACCAGTACCTTTTTAAAACCATGTCTATCTTTATTTTCCAAACACAATTCAACACAATCACAATCACTTTTTTCTGTTTTTATTTTTTCTGTTTTATTTCACCTTTATATAACCAGGTAGGCTAGTTGAGAACACGTTCTCATTTACAACTGCGAACTGGCTAAGGAAAAGCACAGCAGTGCGACACAAACAACAACACAGAGTTACACATGGAATGAACAAGCATACAGTCAATAACACAATAGAAAAAAGAAAGTCTATATACAGTGTGTGCAAATGGCATGAGGAGGTAAGGCAATAAATAGGCCATGGTAGAAAGTAATTACAATTTAGCAAATTAACACTGGAGTGATATATGTGCAGATGATGATGCGCAAGTCGAAATACTGGTGTGCAAAGGACAAAAAATATATAAAAAAACAACAGTATGGGGATGAGGTAGTTGGATGGGCTATTTACAGATGGGCTATGTACAGGTGCAGTGATCGGTTAGCTGCTCGGATAGCTAGTGTTTGAAGTTAGTGAGGGAAATATAAGTCACCACATTCAGCAATTTTTAGCAAAGACTTATAGATGACCTGGAGCCAGTGGGTCTGTCGACAAATATGTAGCGAGGGCCAGCCAACTAGAGCATACAGGTCACAGTGGTGGGTCGTATATGGAGCTTTGGTGACAAAACAGATGGCACTGTGATAGACTGCATCCAGTTTTCTGAGTAGAGTGTTGGAGGCTATTTCGTAAATGACATCGCCGAAGTCGAGGATCGGTAGGATAGTCAGTTTTACTAGGGTATGTTTGGCAGCGTGAGTGAAGGATGCTTTGTTGCGAAATAGAAAGCAGATTCTAGATTTAATTTTGGATTGGAGATGTTTAATATGAGTCTGGAGGTAGAGTTTACAGTCTAGCCAGATACCTAGGTCCACATATTCTAAGTCAGAACCGTCCGAAGTAGTGATGCTAGTCGAGCGCGGGCAGCAAACGGTTGAAAAGCATGCATTTAGTTTTACTAGCGTTTAAGAGCAGTGGGAGGCCACGGAAGGAGTGTTGTATAGCATTGAAGCTCGTTTGGAGGTTTGTTAACACAGTGTCCAAAGAAGGGCCCGATGTTTACATTTACATTTAAGTCATTTAGCAGACGCTCTTATCCAGAGCGACTTACAAATTGGTGAATTCACCTTCTGACATCAGTGGAACAGCCACTTTACAATAGTGCATCTAAATCATTTAAGGGGGGGGGTGAGAAGGATAGCTTTATCCTATCCTAGGTATTCCTTGAAGAGGTGGGGTTTCAGGTGTCTCCGGAAGGTGGTGATTGACTCCGCTGTCCTGGCGTCGTGAGGGAGTTTGTTCCACCATAATGGTATACATAATGGTGTCATCTGCGTAGAGGTGGATCATGGAATCACCCGCAGCAAGATTGACATCGTTGAGATACACATAGAAAAGAGTTGGCCTAAGAATTTAACCCTGTGATACTCCCATAGAGACTGCCAGATGTCCGGACAACAGGCCCTCCGATTTGACACACTGAACTCTGTCTGAGAAGTAGTTGGTGAACCAGGTGGGGCAGTCATTTGAGAAACCAAGGCTGTTGAGTCTGCCAATAAGAATGTGGTGATTGACAGAGTCGAAAGCCTTGGCCAGGTCGATGAAGATGGCTGCACAGTACAATCTTTATCGATGGCGGTTATGATATTGCTTAGTACCTTGAGCATGGCTGAGGTGCACCCGTGACCAGCTCGGAAGCCGGATTGCACAGCGGAAGAGGTGGGATTCAAAATGGTCAGTGATCTGTTTGTTAACTTGGCTTTCAAAGACTTTAGAAAGGCAGGGCAGGATGGATAAAGTTCTATAACATTTTGGGTCTAGAGTGTCACGCCCTTTGAAGAGGGGAGGACCGTAGCAGCTTTCCAATCTTTAGGGATCTCGGACGATACGAAGAGAGGTTGAACAGACTGGTAATAGGGGTTGTAACAATGGATAATTTTAGAAAGAGAGGTGCCAGATTGTCTAGCCCAGCTGATTTTTAGTGGTCCAGGTTTTGCAGCTCTTTCCGAGCATCTGCTATCTGGATTTGGGTGAAGGAGAGGCTGAGGAGGCTTGGGAAAGTAGCTGCGGGGGGTTTGGAGCTGTTGGCCGGGGTTGGGGTAGCCAGGAGGAAAGCATGGCCAGCCGTAGAGAAATGGTTGTTGAAATTCTCGATAATCGTGGATTTATCGGTGGTGACAGTGTTACCTAGCCTCAGTCCAGTGGGCAGCTGGGAGGAGGTGCTCTTGTTCTCCATGAACTTTTCATTGTCCCAAAACTTTTTAGAGTTAGAGCTACAGGATGCAAATTTGAAAAAGCTGGCGGAGGTGTATTTGGAGGGCAATTTGGTAAGGATGATATCTATGAGGGTGCCCATGTTTACGGATTTGGGGTTGTACCTGGTACAACCCCAAGGCATAAAGCAATCACAGGTGTTGATTGGGAGAGCTAGCTAAGACAACAATGGGCAAGACAACAGCTCATCAGCTAAGACAACAACAACAGGTAAAATGGCGATGAATGGGCAGAGAGGTCAGTAAACTACACACAGGGCCTGAGTTCGAGGCTGGGGCTGACAGATAGCAAAATGGAGTACCGTGATTAATGAACAGTCCAGCAGGCATCAGCTGTGTAGCCAAGTGATCATAGGGTCCAGTGAACAGCAATAGATGAAACAGGGAAGCCGCTGGCTAGTCATTACTTCCCAGCTAACAGGAGACACAGCGTTAAAAGTTAGCAGGCCGGGGCTACGTCCGGCAAAGGCCGGTTGGGGGCACAGCGGGTGGAGTTACGTCGGCAGACCAGTAGTGGTGGAACGGCCGGGCTTCGTGTTGACAAAGGGTCCAGGCCAGTTGGCAAAAGAGGTATTGTAGGTTTTAGTACTTTTGTTTGCTAGTCTGGAGATGCGCCTGGCTCGTGGCTAACTGGTGCTAGCTTCAGGACAGGGGTGTTAGCCACTATAGCCACTCGGTAGCAGCTAGTTAGCAGCGATGATCCAATGCAAAGGTCCAGAACTTACGGCAAGGATCCGGATGAGTAGTGGAGTTCTAGCCATGTTGGGGAAGAGTCCGAGAGGCATCAACCGTGTAGCCGAGTGATCACTGAGCGGTCCGGGATGTGGGCCTGGCTCATAGCTAGCTTTGTGACTGGGCCACGAGGTGGCAGCTAGCTAGTTGTGATTATCAGGAGTAATGATCCAGAGCTTATGGCAGGAATCCGGCATTGTAGTGGAGAAAACAGTCCGATACTGGCAGGCTGGCAAGTGTTATCCAGGCTAAAAGCGACTGGTGTCTGTGCCAAAGGTAAAGGCCGCAAGCAGTGGCTGACAATGACTAAATAGCTAGTTGCTAATTTGCTGGTTAGCTTCTGATGGAGGTTCTAGCTAAAAGGTCTAACAATAGCGGATCCTTATCAAATTGGGTGAGGCGGGTTACTGGAAGGTATATTTCATTTAAAAATGGAAAAGAGATTGAAAATAAATGAAAATATATACAAAAAAAGACGAAAAATACAAAATGTACACTGGAGAACGACAAACCGCGTTTCTGCAATGCTATGTCATCTTGGATCAGTATGTTAATAATTTTAAGCATCTTTTAACACAGGCTTCACACCTAACAATATGTTGTACTTTTAACATAGGCCAGGCCCTGCTGTTACCTCATATCCCAGTAACAATGCCTTGATTTAGGCCTGGGAAGAAAACACTTTAATTTTCTCAACTTGCCATAGGCTCAACCAGTTTATCCCAAGGCAAACATTTTGACTATATTAGTCCACACAACTACAAGGATGCACGTTCATGCTAGGTTTAGAACCTCATATTGAAGTTTATAGATGTTTAGAACAATCTTTACATGATCTACTTTGGTCAAGATACAAGCATCATGAAACCTCTAACATACAGTAATACATTCATTTGAAAATCCATTCTTTGGACCGAACTTGCTTACCACTTTTTCCATGTGGTTTCTTCCTCCATGGACTCCGTGACATTATTAACCTTTCCTCCATATTTGGTCAAATTATTCATTTTGTGTATGGTTTCCTCGAAGCAAGGGTGGCTCCCCTACCAAACAAAGGACCTAGTTCCTAAGTTTCTGCTTGTGGGTGTGAAGAGGTGAATTCCTCTCTATCCAATGTGGTCCAATTGTATGTGTGTGTGTGTTTGTGTGCATGTGCATGTGTGTTTGTGTCTGTGTGAGATGTGTTGTCTGCGTGTGTTAAACATAAAGTCAGTCAGTTGGAATCATATTCAAAGCTCGGATGGTATTTCCTGTGTCCCAGTTTCCCCATGATATCGTAAACTCTATTTTTCCCGTTTGGCCAACTGGTTCCACACAGTATCGTAGCGGAGTTTTATACCCACAATCTGATAGCGGTTAAAAGTCATTTCAATTCGACATGATAATCAAATGTATCATGTGTATTTTGTATACACGTGTTCTCACTGGATTGTACCAACATACTGTGGCTATACTTTAAATGGAGCAGAGTGGGGAACTCATTTTTCAAACCCACAGCCCTCTGTAGCCTCTGTGACCTCTGACATCTGTAGACTCTGTGGCTCAGATTAAAGCCTATTCAAACATAGAGACGTCAAGTCGCCATGACCCATTTGGCTCCAATGGGGCTTAAAGTGGCTATTAGCTGTAGCCTCTTGAGGTATCCCCTAATAAGAAGCAGATATGAAAAGCATTTTCAGCCCTTGTAATTAAACGGTTCAAGGTTAATTATCTAATGAAGCATATCTCTATGCTCGTTGTGTTGATAAATGACCTAAATGTAGCCTCTCATGATAGTCGAGATGGTGATTGTAGTTTAGGTCAAAAGGGAGACTGAAAGCTGAAGACAAGGTATGCTGGCAAGGTGTCAGTGCTTAGGCCTTAGCTAGTTCATAGAATGAGTTTAAATTAGCCAAAAGCCGCTAGAAAGTACACCTTCATGAGCTGGTGGCTATAAAGGGGAAATCTGTAGTTGAAACATAACAAAAGTGCAGTCCCTGCCATTGATTTGGTAAAAAGCTGAAGGATTGGTACAGTACCAGTCAAATTGCCAGGGTTAGAGGTTCCCAAACTCGGCTCTGCCCCCCCAAACCCCCGGGTGCACATTTAGGTTTTGCCCAGTTAGGTTTTGCCCATTTAGGTTTTGCCCATTTAGGTTTTGCCCATTTAGGTTTTGCCCATTTAGGTTTTGCCCATTTAGGTTTTGCCCTAGCACTACACAGCTGTTTCAAACAAACAACTCACCATTATGCTTTTTTTAATTTTCTTTTATGGTTATGACATTATTTTTTATAAAGCTTCAGCTTTCAAATTCCGAAACAGAGTTGTGGATGCAAGGACTGACCATCCATGATATCAACATTATAGTTATGAACATGTTTTGAGGCTGTACAGTTTTCGTTTACCTTTACTTTGTTTACCAACATTCGAGTAAAAGCTTCTATTTTGGGGGTCAGAAGAGGGTGATGTCCTTCCTGCCTCTCTCTCTCTCTCCCTTAAACACAGCTGGTGATTCCAGAGATGTGGAGGTCATCTCTCAACAAGAAGCAGCAGCAGTGGATTGACCAGACACTGTTTACCAGGAGCCTCCTACAGAGCTCACAGTTCATCACTGTCCTTTCCCTGGTGGGGAGAAGACCAGAAGAGGGTGATGTCCTTCCTGTCTCCAAGGCCTGCCTCAGAATGTGCTGGGGTGAGTTTTTACATAATAAATGAGCAGCTTAGAAATGGTAATTTAATATTTTATTCTCTCATGATGTATCAATGTCTCAGGATGCCACTGGGTAAACATATCTAACTGATTAACTTCTCTGTGATGATATGTGGAACAAGGTGTGTCTGAAGTAAACAGAGGAACTGTCTGGTATAATTAGAGGTCAAGACTGGACAAGGAGGGTTGGATAAACTCCTCTCTATGAAGATGAGTCCTGTCTGGTATAATTAGTGGTCCAGACTGGACAAGGAGGGTTGGATAAACTCTCTATGAAGATGAGTCCTGTCTGGTATAATTAGTGGTCAAGACTGGACAAGGAGGGTTGGATAAACTCCTCTCTATAAAGATGAGTCCTGTCTGGTATAATTAGTGGTCAAGACTGGACAAGGAGGGTTGGATAAACTCCTCTCTATGAAGATGAGTCCTGTCTGGTATAATTAGAGGTCCAGACTGGACAAGGAGGGTTGGATAAACTCCTCTCTATGAAGATGAGTCCTGTCTGGTATAATTAGAGGTCAAGACTGGACAAGGAGGGTTGGATAAACTCCTCTATGTGGAACAGGTGTAACTATTTATCAGGTGTAACAATCAAACCTCCCTATTGGCTGTGTGTTCCACATTCTAAAGTAGAACCATCATTTTACTTGCTGAAATAATGTCCAGAAATGACCTCATTGGACAGAAAGTGGAACTCCTCCCACACGCATGTTGAACAAATATAATGTTTCCCTGAAACAAAGTATTTCTGTAGTTTCATAAAATAAGAAAGTAATTTGTAAGTCGCTCTGGATAAGAGCGTCTGCTAAATGACTTAAATGTAAATGTAAATGTTCTGATGGGCTACGACACCTGAACTAAGCTCATGAAGTTATATTTTTCCAGAATCGATGGCTACATATCATACATTTAAACATCCAAAAATGGATTTAGCGACTGCGGATTGGACCTTTAATGTGAATACCCTTTCTGAACCCATGATCACCTGGACCAATTTACAAAGACATCCAAGATGAATATCACTACCATTATTACTCTGAGCTTGAGAGGAAAAGCCTTCCCTAACCTAACACGGTGCTGTTATTGCAAATAATAAAACGCCAACCCATTACCCCCGCTATGCTCCCATAAAGGTTAGAGCAATTCATTATTTGTTTTGCATGGCCGTTCCCCTCCTGATGTGTTTGAAATGGCCTCCCTAGGATTTGTGCTCACTGTCAGCACACACAGAGAGCAGGATATATACGACTGGGAAGAGCAGCCTTTCACCTTGAGGCAAAACAGAAACGGCTGTTGCTTGGAAACAGAAGAGGAATCCCATTCCATCATTCATTATGAACTATGTGGTATCCTCCCCAATACTGCTCACTGATAACACTCAGCCAGCCAGGCCATATTCAATTAGCCTCCAGCCCCGAGAGCTGAGCAGATGTATCAAACGTCCAAATGTCCTTGGAAGGAGACCTTCACGGTCATCTTAGATCAAGAGTGAAGCCATCAAGGATCTTCCTCCAAGCTCTAAGGGAAAAGGTAAACTTTTATAACATGTCAGGTTAGATTTTTGAGTGATCTGTTTTCATTCACTTTGGTAGCCAGCTAGCCCATCTATCATCAACTTAACTTGAGAATTGAGAAAAGTTTCCACAAAGTCTTTTGTCTCCATGTTGCCCAACAGTTCATTGCCACAACAGTGACATAATGGTGGGAACAAAAGTTATTTTCTTGTAGTGAAATGGGTTTCTGTATCAAGATACGGGTTGGGAGTACTGCATTATTATTTTAGGGAAAGAAATGCATCTTGATTTGAAGAACATTGGTAATGTCTAATTTCTGACTTATTTTAGACCAATACCTGGACTCAGTTGTTCGATGCTCCGTATTTTATCATTTTGAATTGTGTCAGCATTAATCATGACACTGTAGTCAATTTGCCATCAAGCTTTCTGACAACAGTCCATCTTGAGGCAATCACATTCTTATAGACGAGTAAGCTAACAACATCACGAAAACAATGCGCACGCTTTAATGGAGCAGAAATCCACTTGCTGTTGGGATTCTGGATGGCCAGATAGCTAGCAAAAATGAAGACAAGAAACTGGCATGTGGGGAATCGTAGGTGTCTCGTTTCAGCAAATTTGATCTTGTTCTTGATACCATGTCTTGTTTTGAGATGTTTTGAGTTGTCACGTCTATGCTAATATGGCTCAAATTTGCTAGCTAGTAAACCAACAACTGTAAAAATGTATTTGAGAGACAAAAAGTGCTCAGTGTGCAAATGTATTTGCGTTTTCCATAAACATTGGAGACAAAATATAGTTTGCATGTTGTTAACAATCTAAGCCAACCCCTTCTGTTTTGCCCCAAAGTTGTGCATGCGTAGATCTTGTTGCTAAACAACCAACCCGTCTGTCTATACAGAGGCAATTTAGAAAAAAGTCATTGCAAACATGGTCTGATAAAGGTCTATGCATCTTATAGTAAGACATCAAACTGGTGCCTCACTCTACACAAACACAACACCAGCACCAACACACAGAGATAGCAGATGGGCTGTCCGATCAAGTTTCCCTCAAATCCATCCATGAAAATATAAGGTGGCAGCTGGAGCATTCCTGCTGTTATTTCGGTTCAACCTTCGCTAAAGCAAGCAGAATTTAACCATTATTCTAGAGTGGAAACTCAGAAGACAGGTAGAATTGTCAGCGCCATTAAAAAGAAAAGTAAAAAAGTAACCTGATTAATATGGATTGGGGGACGAAGCTAAATGTTGAAGAATAAAGCCTAAAGACATTCCATATTATACCATTTCTTTATACACAAATGGGACTACAAAGGCTTCATGCTGCAATTAACATTCCAGCATGAATATCTGATTATGGTTCCAGGGTCAAATAGGTTAGGTTATTAAGGATCAAGATTGAAGAGAGTAACCCATCTTTAAAACATTCGATAGACTGCTATCAATATCATATAACTCTGAAATAAAGACATTACAGAGGATTTGGATCTTACATTGGGTGTAGTGTTTCAACCATTATCCAACAGCCTCACTGACCTATCATGGACCTAGGCCCCAATGAATTTTTTTTTTTTTTTTTCACCTTTATTTAACCAGGTAGGCTAGTTGAGAACAAGTTCTCATTTACAACTGCGACCTGGCCAAGATAAAGCATAGCAGTGTGAACAGACAACACAGAGTTACACATGGAGTAAACAATTAACAAGTCGATAACACAGTAGAAAAAAAAGGGGAGTCTATATACAATGTGTGCAAAAGGCATGAGGAGGTAGGCGAATAATTACAATATTGCAGATTAACACTGGATTGATAAATGATCATGTACAGGTAGAGATATTGGTGTGCAAAAGAGCAGAAAAGTAAATAAATAAAAACTGTGGGGATGAGGTAGGTGAAAATGGGTGGGCTCTTAACCAATAGATTATGTACAGAAATGAACTGCAGACAAATGAAGATGGTGCTAAACGTTAACTCAAGAGTGTTTACACTGCTAGATGTTAGCTATTTTAAAACTCACACACCCTCCAAGCTCTTGGGTATAACAGGTGCTGTAACCTGTTATAAATTATAGGTCTAACAGTTATTGTTTCTTTTGATTTTCTGTGCAAATTAAATACTGTTCATCACACCAGTTATGTCTCAATGAGGAAATGTGTAAATATCAAGTATGGACAAAATTATCCCACTTTGTGTAGACTTGGCCTGCACTCCTTTTGCAGTGACATAATTAGCTGCAGGGTCAGGGATATCTTCTGTGGACGCCTAAGAAAAGGTATTTACATAAACTGAACTACAGTGCAAAGTTTAGTACCATGTTGTTGTTATAGTCAGTGAGACTAGAGGGACTGGGAACAGGAAGGTCAAAGGTAAACAGTTGACCTGTGAGGCTTTTTGGTTCATGTTTTTACACACACACAAAACAATACTCTGGAGTTCTCTCCAATTAATTTCTAGGGTTTGTGATTTTCTTACCTTTTACTGATTAGAAGCTTTGCCACTTATAATTCTCTAGAGATAAACACACGGACAACATTTAATTTGAATAAAGAGTTGTACTTTAGGGAACATTTGTAGGAAAAGGGTTTCTGTCCTCTACTGTCCATCAGAGTAGGTCTAGTGATGAATAGAAGGACACCTGTTCTGCTAAATGTAAAAGGAGCTGTTTCATTGAATTTTATTTCACTCTTGTGACTATCTGAAGTCTTGTCCTAACTGTGTACTGTGAGGTTTGCCATTTCAAAGCATATGAACCACATTGAGTTGTCCATGTTTGATCGATAGCTCCGACTGTCACTAGCCTGGAAAAAAATGATGCTTTATTGAGAATGATTCATTATAGCAGACAATTATGATCAAACAATCAAATCAATCAAACTAGCTTTTCTCACAGTCCTCAAAGGTGACTTTCTCATAGACCAGGGATATTTACTTGTGTACAGTTTAATGTAATAGGTAATAAAGTATCATTCCTTTTCTCCCTCTGTATTGCACGGTGTAAGACGGTACTCAGGATATCAATGGTGCGTTGTTCTTGAAGAGAGTTTTCAGTGAGCTGGGTGACATGAACTGCATTCAGCAGAGGATATTGTTTGTGTTTCATTCCTCCTTTTATTAAATTAAACAAGATATTCAATTCCCGTTTGTAAACAACAGCTCAGTTTAATCTCTTGGTAAACTCTGCAAAAATAACAACTGTTGCTGGTTGTGGCCAAGCGAATCTAGAATTCTTCCCCTCATGGGAGATCAAACCAATAAAGCCACACAGAAGGCCAGAAAAGAGGAGAAACACTCAAAATGTGTTGACACATTGTACAAACAGTAAGCCAGACATTATATAAACAATGATAACCACTGCTCTTCAGTCTTGTTTTGTCCTGTACTATCTCTGTTAATGTTTAAAGGAGCACTCAATTTGTGGTAAGCAGTGAGGATGGCACTATCTGTCATACTTGCTGTCATCGTGGAAATGACCGGACCAAAGTGCAGCATGGTGAGCGTACATTTATTTTATTGGTAAATGTCGACAACAAAACAAAGAAACGACCGTGAAGCTTACTTAGGCTATAATGCCACCAACAAAGACAACTACCCACACATACAAAAGGAAAAAAGGCTGCATAAGTATGATTCCCAATCAGAGACAACGATAGACAGCTGTCCCTGATTGAGAAACATAGAAACCAAGAACATAGCGTTTTCCACTCAAGTCACACCCTGACTAACCAAACATAGAGAATAAAAAGATCTCTACGGTCAGGGCGTGACACTATCACTTGTTTGTTTTCATTTGAGAGGACTGGGAGGAGAGGGGTTGCGCCCTGATTGTTGTAAATCAAACAATGATAGTGTTTTATGTGTTTATTTCATTGGATAATGGATTTGTTGTGCAACCACAGGAAAGAAAAGCTTCTAAGTGTCTTCAAGTTTTATTTGTCAGTGATGTTGTCCACAGGAGGTTGGTGGTATCTTAATTTGGGGAGGACTGGCTTGTGGAAATGGCTGCAGTGGTATATGTGGAATGGTATAAAATACATCAAACATACGGTTTCCATGTGTTTGATGACATTCCATTCACTCCATTTTTGTCACGACTTCCACCGAAGTCGGTTCCTCTCCTTGATCGGGCGATGTTCGGCGGTCAGCATCACCGGTCTTCTAGCCATAGTCGATCCACTTTTCATTTTCCATTTGTTTTGGCTTGTTTTCATTTCCCTCATTAATCGTTGTGTATTTAACCCTCCGTTCCCCCCATGTCTCTGTGTGGTATTGTTTGTTGTAAGTGCTTGTGCACATGTTGACTGGTGCGCGTCGGGTTTTGTACCCATGTTGGTTTATTCTTTATGCCGTTGGTTTTGATATTAAACTGCTCCGGCTATTACCTAGTTCTGCTCTCCTGCGTCTGACTTCGCTGCCACCAGTCACGCACCCCTTACAATGTTGTCCATTATTATGAGCAGTTCTCCCCTCAGCAGTCTACTGTTATGTAATATGTATTTAATTGATAAAACCTAATCATCTACTTTTTTTATAAACATTATGGTGTTGTTGTTACAAAATGAGCAATTTGTACATTTATGCAGGCTACACTACACTTTGAAGCTTGCATTGTGTCAGACACAATGTAGGGTTCGCGTTACATTGTTATTTTGAACTCCTAATAATTTCCACATAAAAAATTCCTTCTGCATGGAAATATCCAATCAGCGTAGCTAGCTCAGTCACTATAAATAACCCATTTCCCATTTTGTTTTGAAATATGTGTCAGTTGTTGTTCTCCCCGAGACTGAACCAGTGGGACTCTAAACGTCTGCTGTCTCTGTTTTCCCATCCTCCATTTGCTACCTGTCACACTCATAATCCAACAACATGACTAATGAAGTAAATAACGGAATACTTTTTTTCAGTTGCTGGAAAGGCTGAGAAGATGAAAAGAAGCAGGGAGGTGAAAGTTGAAAAAGGTTGTTTCCTCAAGATGTCTGCCATGTCTCATAGAAATGGATTAGCGAAATGAAGCGGTGGGAGAGGGAGCAGAATGGAGAAGTGGAAGAGATAGCAGAATGGAGGAGTGGGAGAGGGAGCAGAATGGAGGATTGGGAGAGGTAGCAGAATGGAGGAGTGAGAGAGGTAGCAGAATGGAGGAGTGAGAGAGGTAGCAGAATGGAGGAGTGAGAGAGGTAGCAGAATGGAGGAGTGAGAGAGGTAGCAGAATGGAGGAGTGAGAGAGGTAGCAGAATGGAGGAGTGAGAGAGGTAGCAGAATGGAGGAGTGAGAGAGGGAGCAGAATGGAGGATTGGGAGAGGTAGCAGAATGGAGGAGTGGAAGAGGTAGCAGAATGGAGGAGTGAGAGAGGTAGCAGAATGGAGGAGTGAGAGAGGTAGCAGAATGGAGGAGTGAGAGAGGTAGCAGAATGGAGGAGTGGAAGAGGTAGCAGAATGGAGGAGTGGAAGAGGTAGCAGAATGGAGGAGTGAGAGAGGTAGCAGAATGGAGGAGTGAGAGAGGTAGCAGAATGGAGGAGTGAGAGAGGTAGCAGAATGGAGGAGTGAGAGAGGTAGCAGAATGGAGGAGTGGAAGAGGTAGCAGAATGGAGGAGTGAGAGAGGTAGCAGAATGGAGGAGTGAGAGAGGTAGCAGAATGGAGGAGTGAGAGAGGTAGCAGAATGGAGGAGTGAGAGAGGTAGCAGAATGGAGGAGTGAGAGAGGTAGCAGAATGTAGGAGTGAGAGAGGTAGCAGAATGGAGGAGTGAGAGAGGTAGCAGAATGGAGGAGTGAGAGAGGTAGCAGAATGGATGATTGAGACAGGTAGCAGAAGGGAGGAGTGAGAGAGGTAGCAGAATGGAGGAGTGAGAGAGGTAGCAGAATGGAGGAGTGAGAGAGGTAGCAGAATGCAGGAGTGAGAGAGGTAGCAGAATGGAGGAGTGAGAGAGGTAGCAGAATGCAGGAGTGAGAGAGGTAGCAGAATGGAGGAGTGAGAGAGGTAACAGAATGCAGGAGTGGGAGAAGTGAATGAAAATCGTATCTAAATTCCCTCATTTTCGACCGATCTCTCTTTAACAGAAATCCCCATGCTGCCCTGTAGGGCAACGGGAGCCGTGGATAGAGAATGTCATTTTGAGCATGAATGAACCACACTAATTACCTCGAAGTGAATAGGCGATGGGGAAACATCTATGATAATTGGATGAATGTGGAGCCTAAGTATTTCTCAGCATGCATCACCCCTTCCTCTGCTCATATTAACTAAAGCACATTCCAACTGAACAACCGGAGACAAGAACCATAATCACTTGAATCAATGTTGTTTCCACATCATTAAAAAAAAATAAGTTTTTTGCGATGATTTTGGATTGGCAAAAAGGTAATCAATTTAAGGGAATTTCGGCTTTTTTTCACCCAACTTTTCACCTAAACCTATTGACAGGATACTCAATTACATGTCAGTCAGAACTTAACGTTAAACTGACTTCTGTGCCCACTGGGATGGATTTTCTCCCGCCTCCAGGAAGAGGTCTGGAACTGGAACTAATGAATTGAGTCAATAAACTCTCCAGGCCGCTGCTTTATAATAAACAGGACTCACAGTGGGGGCCTCTTGGGACGCAAGGGAAATGCACACACTGTATAATATGGAAATCTGGACTGATGAACTCTGTGCCTCCAGAAGAGGATGTGTATCCAACTGTGCCTGGATTGGCCCTGTGAAATCCAGCAACAAATGAAAAGTGACTTGAAGATGAAAATTTCAAGAGGTCAACCATAGGAAATTAATAGAAACTAACTGTATACCACAGGCAGTATGCATTGATAGGAAAAACTGCAATGTATAGCTCTATGCAGCTCTATACTGCTCTATACAACTCTGTACTGCGCTATACTGCTCTATCCTGCTATATACAGCTCTATACTCCTCTGTACTGCTCTATACTGCTATACACAGCTCTGTACTGCTTTTTACTGCTCTATACAGCTCTATACTGCTCTATACTGCTATACACAGCTCTGTACTGCTTTTTACTGCTCTATATGTCATGTCTTATTATGTCTGTTCCTGTCCTTTCTCTTCACTCTGTCTCTCTCTGCTGGTCTTATTAGGTTACCTTCTCTGTCTCTCCTTCTTCAGCTGTTCTACATCTCCCCTAACTAGCTCATTCATCCTTTCCCACCTGTTCTCTCTTTCTCCTCTGATTAGGTCTCTATTTCTCTCTCTGTTCCTGCTACTTTCAGTGTCAGATTCTTGTTTGTGTTTTTCATGCCAGAAGCAAGCTATCGTCTCGTTTGCTTCCACCTTGTCCTATCCTGTCGGAGTCGGCCTGGCAGGTGCATCCTGCACTATACAACGTCGGAAGAGGATTTATGCCATTCCTGTTTTTTCATTAAAGAACTCTGTTTTCTGTTAAAACCGCTTTTGGGTCTTCACTCAAGTACATAACAGAAGAATCTGACCAGGAATGGACCCAGCGGCTCCGGACCCTTTTCACTCCGCCGTCGAGATCCAGGGAGCGATGCTAGGCAGACATGAGGAGGAATTGTGTCATGTCTTGTTATGTCTGTTCCTGTCCTTTCTCTTCACTCTGTCTCTCTCTGCTGGTCTTTTTAGGTTACCTTCTCTGTCTCTCATTCTTCAGCTGTTCTACATCTCCCCTAACTAGCTCATTCACTCTTTCCCACCTGTTCTCTCTTCCCCCTCTGATTAGGTCTCTATTTCTCTCTCTGTTCCTGCTACTTTCAGTGTCTGATTCTTGTTTGTGTTTTTGATGCCAGAAGCAAGCTGTCGTCTCGTTTGCTTTCACCTTGTCCTATCCTGTCGGAGTCTGCCTGGCAGGTGCATCCTGCACTATACAAACGTTCTTTTTGTTCCATTGACAACGTTGGAAGAGGATTTATGCCATTCCTGTTTTCATTAAAGAACTCTGTTTTCTGTTAAAACCGCTTTTGGGTCTTCACTCAAGTACATAACAGAAGAATCAGACCAAGAATGGACCCAGCGGCTCCGGACCCTTTTCACTCCGCCGTCGAGATCCAGGGAGCGATGCTAGGCAGACACGAGGAGGAATTGTCTGCTGCTCGACATGCCGTTGAGACCCTGGCCGTCCAAGTCTCCGACCTCACAAGACAGGTTCACCAACTCCACCTCGATCCACCGCCCACTTCCAGGGTTTCCGAGTCTCCGGGCCCAGGATCAACAACCCGCCGTGTTACTCTGGGGAGCCCACTGAGTGCCGCTCATTCCTCACTCAGTGTGATGTGGTGTTCTCTCTCCAGCCCAACACTTACTCCAGGAGCGCAGCCCGCATCGCCTACGTCATTTCTCTCCTTACCGGACGGGCGCGTGAGTGGGGCACGGCAATCTGGGAGGCGAGGGCTGAGTGTATTAACCAGTATCAGGACTTTAAGGAGGAGATGATACGGGTTTTTGACCGTTCTGTTTTTGGGGAGGAGGCTTCCAGGGCCCTGTCTTCCCTATGTCAGGGGAATCGATCCATAACGGATTATTCTATTGAGTTTCGCACTCTCGCTGCCTCTAGTGACTGGAACGAGCCGGCTTTGCTCGCTCGTTTTCTGGAGGGTCTCCTCGTCGAGGTTAAGGATGAGATCCTCTCCCGGGAGGTTCCTTCCAGTCTGGACTCCTTAATAGCTCTCGCTATTCGCATAGAGCGACGGTTTGTTCTTCGTCGCCGAGCTCGTGGAAAGGAGCTCGCGTTCTCCGTTGCTCCCCTCTCCACATCACTGCCACCTGCCGCATCACTGCCACCCTCCTCCGCCGGCTCGGATGCTGAGCCTATGCAGCTGGGGGTATCCGCATCTCGGCCAAGGAGAAGGAACGGAGAATCACCAATCGCCTCTGTCTCTACTGCGGCTCCGCTGGTCATTTTGTCACCTCATGTCCAGTAAAAGCCAGAGCTCATCAGTAAGAGGAGGGCTACTGGTGAGCGCAACTACTCAGGCCTCTCCTTCTGGATCACGCACTACCTTTCCGGTCCATCTCCGCTGGCCCGGTTCATCTGCTTCCTGCAGTGCCTTGATAGACTCTGGGGCGGAGGGCTGTTTTATGGACGAGACCTGGGCTCGGGAACATGACATTCCTCTCAGACAGTTAGGGGAGCCCACGGCCTTGTTCGCTTTAGATGGTAGTTCTCTCCCCAAGATTCAGCGTGAGACGCTGCCTTTAACCCTCACTGTCTCTGGTAATCATAGCGAAACCATTTCTTTTTTAATTTTTCGTTCACCTTTTACACCTGTTGTTTTGGGTCATCCCTGGCTAGTGCGCCATAACCCTTCTATTAATTGGTCTAGTAATACTATCCTATCCTGGAATGTTTCTTGTCATGTGACCTGTTTAATGTCTGCTATCCCTCCTGTTTCCTCTGTCTCTTCTTCACAGGAGGAGCCTGGCGATTTGACAGGGGTGCCGGAGGAGTATCACGATCTGCGCACGGTGTTCAGTCGTTCCAAGGCCACTTCTCTCCCTCCACACCGGTCGTATGACTGTAGTATAGATCTCTTTCCGGGAACTACTCCCCCCCGGGGTAGATTATACTCTCTGTCGGCTCCCGAACGTAAGGCTCTCGAGGATTATTTGTCTGTTTCGCTCGACGCCGGTACCATAGTCTCCTCCTCCTCTCCCGCCGGAGCGGGGTTTTTTTGTTCAGAAGAAGGACGGGTCCCTGCGCCCATGCGTGGATTATCGAGGGCTGAATGACATAACAGTTAAGAATCGTTATCCGCTTCCTCTTATGTCTTCAGCCTTCGAGATCCTGCAGGGAGCCAGGTTTTTCACCAAATTGGACCTTCGTAACGCCTACCATCTCGTGCGCATCAGGGAGGGGGACGAGTGGAAGACGGCGTTTAACACTCCGTTAGGGCACTTTGAATACCGGGTTCTTCCTTTCGGCCTCGTTAACGCTCCAGCTGTCTTTCAGGCACTAGTTAACGACGTCCTGAGAGACATGCTGAACATTTTTGTTTTCGTTTACATGGACGATATCCTGATTTTTTCACCGTCTCTCCCGATTCATGTTCAGCACGTGCGACGCGTCCTCCAGCGCCTTTTGGAGAACTGTCTTTATGTGAAGGCTGAGAAGTGCACTTTTCATGCCGCCTCTGTCCCTTTTCTCGGTTCCGTTATTTCCGTTGAGGGCATTAAGATGGACCCCGCTAAGGTCCAGGCTGTCATTGATTGGCCCGTTCCTAAGTCATGCGTCGAGCTGCAGCGCTTTCTGGGCTTCGCTAATTTCTATCGTCGTTTCATCCGTAATTTCGGTCAGGTGGCAGCTCCCCTCACAGCCCTTACTTCTGTTAAGACGTGCTTTAAGTGGTCCGTTTCCGCCCAGGGAGCTTTTGATCTTCTTAAGAATCGTTTTACATCCGCACCTATTCTTGTTACACCTGACATCTCTAGACAGTTTGTTGTTGAGGTTGACGCGTCAGAGGTGGGCGTGGGAGCCATTCTTTCTCAGCGCTCTCTCTCTGACGGCAAGGTCCATCCTTGCGCGTTTTCTCTCATCGCTTATCGCCGTCAGAACGTAACTATGATGTTGGTAATCGCGAACTGCTCGCCATCCGCTTAGCCCTAGGCGAATGGCGACAGTGGTTGGAGGGGGCGACCGTTCCTTTTGTCGTTTGGACTGACCATAGGAACCTTGAGTACATCCGTTCAGCCAAACGACTTAATGCGCGTCAGGCTCGTTGGGCTCTGTTTTTCGCTCGTTTCGAGTTTGTTATTTCTTATCGTCCGGGCTCAAAAACACCAAACCTGATGCTTTATCTCGTCTCTTCAGTTCTTCTGAGGTCTCCACCGACCCCGAGGGATTCTCCCTGAGGGGCGTGTTGTCGGGTTGACTGTCTGGGGAATTGAGAGGCAGGTAAAGCAAGCACTCGCTCACACTCCGTCGCCGCGAGCTTGTCCTAGGAACCTTCTGTTCGTTCCCGTTCCTACTCGTCCGGCCGTTCTTCAGTGGGCCCACTCTGCCAAGTTAGCCGGCCACCCCGGCGTTCGGGGTACGCTCGCTTCCATTCGCCAGCGTTTCTGGTGGCCCACTCGGGAACGTGACGCGCGTCGATTTGTCGCTGCTAGTTCGGTCTGCGCGCAGACTAAATCTGGGAACTCTCCTCCTGCCGGCCGTCTCAGACCGCTTCCCATTCCCTCTCGACCGTGGTCTCACATCGCTTTAGATTTTATCACCGGACTGCCTTCATCAGCGGGGAAGACAGTTATTCTTACGGTTGTCGATAGATTCTCTAAGGCGGCTCATTTCATTCCTCTCGCTAAGCTCCCTTCCGCTAAGGAGACGGCTCAGATCATTATCGAGAATGTTTTCCGAATTCATGGCCTTCCGTCAGACGTCGTTTCAGACAGAGGCCCGCAGTTCACGTCTCAATTTTGGAGGGAGTTTTGCCGTTTGATTGGGGCTTCCGTCAGTCTCTCGTCCGGCTTTCATCCCCAGTCTAACGGTCAAGCCGAACGTGCCAATCAGACTGTTGGTCGCATTTTACGCAGTCTTTCTTTTCGTAACCCTGCGTCTTGGTCAGAACAGCTCCCTGGGCAGAGTACGCCCACAACTCGCTTCCTTCGTCTGCTACCGGTCTATCTCCTTTTCAGAGTAGCCTCGGGTACCAGCCTCCGCTGTTCTCATCTCAGCTCGCCGAGTCCTGCGTCCCCTCCGCTCAGGCTTTTGTCCAGCGTTGCGAGCGCACCTGGAAGGGGTCAGGTCGGCACTTTGCCGTAATAGGGCGCAGACTGTGAGGGCCGCTAATAAGCGTAGGACCAAGAGTCCTAGATATTGTTGCGGTCAGAGAGTATGGCTCTCCACTCAGAACCTTCCCCTTAAGACAGCTTCTCGCAAGTTGGCCCCGCGGTTCATTGGTCCGTTCCGTATTTCTCAGGTCATTAATCCTGTCGCAGTGCGACTTCTTCTCCCGCGCTATCTTCGTCGCGTTCACCCGGTCTTCCATGTCTCCTGTGTTAAGCCCGTTCTTCGCGCCCCCGCTCATCCCTCCCCCCATCCTTGTCGAGGCGCACCTATCTACAGGGTTCGTAAGATTTTGGACATGCGCCCTCGGGGCCGTGGTCATCAGTACCTAGTGGATTGGGAGGGGTACGGTCCTGAGGAGAGGAGTTGGGTTCCCTCTCGGGACGTGCTGGACCGTTCGCTGATCGATGATTTCCTCCGTTGCCGCCAGGTTTCCTCCTCGAGTGTGCCAGGAGGCGCTCGGTGAGTGGGGGGGGGTACTGTCATGTCTTATTATGTCTGTTCCTGTCCTTTCTCTTCACTCTGTCTCTCTCTGCTGGTCTTATTAGGTTACCTTCTCTGTCTCTCCTTCTTCAGCTGTTCTACATCTCCCCTAACTAGCTCATTCATCCTTTCCCACCTGTTCTCTCTTTCTCCTCTGATTAGGTCTCTATTTCTCTCTCTGTTCCTGCTACTTTCAGTGTCAGATTCTTGTTTGTGTTTTTCATGCCAGAAGCAAGCTATCGTCTCGTTTGCTTCCACCTTGTCCTATCCTGTCGGAGTCGGCCTGGCAGGTGCATCCTGCACTATACAACGTCGGAAGAGGATTTATGCCATTCCTGTTTTTTCATTAAAGAACTCTGTTTTCTGTTAAAACCGCTTTTGGGTCTTCACTCAAGTACATAACACTATACAGCTCTATACTGCTCTATACTGCTCTATACTGCTATATACAGCTCTTTACTCCTCCATGCAACTCTATGCGGCTCTATACAGCTTTGTACTGCGCCATGCATCTCTGTACTGCTCTAAACAGCTCTATTCAGCTTAGACTGCTCCATACAGCTCTGTACTGCTCTATACTTCTGTATACAGCTCTGTACTGTTCTATGCAGCTCTATACAGCTCTTTACAGCTCTGTCCTGCTCTATACAGCTCTGTACTGCTTTATACAGCTCTATGCAGCTCTTTACAGCTCTATACGGCTCTGTTCTGCTCCATACCACTCTATGCAGCTCTATACAGCTCTATGCAGCTCTTTACAGCTCTGTTCTGCTCCATACTGCTCTGTGCTCTCTTTACAGCACTATACAGCTCTGTTCTGCTCCATAATGCTCTGTGCTCTCTTTACAGATCTATACAGCTCTGTTCTGCTCCATACTGCTCTGTGCTCTCTTTACAGCTCTATATAGCTCGAGGGCTACACAGCTCTATACAGCTCTATGCAGCTCTATACAGCTCTATTCAGCTCTGTTCTGCTCCATACTGCTCTATGCAGCTCTATACAGCCCTATGCAGCTCTTTACAGCTCTATACAGCTCTGTTCTGCTCCATACTGCTCTGTGCTCTCTTTACAGCTCTATACAGCTCTGTTCTGCTCCATACTGCTCTGTGCTCTCTATACAGCTCTGCTCTGCTCCATACTGCTCTGTGCTCTCTTTACAGCTCTATACAGCTCGAGGGCTATACAGCTCGATGCAGCTTGAAGTTCCCATCCTGTACGATGCTGTAAAGTGAGCAAAAATATTACATCTCTGCCTTCATTTTGTCAAGTGCTCCAACTCCTTTTTGGAAGTTTTCCTTGGTAAGCCATGCTCTTGATTTTGGTTGTTGTTGTTGAGCACCCCTCCTTTCCTTTGTTTGCTAAAGCACGAAGGACCATCTGAGCTCTGTACTCACCCAACATTTGTAAAGAAATGTAAAGCAGAAATGAACAAGTGGTCATAATTGTGATCTGGTCCAGACTGCCTTTCAAGTTAACATTTAACAATGGCGCTGGGGTTGAGCCCAGACAGAAAGGTCACTAAAGGTCATCATGACGTGAATACTGAGTACTACGTCCAACAGAGCAGAGAAAAGTCCCCCTTGTGAGTCATTTACGCATCACAAGCCTAGATATTACAGAAATACATCCAGTATATTTCTTTGTCAGTTCCCATTGAGTTCACGTCTTGGAGTTTTTTTAGTTGTTGGAGGAAAGCCCATGTTTTCATTGGTTAAGCAATCATGTTCTTTGGCCTGGGCTTGCCTGGAACAGGGAGTCCAGTCCAGGACCTATTAATTTCAAGCCAAAAATCCATTAGCTGGGAAATGACACATTTCATTCCCCGAACCGGACTCCACTCATAATGACCTTGAATCAATGTTAAACCAGGGAGCTGTGTGATTTTGGAGCCTGCAACAAAGGGTAAACAGGGTCAATTGTAATTCAGTCCCATTAATGTAAATGTCAGTTTGTGCTCAGAGACATTGGTTCACTGCTCCCCACTCTGATGTTTGAAAAGTTCTTCACTTTGTTCCAGCATTGGGATCTAATCAAACCTATTTGTGGTTCAATTGGATCATTTAAAACCAACTGCAGATTTTCATTGTAAACTAATGTGATTATTTGGTCAGAGACACAAGACGCCAAGACAAAACATTGACGTAAAACTTCAATTGAAAATGTTCACATTGCTTCACTCTGTTAGAATTAAGATGCTAAGCTCTTTCGCCATGTGTTTTAATGTTCTAAAATAGGATTAAAGGGCACATTTATAAGCAATTAATAATCATATACACCATGTGGCAACACATGCAGGTTGACACTGGGTATAGTAAGCAATATCAACTTTGTGTAATAAACGTCATGTTTATTGAGAGCTGGTGAATGCGTTTGCATTGTTTATGAATGTGTTGAGTCCTTGGGACTATAAGGGGCTCCGATAGTTATTGCCAAATGTTGAAACATAAAGCTTAGCAATGTAAGAGGAAGCACACTAACATGCCAGCCCTCTTACAAACTCTGACAATAGCCATTGAGCAGAAAACACACTACAATTCATATGTGTGAAAAACAAATTAAATGGAATATCTATTTAATCCAATTAAATTCAGGATGCTTTTCCCGTCAACAAATGTGGGATCTTAATTTGACCGGTATTGTCGCAACAACAGGATTTCAACAACTAGTCCATAATATCGCTCAATCGGAGGTTAGGCTATTAGTTGGCCAAAAGTAAGCTACATAAAAAGTGCAATTCCGTTCAAATAACTGTATGTTAATGTGGTTTTCAGTGAATTTATGTAAATCATGAAGCATCATGCATTTTCAACAAAATAAGAGTGCTGAAATTAAGATCCTACATCGGTACAGCACATCAGAAAGGTATTTTCAATTCAGCTCGGCTTGTCTTCTTGCCAGTTGCTCTTACTATTTTCCCAGCTGACTGGTCAGGCAGTTTCCTGGCCATTACACTACTCAGAGGGAGCAGCACCTGCTAATCCTATGAGTTACTATAGGGGTGGGAGTACATGTACCAATGCAGCTGGGAGGGGATGAGCGATGTTTTGACCCGTAATTCAATTAAAGGAGGGGACGGGCGGGAGGCAAACCTCAGCCAAGGCATCATTTTATAATTCTCTGTACTAATCTGGGGCAGCGCTGGAATGTGCTGTGCCAGTATTCAGTATGACAAGGCTTCATTACGCACAACACCTGAGAGAAATGACAGGATCTGAAATGAGATTCTGGGCTCTCGGCGGGTATACAACTCATTTTTTCTACTGCTTGACATGGCAGACATCATGTGAGAGATAGGCCCTCATAGTAAAAGGTTTGATAGAGGTCTACGTGGAATTTAAGACTACGTTTAAGCAATTTACCTGGTTGCATAGTAACAAGAATGAGCTCAGTATTGTATAATGTACATTTATGTTTTTTTTAACAAATATGCAGGTTGAATTATGCTTCAACGTTGTGAGATTAATTATTTTATACAGCAATCTTAAACTCCTTAACAATGCCTATAGATGTACAATACTGTATCATCAACAGTTGGAAGATCTTTTTTTCTTTTTAAAATTTATTTCCCCTTTATTTAACCAGGTAGGCTAGTTGAGAACAAGTTCTCATTTGCAACTGCGACCTGGCCATGATAAAGCAAAGCAGTGCGACGCAAACAACAACACAGAGTTACACATGGAATAAAAAAACACACAATCAATAATACAGTAGAAAATCTAAATACAGCATGTGCAAATGAGGTAGGATAAGGGAGGTAAGGCAATAAATAGGCCATGGTGGCAAAGTAATTACAATATAGCAATTAAACACTGGAATGGTAGGAATGTGAAAAAGATGAATGTGCAAGTTGAGATACTGGGGTGTGAAGGAGCAAGTTAAATAAATATATAAATTAATACAGTATGGGGATGAGGTAGATTAGATTAGCTATGTACAGGTGCAGTGATCTGTGAGCTGCTCTGACAGCTGGTGCTTAAAGCTAGTGAGGGAGGTAGTAGTTCCAGCTTCAGAGATTTTTGCAGTTTTTTCCAGTCATTGGCAGCAGAGAACTGGAAGGAAAGGCAGCCAAAGTAAGAATTGGCTTTGAGGGTGACCAGTGAGATATATCTGCTGGAGCGCGTGCTACGAGTGGGTGCTGCTATGGTGACCAGTGAACTGAGATAAGGCGGGGCTTTAGCAGAGACTTGTAGATAACCTGGAGCCAGTGGGTTTGGCGATGAGTATGAAGTGAGGGCCAGCCAACGAGAGCATACAGGTCGCAGTGGTAGGTAGTATATAGGGCTTTGGTGACTAAATGGATGGCACTGTGATAGACTGCATCCAATTTGTTGAGTAGAGTGTTGGAGGCTATTTTGTAAATGACATCGCCGAGGTCAAGGATCTGTAGGATGGTCAGTTTTACGAGGGTTTGTTTGGCAGCATGAGTGAAGGATGCTTTGTTGTGAAATAGGAAGCCGATTCTAGATTTACTGTCTCTAGGACGGTCTCTCGCCCCCTTATGGTGATAGGTGGAACCATGACAACCTGATTGTTGTTAATTTCTCTAAGACGGTCTCTGGCACCCTCTGGTGACAGATAAAACCATGACAACCTGATTGTCGTTAATGTAATGTCTCTAGGACAGTCTCTGGCACTCTCTGGTGACAGATAAAACCATGACAACCTGATTGTCGTTAATGTAATGTCTCTAGGACAGTCACTGGCCTCCTTCTGGTGACAGATAAAACCATGACAACCTGAGTGTCACTAATGTCTCTAGGACGGTCTCTGCTGCCCTCTGGTGACAGGTGGAACCATTACACTCTATCTCTCTCTTACATATCAATGCATACACAAAAACTGTCGAGGTCAAATAGGAGAGAGGCTTTGTGCCGCGAGGTGTTGCTTTATCTGATTTTTTAAACCAGGTTTGCTGTTTATTTGAGCAATATCAGATGGAAGGAAGTTCCATGCAATAAGGGCTCTATATAGTACTGTACGCTTTCTTGAATTTGTTCCAGATTTGGGGACAATAATTACTTTTCTATCTTTCCATCTAAATTCTATCAAGTCATTCAGTCTTTCACCATAGTTTTATTTTGACCGTTTGTTTACCAAACTATACAGTTTTCTTATTGTTTTGATCTTATTATTGATAATAATGTCATGATGTCTATGACCTCATCACTTTATGTCATTTGGAAAGACACCTGATGCAGTAAGATCATTATTTTATCAACAAACAACAACAAAAGCAATGCAGAGATAAGAGTGAGGGAAGGTTATTTTCTGATCAGAGATAAATTGAGCATGAAATATCTTCTTGAACAATTTCCTTTCTTCCTATCTATCAATGTTGATCACAAATTATTAAAGTGAAACAGTGAACCAAAATTGGACCACTTTCAGAGGGAGATATTTTCAGAATGGCTTAGGGATGATGTGAGTTCTGTACATCTGCTATCCCAGAAGATTATGTTCCCTTGTCGATACCTCTAATAAACCACAGGTGCATTAACGCCCTAGATTTGGAGCTAACCTATTTTAAAAGAACTTGAATTAAACTAAACTTAGAAAAAACCTCAACAATTAAAACCAGAATACTGGTGGTCTTTCCTAGCAGCAGGAGGTGGATATTAAAGGAACATTTCACCGCTGCTCTATTTCACTGTATATGCTTTATTGGGGATGTAGTTAGAATGCAAAAGTGACTAGCATAGAGAATGGTGTTGAGCCTCAGGAGCTGTCCATGGAGGTGAGTAGCATAGAGAATGGTGTTGAGCCTCAGGAGCTGTCCATGGAGATGAGTAGCATAGAGAATGGTGTTGAGCCTCAGGAGCTGTCCATGGAGGTGAGTAGCATAGAGAATGGTGTTGAGCCTCAGGAGCTGTCCATGGAGGTGAGTAGCATAGAGAATGGTGTTGAGCCTCAGGAGCTAACCTCTTTCAAAGAACTTGAATACAGGCGGTCATTCCTACGGTCATTCCTACGTAGCAGCAGGAGGTGGATTTTAAAGGATAATTTCACAACTGCGGTATTTCACTACATATGCCCATTAATATGTTATTAACAAATCATATGTGTGATAAAAATGTAGAATTTCCTCACTACACGCACAGACAAGTGTTTCCGCATCTCACCGGTAGAAACAGGCCAGCTACATTTCCAAGTTGTAAGTAAACCACAAAATCCAGAATTCATAGGCATTTCTGGACTTCAGGACTTTCAACACTTTTTTTAAATGAAAGAATATGGCACCATAGCGAACCTGCCAAGTGAGGGCCGCCCACCAAAACCCATGGACCAGGCAAGGAGGGCATTAATCTGAGAGGCAACAAAGAGACTAAAGATAACCCTGAAGGAGCTGCAAAGCTCCACAGCAGAGATTGTAGTATCTGTCCATAGTTCCACTTTAAGCCATACACTCCAAAGAGCTGGGCTTTATGGAAGAGTGGGCAGAAAAAAGCCATTGCTTAAAGAAAAAAATAAGCAAACATGTTTGGTGTTTGCCAAAAGGCGTGTGGGAGACTCCCCCAAACATAAACATAAAGGTACTCTGGTCAGACTAAAATTGAGCTTTTGATACGCTATGGCTGGCTCAAACCCAACACCTCTCATCACCCCGAGAACACCATCCAGTGAAGCATTGTGGTGGCAGCATCATGCTGTGGGGATGTTTTTCATCGGCAGGGACTGGGACAACGGTCAGAATTGAAGGAATGATGGATGGCGCTAAATACAAGGATATTGTTGAGGAACATCTGTTTCAGTCTTGAGACTGGGACGGAGGTTCACCTTCCAGCAGGACAATCACCCTAAGCATACTGCTAAAGCAACACTTGAGTGGTTTGAGGGGAAATATTTAAATGCCTTGGAATGGCCTAATCAAAGCCCAGACCTCAATCCAATTGAGAATCTGTGGTATGAGTTAAAGATTGCTCTAAACCAGAGGAAGTCATCCAACTGGAAGGAGCTGGAGCAGTTTTGCCTTGAAGAAAGGGCAAAGATCCCAGTGGCTAGATGTGCCAAGCTTATAGAGACATACCCCAAGAGACAGCTGTAATTGCTGTAAAAAGGTGGCTCTATAAGGTATTGACTTTGAGGGGGTGAATAGTTATGCGTGCTCAAGTTTTCAGTTTTTCTTTTGTTTTATTTCTTGTTTGTTCACCCCCCAAAAATAGTTTGCATATTCAAGTGGTAGGCATGTTGTGTAAATCAAATGATACAAACCCCCAAATCTATTTTAATTCCAGGTTGTTAGGCAACAAAATAGGAAAAATGCTAAGGGGGTTAATAATTTCAAAAGCCACCACCTTTAGATTGATGAGGAATTGAAACATCTTATGGTTGAGAGGGGTAATAGCTATGGAAAATATGTCTGGCAGCCCAACTGATTCATTTGCAAACAAATCAAATCCAATTCTATTTGTCACATGCGCTGAATACAACAGGTGTAGTATAGTGAAATGCTTACTTACACGCCCTTAATAACCAACATTGCAGTTTTCAGAAACCCCCCCCCCCCAAAAGAAAGTAAGTGATAAGAAAGCAAATAATTAAAGACTAAATAACGATAGTGGGGCTATATACAGGGGGTACCGGTTCATAGTAAATTTGTCAATGTGCAGTAGCAATGATGTCGAGGTAATTGAGGTAATTATGTGCATGCAGGTAGAGTTATTAAAGTGTCTATACATAGATGAGTGGGGGGTGCAAATATTCTGGGTAGCCATTTGATTACCTGTTCAGGAGTCTTATGGCTTGGGGGTAGAAGCTGTTTAGAAGCCTCTAGGACCTAGACTTGGCGCTCCAGTACTGCTTGCAGTACGTTAGCAGAGAGAACAGTCTATGATTAGGGTGGCTGGAGTATTTTAATTTTTTTAGGGCCTTCCTTTGACACCGCCTGGTATAGAGGTCCTGGATGGCAGGAAGCTTGACCCCAGTGATGTTCTGGTCCATACACACTACCTCCATCCCAGTCTCACTGTGGGGATGGTTTTCTCGGGGTGATGAGAGGTGTTGGGTTTGAGCCAGCCATAGCTGTCATGACTTCTGCCCGAAGTTGGTCCCTCTCCTTTTTTCGTTCTTGTATGAAGTTGCTGTTGAATTGCTCTGCCATTATTAGTATTAGTATTATTGTATGAGGTATTCTTGTTGGGGTTACCCCTGTGCTGTGATGTGGGTTTTATATGGTGTGTATTCTCTTTTCTCTCCACTGGCTATCTGGTAAACAGGCTACACTCTAGGCAGTCTCTTCTGCTGATGTGTGTGGGTCTGGTAGTGGTACTCTCCCTATTCTACACTTTTCCTTTCGGCATGGTTAATACCTGCCTGGCGCCCCAACAAAATCTTTCTTTGCCGCTCTCTAAAAAATAGCGCTACAACGGCGAGGTATAGTTACCTGTTACCGCTCATAGCTACAGCGATAGAGTCAATGCACGTGGCACGCTTCTTCACCAAACAAGATCTGGCTCTTGACCCAGACCCTGTCATTCCGCCTGCCCTGTCGGAAGCTGGGTGGGTTGGCCCATTTAAAGTCCTGAGGAGTGTGAATGAGGTATGTTACAGGTTACAGCTTCCCCCCGATTACCGCATTAACTCCTCGTTCCATGTGTCTCTCCTCAGGCCGGTGGCGGCTGGTCCACTCCAGTAGTCTGAGGTGCAGGAGGTTCCTCCATCCCCTCTGGACATCGTTGGAGCCCCGGCGTACTCCGTTCGTTCCTTGCTGGATTCAAGACGTCGGGCGAGGGCCTTTCAGTACCTCGTGGACTGAAAGGGGGGTATGGTCCGGAGGAGAAATGCTGGGTTCCGGTGGAGGACATGTTGGATCCTTCCATGCTGCGAGATTTCCACGGTCTCCATCCTCGCCCTCCGGTTCGTTCCCTTAGGTCGGTGCCGACGTGCTGCTGGAGCCGCATGTCAGGGGGTGAATACATATGCACGCACCACTTTTCCATTTTTTATTTTTTAGAATTTGGACTATTTTGTGTATGTCCATTACATGAAATCCAAATAATAATCCATTTAAATTACAGGTTGTAATGCAACAAATTAGGAAAAACTCAAAGGGGGATGAATACTTTTGCATGGCACTGTAACAGTTTATTATAGTCATTTTCTTAATGGGTGCTTATTGGTAACTGGCATCAGCAATTTCATAAATGGGTTAACCACCGACCAGCAAATATTATTTAAATCATCAACACTATATTAGGCCCAGTAAGCTTTTGGAACATTGGTTTTCCTAGATATGGCTACTATATTGTGATCACTACTGCAACGGCTCTCCTCTTCGTTTGATGATGAGGAATAGGAATCATTGGACAAAAAACGCAGCGTGGTAAGTGTTTATAGTACATTTAATTTAATAAACTGAACACTGAATGACAAAAAAACAACAAAGAGATAATAAATAAATTAATAGAACAACACGAAACAGTCCTGAAAGGTGAAAAAACAGGAAACAACTACCCACAAACACAGGTGGGAACAGGCTGCCTAAGTATGGTTCTCAATCAGAGACAACGATTGAGAGCTGCCTCTGATTGGGAACCATACCAGGCCAAACACAGAAATACAACATACAGAACAAAACATAGAATGAAAAACATAGAATGCCCACCCCAACTCCTAATCCGCTCCTTATGATTCCCCTGCGTAATCATCTACAAAGGAATTGTGGCCTCCCTGACCAGCCCTGACCCTAATGGTCGACTATCTAAAGAGTGCACTTTTACTAACGGAATCCTCAACCTCTGAGCGAGTCCGCGATCTATAAAGTTCCCAGCTTTGCCTAAATCGACTAGCGCCTTATTTTATTTTTTTTACCTTTATTTTACTAGTCAAGTCAGTTAAGAACAAATTCTTATTTTCAATGACAGCCTAGGAACAGTGGGTTAACTGCCTGTTCAGGGGCAGAACGACAGATTTGTACCTTGTCAGCTCGGGGACCTGCAACCTTTTGGTTACTAGTCCAACGCTCTAACCACTAGGCTACCCTGCCGCCCCAATGCTGGAGAGAGGGAAAAAATTTAAGGAAACAAATTAATAAAAACATGTGACCAACAGGAAACTCTGGGAGAGTGTGGTGCTGACTCACCTGGGGTGACCGAGGAGTGTTCTGCCTGCCCTCTCGAATCCTAGATGAACTCCTCTAGCACCGACCGGAAGTGTACCCTCTCCGGCCACAACTGGTACAGGAGGAGCCTCCTCCTCCGATCTCCCTAGAAGCGGCCCCTCCTAGCTCCATCGGGATAGGAGTGGGAGGGTCAGGAGGTGGAACTGACAGGACCCTTTCAGAATGTCCGCGAGCAGCTAGCAGATGGTCTAACTGATCGACAAGTCTATCAGTTCATCCAGGCTAAGCGTAGTGTCCCGACAAGCCAGCTCCCTGCGGACGTCCTCTCTCAGGCTACACCTGTAATGGTCTATCAGGGCCCTGTCATTCCACCCTGCTCCAGCAAGGTCCGGAAATCCAGCGCGAAGTCCTGCGCGCTCCTCGTCCCCTGCCTGAGATGGAACAACCTCTCACCCACCGCTCGGCCCTCCGGAGGGTGATCGAACACGGCCCGGAAACGGCGGGTGAACTCCGGGTAGTTGCCCCTCGCTGAGTCGGGCCCGTTCCAGACAGCATTGGCACAACTAATACGGTCTAGTGGTGAAGTTTCCCATTAATTTGACGATATACATTATGTCATTTCGATAACAGTCTTTGAGTGACATGAAAGTGGAATTTTAAAGGTACTATACTTTAACTTTTAGTATGAAGAATACGGAAAATCAATCAGAAGATGAATATCATTGTGGTGTAGAAAGATTGATGGATGGATATCATCATCATCATCATCATCACAATCATCATCATCATCTCATCATCAGTATCATCACCATCATCACCGTCACCATCTTCATCATCATCATCACCATCATCACAACCCATCATCTTGCTGCCAGTAAGAAAGGCCTTCTGAGGGCGAGAGGTGGTCTAGCAGTTAGGAGCCTTGGGCCAGTAACCGAAAGGTTGATGTTTCGAATCTCTGAGCTGACTAGGTGAAAATCTGTCTGGCTTCAGTGGAGTTCTGGTAGCCAAAGGAGCCGTCCTCCTCCTGAAATCCACAAACTGCTGTTTCATCTTCTTCTCATTGAGTTGCTTATTATTCCACCACAAGTGAAAGTTATCCACAAAGTACCTGGCATCACGGCCGTCACCCTCAATTATACACCCTACAATAGAGGAGTCATCTTCTTTTAGCTAAATGTACTCAACTGTTATTTTGCTATGTAGATTTGCACAACCCCTTCAGGTTCTGTCAACTTTAATTTCCCCTACATGACCTCTCTACGCCCCAGGTGACCTTTGTACGGTTAACGTGGGAGCAGACATTCTCTGTTAGCTTAACCCTGTTCTGTCAGAACATCTTCAGAGGCTAACACTAAATGTGGCTTTTATATTACCAGCCTAATGCTGGAGGGGAAAGTGCCAGAACGTTCTCTGTGAAGGGTGTAATTAATGCCTTTGACAGCATATTTAATCTGGAGCACTTAAAGTGAAGGATAATTCTCAGTGGGTTACACGGGGAACTGGATCCGTGGTGGTTTTGACATCACCGGAGCGATCATAACATCGGCGGTCCCCAATGACTCTTCTTCTTTAAAACCTGTGCTTTATTCTGCTAAAGAACCACTACTTAACCTATGTCACCTTGTTCAAAAAATGAAAGAACGATAGACACAACTCTAAAAATATTATCCATTTCACTCTGGTAAATGCAGCTAAAAAGATAAACAAAAGAGCCGCAATGATGGGTCATTTGATTAGTTCAGTGGAGTCTGGCACAAAATAACAGTGTATCTGTTCACCACAATGGAACTGATTGGAGCAGTTGGATAAGCTGGACACAATAGCAGCAGAAGAGAACAACAATTATTAAATGATCTTCTAATCAGAACACTGGTGAAGAAAGACAAAGCACAGCATGCTTGGGAGGTCCTACCAACAGCTGGAAAGAGCTAGATAACAAACATGGATGTCTCAGTAGCCAGTGAACAGATTGGTTCAGATTAAGCCCTGCGATATCCCATCACAGACAGTGCATCATAGAATTAGTCCACTGCAATAACACTTCTCTCTTTCAAAAGGAACCTGAATTGTCTGACAATATCTTTTAGAGGGACAGGATCAAGCAATGATCTAGTTCCCAGTTAAAAGATACAAAGCGATTTGATGCAACATTGGGTTCTTTCAACCACACAGGTGGATTCAGAATCTATTGGGGATGTAGTTAGAATGCAAAAGTAAGTAGCATAGAGAATGGTGTTGAATCTCAGGAGCTGTCCATGGAGGTGAGTAGCATAGAGAATGGTGTTGAATCTCAGGAGCTGTCCATGGAGGTGAGTAGCATAGGGAATGGTGTTGAATCTCAGGAGCTGTCCATGGAGGTGAGTAGCATAGGGAATGGTGTTGAGCCTCAGGAGCTGTCCATGGAGGTGAGTAGCATAGAGAATGGTGTTGAATCTCAGGAGCTGTCCAACAGCGAAGTATAGTCTTTCAAAAATAGCAGACTGTACAGCTGGGGCACTTTGAATACTCACTGCATTCTCCTGTCTTCTCTTGCTTCACAGTGATGAGGAACCCTTGTTTCCACCTATCCAAACCTGTTCGTCTCATTTGTGTTAGGCCAGTGACTCCTTCAAACAGAAAAACACGATTCAATAGGTCAAACCTCAGATCCCACTTGGATCACGATCAGGCTTTACTTCTAGGGAGGACCGATGGATGCATGTCAAAAGTATTCAAACAATGCCCCAGTCAATGTCATAGCATTTATCTCAATTCAATAGTGTTTAACACATACTGTGAGTTTCCACACAATATAATGCATCTCTAAGTGTTTTATGATGTAAGGTCCTTTTTAAAAATGGTATATCCTTGGGTTATATTTTTGTTCAAAAGAAAAATTGTTCCTTTTGAAAATGATATTAGCAAGGCTATTTGAAATATGAGGTTAAAGGGTGAGTTGGCAATGAGTTACTAATAGCAAATAAAATATTTCACGTCTGATTAATCCTTTAAATGATGTATCATGCTTTCCCACATCCCTTCACAAGATCGGCACAAAAGTGTTCAACTTGGTTATGCAAATCTCTCAGATCATGGCACATTTGTGCTAGCCGTTCAAATAGGGGCCAAGCTGAACTTGCATCTAAGGCGGTAATCATTTTCAGCCCGTGCAAGGGTATGCATTATGGCATTACCTCCTGAGCTAATGAGATATTCCTACCTTTTGTAATTCAAAAGCAATTCACGGAACGGCGTTTCATCAAAACAATGAATGCATTTGTTCAAGCACTGTAAAACCCAGACATGAACTCAAATGTAGTTTAAAGCCTTAATCTTGATCTAAGAGCAAGATAATCTGATACAGAGATAAACCACTTTTTCAGTGGTGCCCAACTCAGTCTGGGAAATATCAGTATCAAATCAAATCAAATGTATTTGTCACATACACATGGTTAACAGATGTTAATGTGAGTGTAGCGAAATGCTTGTGCTTCTAGTTCTGACAATGCAGTAATAACCAACGAGTAATCTAACCTAACAATTCAACAACAATTACCTTATACACACAAGTGCAAAGGGATTAAGAATATGTACAGAAAGATATTTGAATGAGTGATGGTACAGAACGGCAAAGGCAAGATGCAGTAGATGGTATCGAGTACAGTATATACATATGAGATGAGTAATGTAGGGTATGTAAACAAAGTGGCATAGTTTAAAGTGGCTAGTGATATATGTATTACATAAAGATGCAGTAGATGATATAGAGTACAGTATATACATATACATATGAGATGAGTAATGTAGGGTATGAAAACATTATATAAAGTAGCATTGTTTAAAGTGGCTAGTGATATATTTTACATCAATTTCCATCAATTCCCATTATTAAAGTGGCTGGAGTTGAGTCAGTGTGTTGGCAACAGCCACTCAATGTTAGTGGTGGCTGTTTAACAGTCTGATGGCCTTGAGATAGAAGCTGTTTTTCAGTCTCTCGGTTCCTGCTTTGATGCACCTGTACTGACCTCGCCTTCTGTATGAAAGCGGGGTGAACAGGCAGTGGCTTGGGTGGTTGTTGTCCTTGATGATCTTTATGGCCTTCCTGTGACATCGGGTGGTGTAGGTGTCCTGGAGGGCAGGTAGTTTGCCCCTGGTGATCCGTTGTGCAGACCTCACTACCCTCTGGAGAGCCTTACGGTTGTGGGCGGAGCAGTTGCCGTACCAAGCGGTGATACAGCCCGACAGGATGTTCTCGATTGTGCATCTGTAGAAGTTTGTGAGTGCTTTTGGTGACAAGCCAAATTTCTTCAGCCTCCTGAGGTTGAAGAGGCGCTGCTGCGCCTTCTTCAAGACGCTGTCTGTGTGGGTGGACCAATTCAGTTTGTTTCCGTGATGTGTACGCCAAGGAACTTAAAACTAACTACCCTCTCCACTAATGTCCCTTTCTTTCTTGTCCTGTGTGGCTCAGTCGGTAGAGCATGGCGCTTGCAACGCCAAGCGTCGTGGGTTCGATTCCCACTGGGGCCACCCATATGTAAAAGTAGTGGCCCCAGCCGACTTGTAAGTCACTTTGGACAAAAGCGTCTGCTAAATGGGATATATTATTATTATTATTATTATTCTAATGAACTCGCTCACCGAATCAGCGTATTCGTTAATGTTGTTGTTCGCAGCAATGCGGAACATATCCCAGTCCATGTGATGGCAGCAGTCTTGAAGCGTGGAATCAGATTGGTCGGACCAGCGTTGAACAGACCTGAGCATGGGAGCTTCTTGTTTTAGTTTCTGTCTGTAGGCAGGGAGAAACAAAATGGAGTTGTGGTCAGCTTTTCTGAAAGGAGGGCGGGGGAGGGCCTTATATGCATCGCGGAAGTTAGAATAGCAATGATCCAATGTTTTACCAGCCCTGGTTGTGCAATCGATATGCTGATACAATTTAGGGAGTCTTATTGTCAGATTAGCCTTGTTAAAATCCCCAGCTACAATGAATGCAGCCTCAGGATATGTGGTTTCCAGTTTGCAAAGTGTCAAATAAAGTTCGTTCAGGGCCATCGATGTGTCTGCTTGGGGGGGAATATATATGGCTGTGATTATAATCGAAGAGAATTCCCTTGGTAGATAATGTGGTCAACATTTGATATTGAGGAATTCTAAGTCAGGTGAACAGAAGGACTTGAGTTCCTGTATGTTGTTGTGATCAAACCACGTCTCGTTAATCATAAGGCATACGCCCCCGCCCCTCTTCTTACCAGAAAGATGTTTGTTTCTGTCGGCGCGATGCGTGAAGAAACCAGCTGGCTGCACCGATTCCGTTAGCGTTTCTCGAGTGAGCCACGTTTCTGTGAAGCAAAGAATGTTACAGTCTCTGATGTCTCTCTGGAATGCAACCCATGCTCGGATTTCATCAACCTTGTTGTCAAGAGACTGGACATTGGTGAGTAGTATGCTAGGGAGTGGTGCGCGATGTGCTTGTCTCCGGAGCCTGACCAGAAGACCACTTCGTTTGCCTCTTTTACGATGTCGTTGTTTTCGGTCGCAGGCTGGGATCCATTCCGTTGTCCTGGGTGGAAGGCAGAACACAGGATCCACTTCGGGAAAGTCATATTCCTGGTCGTACTGCTGGTCAGTTGACGTTGCTCTTATGTTCAGTAGTTCTTCCCGACTGTATGTAATGAAACCTAAGATTACCTGGGGTACCAATGTAAGAAATAACACGTAAAAAAACAAAATACTGCATAGTTTCCTAGGAACGCGAAGCGAGGCGGCCATCTCTCTCGGTGCCGGAAGTAAACGGTCTACATCATATTCTACATCATATTAGTAAGGCACAGATAAAAAGGATTAAGGTTAGGGTTAGGGTTAGGGTTAGGGTTAGGGTTAGGGTTAGGGTTGTCATGGTTGGGGTGGGTGAGGTAAGGGTTAGTATTAACTTTGGTTAGGTGGAACCGCCATCCGACACCATAGGAAATCTTTTGGCAATGCAATGTCTATTGGAAATCAACGTCATCTGCATCGTTACATTATTGTTGACCATTTATTTGTGTATGTTTTTGGTCCACCTAACTGTCACTTGCTCAGACATTTGAATCTAATCCAAAATATATAAGCATTACAACAGGATACTAAGTAAATAATATAATTAGAAAACTATAGATTAATGGTTCAAATTAGGGACCATAAATTCCAGTTTGGTATGCAAATGTAAGACGTTTCAGTGTGTCAGCATCAGGTAAGGTCTTGCTGGTTGGGATTGATTTCCTTTATCTACACCACTCCCTAGAATTCATTCTTCCCAAGAGAGAGATAAACATGGTCTCTCAACGCTTGTGAATTCTATTCCATATTTATGAGGGCAGGGCCAAGTTCTGTGAGGTGAACCTGTACTTTTGAGAAGTGGGCACTGACGGGCACTGAAACACTGTTGCTGTCATGGAAATGAACCCTGTGGTTTGATGGGAACACCACAGTCCTACGGTTTCAGCATGGAGCTGGACAACATTTTGGAATTACTCGCAATGTCCTATCAGCTCTCATGTCAAATATGTAATATCATCAAAGTTGTTTAATGAAAGGCAATACTATAGAAATATGTGGTCATCAATATGATTTTCAGAATAATTAAAAATGCAGAAGGGGTACAGAGAAGATTTATAGTTGAGGTACTACTGTAGGTAAACAGTGCAATAATTGAACATTTAAATGGCAAGCTGGAGGGGACTTACATCCAAGAAGGTATTGTTTTCTGAATGTCCTACTCTCTGGTATAGAATACAGAGTCATTTCCCTGTAATAACTCATTTTGACATTCAAGTGGATGCGGTCGTCTCTGTACGCCACTTATTTTCAAACTCAATTTACTGCAACATGCACTTCTTTTTTGATACAGCATTTAGAATTCATGTAGTATCAGTGGATACACGCCCACTTCAGCAATAATTGTAACGTACGTTGTTTGAAGGAGACCAAGGCGCAGCGTAATTTGTGGTCATCGTATTTATTAAATGAGAACCAGAAACAAAATAACAACGTGAAACCAAAACGACCATACTGTACTGTTCCGTTCCGTTCCGTAGGCTACAAGAGCTGTACAACATACAGTAGGTGGGAAAAAGGCTACCTAAGTATGATTCCCAATCAGAGACAACGATAGACAGCTGCCTCTGATTGGGAACCAAACTCGGCCAAACACAAAGAAATACAAAACATAGAATGCCCACCCCACATCACACCCTGACCTCACCAAATAGTGAAATAAAACGGCTCTCTAAGGTCAGGGCGTGACAATAATGTCATACAGTTTTTTTTCCAATAACTTTTCACAGTTTTGTGTAACATGTAGGTGTCTAAAAAATGGTGACCTAAAGCCTTGTTCACAATGCCAGTTTGACGAGACTGAAATATATATATTTTTTAGCATATGCAGTCTGAACATCCAAAAAGCACATGGAATCGGATATTTTTCGACACATTTTAAACCACCTTCGTGATTTGTTTGTTTTGACTGTTATTTAGCATTTCTTGTTGCATGCTAGCTACTTTGTTGACAGTTTGACAAGAACGTGGTTGATAACTAGTTTGTTAATTGTTTATAAACATATGAGAGATTGTGCTAAAAAGCTAAACAGCTAGCTAATTAACTGCTGTGGCTAGCCATGCTATCTAAAATAGTGTTGGATAGCATAATGAGTGTAATCGTTCTTACACTATGATTTTGAAAACTCTAAGGTACTGGGAAACATCCATGGCATGGCATTGTCACTTTAGCTTGCTACATATTTTCTGAGTGATAGGAAGCAGGAGCAGCACCACCAATCAGTCTACATTACACCACTGCGCACACATTTGTCATTACTATGACAACTAGCGTAGCCATGTCAGCAAATGACTGCTGTCTGAACACACAGACATTCTCAACTCCCTTACAAAACTATAATAGTTTACCAATACAGACGGAGGATCTTAATTTGAGCCAGTTTTTTACAGCAGGAAAATAATCCTGCAGCAACAGGAAATGTGAATTATTATTTGGATTATAGGTTGACAATCAAGTCTGATATTTCAAAGTGGAAATTACAAAACTGCTACCTCAAATACAGTACACTACAAGTTAAAGAAGGTAAACATTTCCTGCATCAGGGTGATCAAATTAAGTCCTATATCGTGGTAGAAGTATTGTCATTATTTAATTATTTAATGTAAAACACTTTAGAAAGAGCTATCTGGAAAGTTGCTTTCTGCAGTGAGAGAGCTATCTGGAAAGCTGCTATCTGCCGCGAGAGAGTTATCTGGAAAGTTGCTTTCTGCAGTGAGAGAGCTATCTGGAAAGCTGCTATCTGCCGCGAGAGAGTTATCTGGAAAGCTGCTATCTGCTGTGAGAGAGCTATCTGGAAAGTTGCTTTCTGCAGTGAGAGAGCTATCTGGAAAGCTGCTATCTGCCGTGAGAGAGCTATCTGGAAAGCTGCTATCTGCTGTGAGAGAGCTATCTGGAAAGCTGCTTTCTGCAGTGAGAGAGCTATCTGGAAAGCTGCTTTCACAGTGAGAGAGCTATCTGGAAAGCTGCTATCTGCCATGAGAGAGCTATCTGGAAAGCTGCTATCTGCAGTGAGAGAGCTATCTGGAAAGCTGATTTCTGCAGTGAATAGAATCCTGACCTTACTAGTTGAACATAAATACAGAATGGAAATGACACTTTTAGTCTGTAGGATCTCAGGTAGGCTTTTATAGACATTGTTTAAAAGACAGCATTTATTACTCAGTGAGAAACTTTTTAGACCGATAAGATTCAATTAACAGTGAGGTGATCAAATGCTTATAAAACAAATGTTGTTGAACTGCTTCATAATTCCCTGCCCCTAAAGAGGACAACTAATTTCCTATGCACATTAAACGCTGCTTGCTTAATGAACAGTTGCTACTGTAAACTACCTGAGAAGGTACAGCCACGCACAGAGATAACAAGCATTCTGTATTTGCTTTATGTGAAAGGACTTGGTGAAGGCTGATTGCTTGCTGGCACTGAAAGACCAATTCAGTCAGCCATGTTGGGGCATTCAGCCAGCCATGTTGGGGCATTCAGCCAGCCATGTTGGGGCATTCAGTCAGCCATGTTGGGGCATTCAGTCAGCCATGTTGGGGTATTCAGCCAGCCATGTTGGGGCATTCAGCCAGCCATGTTGGGGCATTCAGTCAGCCATGTTGGGGCATTCAGTCAGCCATGTTGGGGCATTCAGTCAGCCATGTTGGGGCATTCAGCCAGCCATGTTGGGGCATTCAGTCAGCCATGTTGGGGCATTCAGTCAGCCATGTTGGGGCATTCAGCCAGCCATGTTGGGGCATTCAGTCAGCCATGTTGGGGCATTCAGCCAGCCATGTTGGGGCATTCAGCCAGCCATGTTGGGGCATTCAGTCAGCCATGTTGGGGCATTCAGTCAGCCATGTTGGGGCATTCAGCCAGCCATGTTGGGGCATTCAGCCAGCCATGTTGGGGCATTCAGTCAGCCATGTTGGGGAATCAGAAGTCTTCAGCCCACTGTGCTGGACAGTTTAGCTTCCACCGAGTCCAGAATATGTCATTGGGGATAAGGACGGCAAAACTCCCCACTTTGTTTTTGTACTGGGTCATTCCGCTGGGGACACACACGGTTGGACCTCTGCCAGGAGCCATTAAAGAAGCGCTCCACATTCCGGCACATCACTTGGACACGGAGGATTTTGTGATTGTTTTGGTCTCTATCTTTCCCTCCTTGGGTAATGTCCACTTGCATGCTCTGTGACACTCAGGGATATGGTAAGCTTATCCGAGGAGACCATCCGACTCTCCAAAAATGCAGAAAATTGCCCCTGTTGGTCCCTTAAGCAAGGCTGGGAGATTAGATTGCCATGGTGATAGACCACTATCGCTGCCACTGTGGTTCCCACTTAGCAGCTCGCCAAGCCAGAGCAGGTATCGACCAATCCCCAGTAGACACAAAACTTACCTCAGCAGCCTCCTGATAACCAAATAAAATCACATCAGAATGTAGGAGGATAGGGACCGTAGCCTCGCCTGTAGAATGAATCAACATCTAGGATTTGATACTTTTGTTTTGGTTTCTAATGAAGCTTAGCAGCCCCAATTTGTTCCATGTTTAGGAAGTGGTTTTACTGCTGAAGGAATAAAACCTTCAGGGAAGTATAATACACAGTAGAAATATTTGTAAGCGCACCGCTCATCAGCGGGTTTGTGTTTTTTGTAATGAATCTTGTTCTGGACACAGCTCTGCAGAGTGGTTACTAGTTAGCACAGCCACAAAGTTGTAAAATCTGATTTTAAACCTAACCCTAACCTTATAGCTTCACTGCTAACACTACTGTCAAAACCTAACATTAAATTTAGGCCAAAAAGCACATTTTTTGTTTTAATGAATTCTTAAAGTATAGCCAATTTTGACTTTGCAGCTGGCCAATTTAAGGGGAAATCACTCAGTGCTGTCTCCAGGACAAAACTCATGACAATAAAAGTCAGCCTGGCACCACAGGTATTGTCATTTCCTCACACGCAATGGATTCCTGCCGGCTAGAGTGAGGCGATTGCTGAAGGCCATTTTTGTCCACAAACCAACGTGGCAGGCTTTCCAAAGCCTTGACAAGCACTCATAATGTTGTCACTCTGCAGTTACAGATTAACGTGACCCATACATTTCAGGCAAAGCTGGTCCAATTAACAGCGTTCTCCTGCCACTCCTGAGGTTATTGAGTATGCTGTATTCTACTGGACTCTGTGGGAAGGGTTCTACATGGAACCCAAAAGAGTTCTAACTGGAACCAAAAGTATTCTACCTGGAACCAAAAATGGTTTTTCAAGGGGTTATCCTTTGGGGAGAGCTGAAGAACCCTTTTAGATTCTAGATAGCACATTTTGTATCTGAGTGTGGAGGGAATCACACAATTCGGATTTTAATGCTGTGTTTCTATAGGCTACATGGCTCCACACAATTCATCTGGATATGCTGAGGAATTTCCTATGGAGAGATGCGAGATGCACAACTGTAGAGATACCCACCCCTGTTGCCAGTTCCCATAATCCTCTTCAAAGTCTCCTATGGTGTCATCAGTATTGGAATGCAGTGTAATATGCCGTTACCCCACTGGTTAACCAGCTTGACACTTTTAATGAATGCTTCTCTATTACAAATGTGTCAGACAATGTTTTTGTGTTTAAAGAAGCTGTTAAGGCTAAATTGGATGGACAAATCTATGTTGGCTATCCATTGAATGTGTGTTATGTGTAGCCTACCTCAGGAACTCAAGAGGTGTATACGAGGTCCTTTTACATTAAATGGAAGCAGATATGTTCTGCTTTCTCAAGGGAACCAAGGATTCTCAAACCTCTGAATAAAACAGAGGAGAAAACAATATCTGCACTTATTATAGCTGGTAGTTCGGCCTAATCTGAAGAATCAACCTTCCTTATCTCTGGTGTGTGATGTTTGTCTCCCAGCACAATATCCCTCACGCCCTCTGAGAGGCTGGCAATCAATCCTGAAAGCACTCATATTTTCTCCAGTGTGTCTTCCTGGGTAAAGGAAAATCAATGGCGAAACTAAGTAATGAAATCCATTGGCTATCATGTCTGTGGCACTGCCAGCTGAGCCGTGAATGTGCTGGTGAATTCCGACAGCATCGGTTCTCTCACTATTTCCCAGAAAACAATTTAGCCTCTCATGAGCCGTAAGTCACCGTTAATGACACAGTCTCATGAGATGTTTCAGTGAAGCACCATTATTTCTATGACTTTTTCCTGATTTGATGCTGAGATAATTAATTTAAGATACAGTGTCCTTGACTAATGGTTACAGTTCACCACAGAGGGATATGCTAAGAAGAGGAGGCTTTGAGGCTTGAGTGAATAAATGTCCCCTTTTTTACTTAGCTATACTCCTGGAGTGCCCTTTTGACGAACTGCCCCCTACCTAGTCCCTCCACCCTGCAGAGGGGTTAAGCACATTTTGTGTTCAGCTGTGTGAAATTATGGAGAGCAATTTCATAGAAAAGCCCAATCGCTTACACGTTATGGTCATAGTGGTATGGTTCACGCTAAATACAGATTTCGGCACAGAAAATGGGAAACACGTTCACATGAGAGGTCAGAGGTCAGAGCAGATGTAATAACTGGTCTGGATGCATCACAGCTGTTAAAGACACACCCTGCCACGTTTTCCACCAGGCTCCCCAGAACAATGGAATGGTGTCCTCCTGTTTTTGAGGTTAGGACCAAATGATAAGGTAGAAATTATAAGGTATTCCTCCCAAATGAATACATATTACCTGGATCAATAATAAAAAATTAGCTCATGCAGGTACAATTGATTCCGTTCACCCAAGCCTGCCTTTTTACAAATCCCCCCAGGCATAGAGAGGTGTGAAATTGTGAACCACTTTGTGAAAAACCTGACCTACAGTATTTTAATGCAATTTCCAATTCCACCATCTGGAGGTGATTTGGTGCTTCCTGCTTGGATGTCATCTGCTGCTGTTACATGCCCAGGCATCTCTCTCACACTGGGGAAAGACTATACACGGTTCACACACAGCTGGACTTGATCCTTTTCATCTGCAATCAAATCAAAAGTTTATTTGTCACATGAGCCGAATACAACAGGTGTAAAACTTACATTGAAATGCTTACTTACAGGCTCAAACCAACAGTGCAATTTAAGTAATATTTTTTTTAAATAAATAAAAAGAGGTGAGTGAGAGGTGAAGGATATTTTCACCATGATGTTCTGCCGAGATCCAATGCATCAAAAGCTGACCGAAACAGCTGTTGGTGTGCTGTTTGGACTAAAAGGTCATCTTGAACGATTGTTCTAACACATCAAAGCATTTTGATCAGGTTCTGTATATAATATGACACTTGCTTTGATAAATTTCAAAATGTTAATTTGAGAGCTATTTGTCAAATATGACCTTGTTCCTCATTTGCGAATGTCTGTCACCATGTATCCATTTAATGGCTTTCTTTTCTCTCTGAAAGGGAATGGTTGAATAAGGTCAACTGAAGGGGAGGAACGACTCTTTTGCAGTAACACAGTTGAAGAGCTGGGGGCAGTTTCCTTGCGTAGTTGGATACTGTCTTCCGCCTCTCATTGTGACATAACTATATCATATTTTGTCTTTGCTTACTGTCAGGACCCAGTTACGAACCTGGGTCTCCGGAGTGAGAAACAGTCACTTAACCAACTGAGCCACGAATAGACAGCAGAACCCAGAAGATGAGGCAGACACAGCAGTACTTAAGACGGTGTATTTAATAAAGAAAAAATCCTAAAATACAAAAAATGGCAAGTCCAAAAGGTGGTAGGTAAAACACAAAAAGACCTCAAAAGAAACTCACCAAAAATAAACAAAAACAAAAAACAGAATACCACAAGAACGTCACCCGGAATCGACAAGAGCACACAGAACACTAGAGCAGGGTGCTAACATACAAACACAGAGCACAGAACAGAGGGAAACTAAGGGTTTAAATACACTCAGGGGAAACGAGACACAGGTGCAAATAATAATGGGGAACAAGGGAAAAACATAAGGACAAAAAGCACAATGGGGGCATCTAGTGACCAACAACCGGAACAACCCTGGCCAAATCCTGACAGAATCCCCCCCCTAGGAACGGCTCCTGACGTTCCTACCAGCTCTCTCAGGGTGGAGGGCCCTGAACTGACGAATGAGGTCAGGGTCCAGTATGTCTCTGGCAGGAACCCAGGAGCGCTCCTCAGGACTGTAGCCTTCCCAGTCCACCAGATACTGCCAGGACCGCTGCACCCGGCGGGAGTCCAGTATCCGATGGACGGTATAAGCCGGCTGGCCTCCAATGACACGAGGCGGAGGGGGAGGTCTGTCTGCCGGGACAAGGGGAGAAAAAACAACAGGTTTTAACAAGGAAATGTGAAATGTGGGATTAATCTTAAGGGATCTGGGTAAGTGTAGGCGATAAGGAACTGGGTTAACTCTCCTGGCAACCTTAAAGGGACCGATGTATTTTTGGGACAGCTTGCGAGACTCCACCCGTAGTGGTAAGTCTCTTGTGGAGAGCCAGACTCTCTGGCCGGGGCGCAGGGTAGGCCCGGGACGGCGACGTCTGTTGGCTTGTTGTTGGTACCTCTGTGAGGAACGCATAAGATTAAGACGGGTCTTCCTCCACATAAGCCGACAGCGTCTGACGAACTTCAAGGCTGAAGGCACTCTGACTTCTGCCTCCTGGTCCGGGAACAATGGAGGAGCATAGGCAAACTGACACTCGTGCGGGGACATACCAGTGGAGGAGGAGCGCAAGGTGTTGTGCGCGTATTCGGCCCAAACAATAAAGGATGACCATGTGGACGGGTTGTCACGAGTCATACATCGGAGGGTGGTTTCCAGCTCTTGATTCATCCTCTCTGTTTGGCCGTTGGACTCCGGATGGTACCCTGAAGATAGACTGGCAGAAGCCCCCATGAGTTGGCAGAAGGCCTTCCAAAACCTTGAGGCGAACTGGGGACCTCTGTCAGAAACCACATCTTGAGGAATGCCGAAGACTCGGAACACATGATTAATTACCAACTCAGCCGTTTCCTTGGCAGAAGGTAACTTAGTCAGAGGGACGAACCTGGCCGCCTTTGAAAACCTGTCGATTATGACTAGGATAGTAGTATTGCCATGGGATGGAGGAAGTCCAGTAATAAAGTCCAATGAGATATGGGACCAGGGTCTGTGGGGAACAGGTAAAGGGTGAAGGAGTCCTTGAGGGCGGAGGTGAGAAGATTTGCCCTGGCAGCACACGGGGCAGGCATTGACGAAAGTGGCAACGTCTTCTCTTATGGTAGGCCACCAGAACTTACGCTGGATGAACTCCAAGGTGCGACCTACGCCCGGATGACAGGTGAGGCGAGAGGAGTGCCCCCACAGAAGGACCTGAGTCCTCACTGCCTTGGGGACAAACAACCGATTGGCAGGGCCTCCTTTCGGGTCCGGTTCGCTAGCTTGAGCACGTCTCACGGTATCCTCAACTTGCCACGAGATCGGAGCCACAATCTTAGCCGCAGGAAGGACAGGCATGTCCGTGTCATCTCGAATGGCAGGAGCGTAGACTCGGGACAGGGCATCCGGTTTGAGATTCTTCGACCCGGGCCGATAGGTGAGGATAAACTGGAATCGATTGAAGAAAAGAGACCATCTAGCTTGTCTAGAGTTCAACCGCTTCGCCTGCTGGATATACTCCAGATTTTTGTGGTCCGTAAGCACTTGAAACGGGTGAGAAGCCCCTCGAGCCAGTGTCTCCATTCCTTCAATGCCATCTTAACCGCTAGGAGTTCACGATCCCCCACATCGTAGTTCCTCTCAGTCGGGGTAAGCCGGTGTGAGAAGAAAGCGCACGGATGAAGCTTCTTGTCTTCACCCCTCTGAGACAGGACAGCTCCAACACCAACCTCTGATGCGTCTACCTCCACCACAAATGGTTCATCCGTAGTCGGTAGTATCAGGATGGGAGCAGAGAGAACGCGCTGCTTGAGTCCTTGGAAGGCCGTCTCAGCTTCTCTTCCCCACAAAAACCTTGCATTGCCACCTTTGGTTAAAGCTGAGAGAGGAGCTGCCACCAAGCTGAAGTTCTTGATGAACTTGCGGTAAAAGTTTGTGAAGCCCAGGAAACGCTGAACATCCTTAACGGATTTGGGGGTGGGCCAATCCGCTACCGCCCCTACCTTCCTGGGGTCCATTTGGACTCGACCGGGTTCCACTACAAATCCCAGGAATTGTACTCGGGATGAATGGAATTCACATTTTTCCGGCTTAACGTACAGATGGCTGTCTAGGAGGCATTTGAGTACTTGTCTGACATGCTTAGTGTGTTCTTGAAGGGAGCTCGAAAAGATGAGGATGTCATCCAAGTAAACGAACACAAATATGTTAAGCATATCCCTAAGCACATCGTTTATGAGCGCTTGGAACACTGCTGGGGCGTTGGTCAGGCCGAAGGGCATCACCAAGTATTCATAGTGACCAGTAGGCGTGTTGAAAGCGGTCTTCCACTCGTCACCAGGTCTGATCCGCACAAGATGGTATGCGTTCCGCAGGTCAAGCTTAGTGAAAACAACTGCTTCCTGGAGCAGCTCGAAGGCTGTGGCCATAAGGGGTAGTGGGTAATGGTTACGTACGGTTATGGCATTGAGTCCCCGGTAGTCGATGCAAGGACGTAATCCACCGTCTTTCTTGGCCACAAAGAAAAACCCTGCTCCCGCCGGGGAGGTGGATGGACGCATGAGGCCTGCTTCCAGAGCGTCCTTGATGTAGGTATCCATAGCAGCTTGTTCGGGTGGAGATAGGGAAAAGATCCGACCCCTGGGGGGGCAAGTGCCCGGAAACAGGTCGATGGGGCAATCGTAAGGTCTATGGGGTGGTAGCATGGTGGCCCTCTGTTTGCTAAACACCAGTTTGAGGTCATGGTAACACTCGGGAACTCGGGTCAGGTCGATGGATTCTAAAGACTCGGGAGTAGAACTCGGGGAATTCTGGAAAATACAAGTAGCTTGGCACGTAGGACCCCACTGCTTGATAGTGCCCACAGACCAGTCGATGTGAGGGTTATGGCTGTGTGAAGCCAGGGGTATCCAAGGACGAGAGGGAACTCGGAACAGGAGATCAAATGAAAGTTCATCAATTCCTGGTGTTGTGAAACTGAAAGTCGCAAGGAGGTAGTGACATGAGTGACAAGTCCAGATCCCAAAGGGCTTCCATCCAATGTAGTAACCCTCATGGGGTCACTTAGAGGTTCAGAGGGAACGCCATTCTCCTTCGCCCAGACACGATCCATGAAGTTACCTGCGGCTCCAGAGTCTACCAAGGCTTGAAGGTGAAGCTTGTGGTTGTCCCAGGAGAGGGTGACTGGAATGAGCAGACGGGAGTTGGACGGATGGGAGGAGGTTATGTTTCCCGTTACAGTTCCCCCGGTCTGTACGGGACAGAGCGTTTCCCTGGAGCCCGGGACACGTGGAACGGAAATGGCCCGGTTTGCCGCAATATAGACAGCGTCGCTCCCTCATCCGGCGGTCTCTCTCAGCCTGGGAGATGCGTCCAATCTGCATGGGTTCCGGTTGTGCCAGCGATGATAAAGGTGGGGACTCGGAGCTGGGACTGATAGGGGCTAGAGGTCTACGGTTGAGTTCTCTCTCTCTCAGACGCTGGTCAATGCGTGAGGCCAACTTGATCAGGGACTCGAGATTGTCCGGTGGTTCCCGAGTGGCCAGTTCATCTTGGATAGTGTCGGAAAGGCCTTTCAGAAAGCATACCGTGAGCGCCTCGTTGTTCCAGCCACTCGCTGCTGCCACCGTGCGGAACTGGATGGCATAGTCCGTCACGCTGCGCCAACCTTGATGGAGAGTCAGGAGCTGTTTGGCTGAGTCAGAACCACTGCTTGGGCCTTGAAACACTCGTTTGAATTCCTCAGCAAAGGCAGAGTAGCTGGCACAGCAGGAACTATGGGCATCCCACACAGCAGTAGCCCAGGCCAGGGCTTTTTCCGACAGCAGGGTGATGATATATGCGATCTTAGACCGGTCGGTGGGAAACGACGAGGGTTGCAGCTCGAAGGAGAGAGAACATTGAGTGAGAAACCCTTTACAAGCACTTGGATCACCTGAGAACCGTTGGGGAGGTGGAAGACGAGGTTCAGCCAGGGGGTTAACTGCCATGGGTACGTGAACCTGAGGTACTGGAACGGGAACTGTTGCCGGGGTAAGTCGATCAGATATTTGCTTAATGGAAGTCAGCATCTCCGACAGAAGATGAGAATGTCTAGCCATTAAGGCCTCTTGCTGAACCAGGGCGGCTTCGTGGCGTTGGACAGTCTCCTGGTGGTGGAACAGCGTGGAAAAAAGGTCCTGGGAACTGGCTGCCTCTGGGTTCATTTTTTGGCTCTGTGTTTCTGTCAGGACCCGGTTACGAACCTGGGTCTCCGGAGTGAGAAACAGTCACTTAACCAACTGAGCCACGAATAGACAGCAGAACCCAGAAGATGAGGCAGACACAGCAGTACTTAAGACGGTGTATTTAATAAAGAAAAAATCCTAAAATACAAAAAATGGCAAGTCCAAAAGGTGGTAGGTAAAACACAAAAAGACCTCAAAAGAAACTCACCAAAAATAAACAAAAACAAAAAACAGAATACCACAAGAACGTCACCCGGAATCGACAAGAGCACACAGAACACTAGAGCAGGGTGCTAACATACAAACACAGAGCACAGAACAGAGGGAAACTAAGGGTTTAAATACACTCAGGGGAAACGAGACACAGGTGCAAATAATAATGGGGAACAAGGGAAAAACATAAGGACAAAAAGCACAATGGGGGCATCTAGTGACCAACAACCGGAACAACCCTGGCCAAATCCTGACACTTACTGAGATTTTCTGCCGCCAACTGCACCATTTAAAATGGTTATATTCCTATTTTATATTAATTGACCCTTTATATTCCTATAATATAATCACTGACCCTTTATGTTCCAATAATATAATCACTGACCCTTTATATTCCTATTATGTAATCATTGACCCTTTATGTTCCTATAATATAATCACTGACCCTTTATGTCAAATTATATAAACACTGAACATTTATGGTCCTATTATATAATCACTAACTCTTTATACTCCTATTATATAATCACTGACCCTTTATGTTCCTATTTTATATAATCATTGACCCTTTATGTTCCTATAATATAATCACTGACCCTTTATGTCAAATTATATAAACACTGAACATTTATGGTCCTATTATATAATCACTAACCCTTTATGGTCCTATTATATACTCACAGACCCTTTATGTTCCTATAATATAATCACTGACCCTTTATGTCAAATTATATGAACACTGAACATTTATGGTCCTATTATATAATCACTAACTCTTTATGGTCCTATTATATACTCACAGACCCTTTTTGATCCTATCATTTAGTCTATGACCATTTATGTTCCTATTTCTTAATCGCTGACTCTTTATGCTCCTATTACATAAACACTGACCATTTATGCTCCTATTACATAAACACTGACCATTTATGCTCCTATTACATAATCACTGACCCTTTATGTTCCTATTTTACATAATCACTGACCCTTTATGTTCCTATTCTTATATAATCATTGACCCTTTATGTTCCTATTCTTATATAATCACTGACTCTTTATGTTCATATACTTATATAATCACTGACCCTGTATGTTCCTATTCTTATATAATCATTGACCCTTTATGTTCCTATTCTTATATAATCACTGACCCTTTATGTTCCTATTACATAATCACGGACACTTTAAATTCCTATTATATAATCACTGCAAGTGCAGGAGCTGGAACAGGCCACACTGGGCTGTGCTGGCGAACCAGGGACACCGTGCGTAAAGCTGGCGCAGGATAACCTGGGCCGAAGAGACTCACCGCAGGCCAGGAACGCTGAGCAGGCACAATCCGTCCTGGCTGAATGCCCACTCTAGCACGGCCACTGCAGGGAGCTTGCACAGAGTGCACCGGGCTGTGGATGCGCACTGAAGGCATGGTGCGCAGAACCGGATAGCATGGTGCTTGACCGGTCACTCGCTCCCCACAGTACGCACAAGGAGTTGGCTCAGGTCTGAACCCTCACTCTGCCAAACTCCCCGTGTTCCCCTCCAAACATTTTTTGGGGGTGGCTGCCTCTCGTTCTTGACTCATTGCTCCAACTCCTCCTAATGTCGCCGTTCCCCTTTTGCTGCTTCTATCTCCTCCTTCGGATGGCGATACTCCCCGGCCCGCATCCAGGGTCCTTTTCTGTCCAGGATCCCCTCCCATGTCCACTCGTCCTTTTGACCACGCTGCTTGGTCCTTCTTTGGTTGGTAGTTCCGTAACGTCTGTCGTTGGAAGGAGTGGACCAAAGTGCAGCGTGAAAAGTGTTCATGATATTTTTATTATTAAAAAAACACTCAACAAAAGTAACAAAACGAAAGCGAACAGTTCTGTCAGGTGACAGAGACTAAACAGAAAATAACTACCCACAAACACAGGTGGGTAAAAAGGCTGCCTGAGTGTGATTCCCAATCAGAGACAATTAGATAGCCTCTAATTGGGAACCATACTCAGCCAAAACAAAGAAATAGACAACATAGAATGCCCACCCCAAGTTACACCCTGACCTAACCAAATAGATAAATAAAACGGCTCTCTAAGGTCAGGACGTGACAATGTTCCAATTATATAATCACTCACCTTTTTAATCACTCACCCTTTATTCGCCTCTTTTATAATCACTAACCCTTTATATTCCTATTATATATTCACTGACCCGTTATATTCCTATTATATATTCACTGACCCGTTATATTCCTATTATATAATCACTGACCCGTTATATTCCTATTATATAATCACTAACCCTTTATATTCCTAGTATATATTCACTGACCCGTTATATTCCTATTATATATTCACTGACCCGTTATATTCCTATTATATAATCACATACCCGTTATATTCCTATTATATAATCACTGACCCTTTATGTTCCTATTATATAATCACTGACCCTTTATGTTCCTATTATATAATCACTGACCCTTTATGTTCCTATTATATATTCACTGACCCGTTATATTCCTATTATATATTCACTGACCCGTTATATTCCTATTATATAATCACTGACCTGTTTTATTCCTATTATATAATCACTGACCCGTTATATTCCTATTATATAATCACTGACCCTTTATGTTCCTATTATATAATCACTGACCCTTTATGTTCCTATTATATAATCACTGACCCTTTATGTTCCTATTATATATTCACTGACCCGTTATATTCCTATTATATAATCACTGACCCGTTATATTCCTATTATATAATCACTGACCCATTATATTCAGTGTGTAAATAGTTACCCTTCTTATTTGAAAATGTTTAAAATGTTCATTTTTTTTGGGGGGGGGGTATGTTAGAATGGCATTTGAGTGTTTTGTATATAGTAATTTACTTCAAAATGTATCACTGTACCAATTCGGCCACTTGGGTACATTTGGGCAACTTGTGTGGGACACCTGGGTGACGACATGCTCAATGTCATGTAGCTCACTCATTCCTGAAGATATCTTTCTAAAACTTTTTTCAAATACTGTTGCCATCTTATGTTCTCCATTTTTACCACCCCCAGCATCCTATCTGTATGTTTGGATGTTCTTGTTCAGTTGAAAGATGATGCAGCAACAATAAAAACAGAAAACTTATGTTTATTTCCTTGTATTTTCTTCTACCAGATCTATGGTGTTTGTCAGGATTTGGCCAGGGTTGTTCCAGTTGTTTGTCAGTAGATGTCCCCATTGTGCTTTTTGTCCCTGTGTTTTTCCCTTGATCCCCATTATTGTTTGCACCTGTGTCTCGTTTCCCCTGATTGTATTTAAACCCTTTGTTTCCCTCAGTTCTGTGCTCTGTGTTTGTATGTTAGCACCCTGCCCTAGTGTTCTGTGTGCTCTTGTCGATTCCGGGTAACGTTCTTGTGGTATTCTGTTTTTTGTTTTTGTTTAGTTTTGGTGAGTTTCTTTTTAGGTCTTTTTGTGTTTTACCTTCCACCTTTTGGATTTGCCATTTTTTATTTTAGGATTTTTTCTTTATTAAATACACCGTCTTAAGTACTGCTGTGTCTGCCTCATCTTCTGGGTTCTGCTGTCTATTCGTGGCTCAGTTGGTTAAGTGACTGTTTCTCACTCCGGAGACCCAGGTTCGAAACCGGGTCCTGACAGTGTTCTATTCTCCTACATTCAATTCACATTTACACAACATTCAGAGTGTTTTCTTTCAAATGGTACCACGAATATGTATATCCTTGCTTCTGGGCCAGAGCTACAGGCAGTTAGATTTGGGTATGTCTTCAGGCGGAAATTGGAAAAAGTGGAGGGGTAGCTTTAAGAGGTTTTATAGTAATGGGTAGCTAGCTATTATACTGAAATGTATAATTATCTTTTTGATCTCTTACCTTTTATATCCAGTGGAGTTACATAAAGGTGGAAAATTAATTATTGACACTGTGGAATAATGTTTCCGAATTTAAATTAAGGTATTTGGTGTTTCAGAATTGTTTTGAGTTTTATTTTTTTTCAAGTTGACCTCAACATGATCTGTGTTGACATGATCTGACATGATCTGTGCTGAAAGTTACAGGGCTGTGATCAGTGGCTACAGTATTTGTGTGTAAATTACCCCATGTGTCCATGAAAGACCTAGGTCACAGAATCCTATGATGTGGAAAGTCATTTATATACTGTAGTTCGGATATTTCCGCTTCTATAGGGGTAGTCATGGTCACTGAGCCTGGACAAATATCTCAACAGTGTATCTGTGTGATAGTCATTGAGAGACTGGACTGGACTAAGGTTAATGTGATCTATGTTATAATCATTGAGAGATTGTACTGGACTAAGGTTAATGTGATCTATGTTATAGACATTGAGAGACTGGACTAAGGTTAATGTGATCTATGTTATAGACATTGAGAGTCTGGACTGGATTTCTCTGTGCACGTCATAGTGTTGAATGAGCCATTTTGTCTTTTAAATTATTATGTTTTCAACTTGAGCTTCATGTGTTGCCAACACGGCCCTACAACTATCATTTAAGGCAAAGTTGTTGAGATGGTGAAAATCCCTTCACATACCTGGGGATAACCATCAACAGCATACACAACACAGCTTTATACCACTGGACTGTTGTGGTTGATAAGCATTGAGATAGCAACACACTGTTCCCCATGCACTGTGCTCCATTGCATTAAAAGATCAAATAGATCTAACTGCTGCTGTTTTTCTGACTAATCAACTCAGTGTTTCTGTGCAGTAGTCTATCTCCACATGCTCTCAGTCTTCCAAAAATAACAAACTATGAAATGATTACGCATAGAGATAGAGAGCATTTTACAATCTAGCTGCACATGCAGTTGAATGAAAAGTTACTTTTGTAGCCTCTGTCCTGATTAACTACTGCACTGGAGTTTAGTCAATTTATTCTCAGGTTGCAGGTATTGGTGCCTGACTGTAAGAAATCTCCTCTATTCAGCTAAATCACACCGGACAGTAACACTGTAAGTCGCTCTGGATAAGAGCGTCTGCTAAATGACTTAAATGTAAATGTAACACACAGACTCGCTTTACCCTACAACTGTGTGTTTTTGCTATTCATGACGCAAACTTCAGTCTTTCTGGAATTTACTGTGGATTTCAAATGTATATCATTGAGTCTTCAGTGCTGCTATGTGTTGAAAATCATTTATAGTATTATTGCTCACAAATGTATCACTGTCTCGCCCTGACCTTAGAGATCATATTCATGTCTCTATTTTGGTTTGGTCAGGGCGTGAGTTGGGGTGGGCATTCTGTTGTTTTTCTATGTTTTCTTTTCGTTTGGCCTGGTATGGTTCCCAATCAGAGGCAGCTGTCTATCGTTGTCTTTGATTGAGAACCATACTTAGGCAGCCTTTTCCCACCTGGTGTTTGTGGGTAGTTGTTTCTGTTTTGTGTTGTCACCTTTCAGGACTGTTTTGATTTTTCGCTGTTTCACTTTGTTATTTTGTGTTCAGTTATATTAAATTAACATGGACACTTACCATGCTGCGTTTTGGTCCGATCTTTCATGTTCCTCAGATGAAGATGATCGTTACAATCACATTGAATACATACTGTATATTGTCAGGACCCGGTTACGAACCTGGGTCTCCGGAGTGAGAAACAGTCACTTAACCAACTGAGCCACGAATAGTCAGCAGAACCCAGAAGATGAGGCAGACACAGCAGTACTTAAGATGGTGTATTTAATAAAGTAAAAGGAGAAGTCCTTCAATACAAAAAATGGCAAATCCAAAAGGTGGTAGGAATAGCACAAAAAAGCCTCAAGAGATACTCAAAAACAAAATTCCACAAGAGCATCCACCGGAATCGACAAGAATACACAGAACACTAGGGCTGGGTGCTAACATACAAACACAGAGCACAGAACTGAGGGAAACTAAGGGTTTAAATACAATCAGGGGAAACGAGGCACAGGTGCAAATAATAATGGGGAACAAGGGAAAAAACATAAGGTCAAAAAGCACAATGGGGGCATCTAGTGACCAAAACCCGGAACAACCCTGGCCAAATCCTGACAGTATATATTACAGTACATGTACTGTAATTCCCTAAATGTGTCACGTTCTGACCTTAGTTCCTTTGTTTTGTCTTTGTTTTAGTATGGTCAGGGCGTGAGTTGGGGTGGGGAGTCTGTTTGTTTTTCTATGTTGGTTTTTGAGTTTGGCCTGGTATGGTTCTCAGTCAGAGGCAGGTGTTGTTACTTGTCTCTGAGAATCATACTTAAGTAGCCTTTTTCTACTTGTGTTTGGTGGGTGTTTGTTTTCTTTTTTTTTGTGTCATCACTAGACTGGACTGTTTCGTTTGTTCATTCTTCCTAGTTGTTATTTTGTTTAGTGTTCAGTTTTGATGATATTAAAAATCATGAACACTTACCACGCTACACCTTGGTCCTCACCTTCTTCCACCGACGACGGCCGTTACAAAATGTGTATTTATCTTAAATTATAAACTGGGAGCGTCGAGCCCTGAATGCTGATTGGCTGACAGCCGGGGTATATCAGACCGTATACCACGGGTATGATATAACATGTATTTTTACTGCTCTAATTACATTGGTTACCTGTTTATAATAGCAATAGCAAGGCACCTCTGTTTTTTTATGTATGGCGAATATACCTAAGGTCTGTGTCCAGGCACTCCGCATTGCATTGTTTATCTTAAAAATATACAAGTAAAACATTGTGAAGTATAACTTCAAACCATACAGCTCTAATGATATATTCTATGATCCCATCATTGCAAATGTACAGATTTCAGATTGGGACAAAGCTGGCTCCATATTCATGCATCTCTGTCTATGCAGTGAAGTTAATCTGTTCGGTGCAAACCATAATCTTTATTAGAAAGGGGGGCAGTTAGTTTAGTGGTTGGGCCAGTCACCAAAAGGTTGCTGGTTTGAATCCCCGCGCCCACTCGGTCAAAATTCTATTGATGTGCCCTTGAGCAAGGCACTTCACTCTAATTGCTCTGGATAAGAGCGTCTGATAAATGCATTGACGTTTTAGTCCATCATAGATTGGCCTAGAATACTGTGTTTTTTTGTTGGGTGGATTATAACATTGTGTGAAGGGAAATGCACACAGTTTAAGTGATTGTAGAGAAGGAGAAAAGGAATTACTCTGTCTGCAAGGCTCTAATAACAGGAGGGAAAATTGGTATCTTCGTTAGAGAGACAATTCAATTTAAAGAGTGGCTGCGGTTCTGGGTTTTCTGGACTTCGTCCTGCTTTTGTAAAAAAATATGGAGATTTGTGCACATGCGGGATCCACTAGCCTACCTCCTTTCAGCTGCTGCTCAGTGCTCAGTGCTCAGTGCTCAGTCACTCCATAACTCCACTGCCGCTTGTACACAAAACAGTTAGAACAAACTTAGTTATTTGTCTGTTGTAACCGTAGGCTATTACAAACATAAGCACGACACAAACAGTATTCATGTTATTTTTCAGGAGGGGAGTTACATGCAGATATTAAGGGAAAGCCTTACATTTACAAGGCTTGCTGTTTAAAGTAGCTGGAACAAAGCATCAGAGCCTTGACTGAAAGGCAAGTTCCTCAATCTCTGATGTTTATCAGTTCTTTGAGAGTGCAGTTTTATTTAGTTAGTTTCTATTTATTTTATAGTATTATTTAGGATCATCCCAGATTCTTACAAACTTTTTGAGAAATAAACCAAATCTTTTGATAACAACACAGTGTGTGAGTCTAGCAATACCACCCTGCTGGCTCTCATATGAAGTTAAGTTTTTATATTTTTTTTTTTATATATATAGCCCTTCGTACATCAGCTGATATCTCAAAGTGCTGTACAGAAACCCAGCCTAAAACCCCAAACAGCAAGCAATGCAGGTGTAGAAGCACGGTGGCTAGGAAAAACTCCCTAGAAAGGCCAAAACCTAGGAAGAAACCTAGAGAGGAACCAGGCTATGTGGGGTGGCCAGTCCTCTTCTGGCTGTGCCGGGTGGAGATTATAACAGAACATGGCCAAGATGTTCAAATGTTCATAAATTACCAGCATGGTTGAATAATAATAAGGCAGAACAGTTGAAACTTGAGCAGCAGCACGGTCAGGTGGACTGGGGACAGCAAGGAGTCATCATGTCAGGTAGTCCTGGGGCATGGTCCTAGGGCTCAGGTCCTCCGAGAGAGAGAAAGAAAGAGAGAATTAGAGAGAGCATATATGGGGTGGCCAGTCCTCTCCTGGCTGTGCCGGGTGGAGATTATAACAGAACATGGCCAAGATGTTCAAATGTTCATAAATGACCAGCATGGTCGAATAATAATAAGGCAATAAGTAGGTCTACACCTTGTTGATACCTGGATGGGAGACCAGATTCTGCTGTAAGTGCAAGTGGTGTTGGAGGGCCAGTAGAAGGTACTCATCAGTGGTGTTGGAGGGCCAGTAGAAGGTACTCATCAGTGGTGTTGGAGGGCCAGTAGAAGGTACTCATCAGTGGTGTTGGAGGGCCAGTAGAAGGTACTCATCAGTGGTGTTGGAGGGCCAGTAGAAGGTACTCATCGGTGGTGTTGGAGGGCCAGTAGAAAGTACTTATCAGTGGTGTTGGAGGGCCAGTAGAAGGTACTCATCAGTGGTGTTGGTGGACCAGTAGAAGGTATTCATCAGTGGTGTTGGTGGACCAGTAGAAAGTACTCATCAGTGGTGTTGGTGGATCAGTAGAAGGTACTCATCGGTGGTGTTAGAGGGCCAGTAGAAAGTACTCATCGGTGGTGTTGGAGGGCCAGTAGAAAGTACTCATCAGTGGTGTTGGAGGGCCAGTAGAAGGTACTCATCGGTGGTGTTGGATGGCCAGTAGAAGGTACTCATCCCTATAACTAAGGACCAGATCCTGATACATCAATGTATGCCATCATTGTGAATTTACACACAGGGTTTGACTCATGGTCATTAACAATCCCATGGCACATGTTGCAAGTGAAGGGGTGCTAATCGGTGTCGTGGATTACCATTTCCAACCGAGCAGCCCATAATACTATGGCTACCTCAGCTCCCAGTTGGATCATTCAATCCCTTTTATCTCTGAAATTCTTCCCCAAGTCATTGCTGCATATTTCAATGTGTTCTTATTCAACTTAATATACTACTGAGGGTTAGCTAAAATACTGACTTACTGAAAGAAAACATAATATATAATATATGGTCTACACAATTTCCTTTGCATTGCATAATTTCAATTAAAAACTGGAGTGGCCTGTTCGTCAAGTATACAACATTAAGCTGAGCAAAATCTAGTTTAATATAGGATGCATTTTAAAGGGAAAATCCTTAGTGCTTCCATGTTGGATTCATATGAATTAAGGATATCTACTCATTGATTTGTGAAGAATATAACTTATAAATGCCTAATGAACTTAGTTCAGCTGTCATACCCCATCAGAACCCAAAATACGAGCTTGCTGTACTCCAAATCAAATCAAATCAAATGTATTTATATAGCCCTTCGTACATCCGCTGATATCTCAAAGTGCTGTACAGAAACCCAGCCTAAAACCTCAAACAGCAAGCAATGCAGGTGTAGAAGCACAGGTGTAGAAGCAATCTTTGTAAATATTGTAAATGTAATAAAAACACTGCACAGACTCAATGTGCTTAACTATAATTTTGATATCTTGGTTGGTCAGACCTTGCATCAATAGCTCTGTCTATGAATTTAAGAGTGGTTACATTTCTCCAGGCCCACCTCTCAGCTTTTTACCAAAACAGAGGTGGGGTAGCCTTTGTTGTTGTTTCAACTGTGGATTTCGCCTTTAAACCAATCTAAAGGTGGAATTGAATCAGGCTCATGTCATCAACGTCCAATCCATCACAGACGAACAAAACGGTATGCATCACAACTAGCTAACCAGTTTGTAGAGTTCTTTAGGTGTATTTTAGTATTTAAAAAAGTAAACTCTGGCTTTTATGTGATACAATCATCCACCTAATCTCATTCACCATAAGGTTACCTTCCACCTTTCGCACTCAGAAAACCCAACAGGGAACAGGCCCCTGCTCTCAGCATCTGTGGCAAAGGATGTTTTAAATCTGAAACTCATATCAAAATGTAAGCAATTTCCATGCTGATGGACCTTCATATCAGCCTCAGTCAGAGAAGCTTCACCTGAACATTTCTGCCATCAATATTTCAGAGACATTCCATGCGAGTCTTCTTTTGACTGCTGGTGTGATGAGCTGTGATGGTGATGGATATGGTGGTGCCGTGCTCTTCTGCACTCGTAATGCAGGGCCTCATTTCACGAATAAGAAAAAATGGCCCGATGCACACTTTCCGTGAGTACTCTTTTTGAAATGCAATTTTCAACTATAATGAAATCTGAATTAATGTGTTAACAACAATATGAGATCATCGGGTGTAATATCCAGAATACAAAAAGTATAAAGATAGAACAATCAGTGTTTCAGTGACCTATGGCCCTACTTTTTAATAATCAAATGGCCGTCCTCAGAGAGGTAGTTGATACATGATAGAGACCTTAGAGTAGAGGTGAGGCAAGTTTTAGTTAAACTATTCTTAGGTCTGTGAGTTCGGGAGATCTGGTTGAAAAACTACATTGACTAATTCAAACAGAGACTCTACCAATTATAATGAGTTAAATGTATGTGGAAATTGTTTTTTTTTTGCACGTTTTCTAGCTGCAAAAAATCACCCTGAAAGGTGGCACTTGATGTCCAGATGTATGTCAATTTGTTATCACCCCATGATCTGTCGCTTTAAATATGCAGCTTGCTGGCACTTCCAGTAGATCTGCAACGTTAACCCGAGTACGTTGACGTCACTAAACTTTTCCACCATATGTGTGTTGAGATGAGATGAGGCATGAGAGGGTGGGTTGATGTTGTATCACCGAGGACCATCTTTCAGGACAGCCTGTTAACTGTCGTGTTGTAATGTAAGTCAATTCATATTTTTTTCATACGTTTTTGGAATTGGATTAGGTAGGCTACACTTGTTTCAATAGTTTTGTGTTTGGATGTTGATCGAGTCGCATGTTTGTGTAGCCTTTTGTTGTTTTCTGTACAAAACACGTCCGCGCAGCCTAGTGAAGAATAATAATGAACTTCTTGCAAGTGCAAAATATGTCGAACTTCATACATTTGCTATCAATTTATTTGTAGTGCGGATAGGTCCATTCTATTTTCACATATTCTCAATGTTACTCCGTGATGTTGACAATAAACTTTGTAGCGCGCACTCGGACAGACAGGTTGATTTGCTTCAACGTGGATGCGAGCGTCAAGTGGCACGAAGTTTTACTGTTGGTAGACATCACGACAGAAGGCAATACTGTATTGAGTGCAATGCTACATATTTGCAATTCGTCTATTGGAATCATGTTCCACAACTGCATGCATAAATCAAGCCACCTAGACACCGTATTTCAGTGCACGCGGGAGGTGCACGCGGAAGGTACATTTTCATTATTGCAGTTTATAAAGACCAGATATAATATAACGGTGTTATTACCAGTTGTAACGGTGTTACCTTGTCATTTCACTGTGGTAAGCCATACTGCTTAAAAACAGTTGCTTGTCGATTTTTCAGACTTTCAGAGAATATGTAATTGCCATACAAATTGTACATTTCATTAAACAGCTGATGAAAAAAAAATATATATATATTGCCTACTACTAGGACCTATTTCAATATTGGTGATGTTGTATGTTTATTTCAGACATGTGTGACTGCAGTTGTCATTGTCACTGAGTAAGCTCTGTTTTTCACACTTTCACCATGGTACCTTCAGCAGCTTCATACTGGTCATTACTTTGCACTATTTCATCCATGGGGGCAGTCTTTTGCATTTTGCCAAAGATCTGGATTTATTTTCTATTTATTTAACTAGGCAAGTCAGTTTAAGAACAAATTCTTATTTACAATGACGGCCTACTGAGGAACACTGCTTTGTTCAGAGGCAGAATGACAGATTTTTACCTTGTCAGCTTGGGATTCGATACAGCAGCTGGCCCAACGCTCTAACCACTGGGCTACCTGCCATCCCAATTTGTCCTCCAGTGTTTGGGGCAGTGTAGAGATACCTCAGGCACTGTAGTTTTCACCCTGAGGCAAAAGAGGAGCTCCGAATGGAAAGGACATGCAGTCCACGTTTACCTCTCAGAGAACTGTTTATTGCTCTCAGTGCCAAAATGAACTCTGTCCACTAGAGGACATGTGGCATGTCTTTTTGTGGTCATATTTCACATGGTTAATGTACTGCATGATGCTGTCTGTGTCTTGTTCACCGACCATGTCTCATACACCATTTCCATTGATGTATGTTTTGATCTCTGAAGTAGTATTGTAGTGTCTGTGGTAATTTGATGAATTGTATAGCCATTACTGCTCTGTTAAAGCTAGAAACATGAGCATTTCGCTGCACCTGCAATACCATCTGCAAATCTGTGTACGCAACCAACAAACGTTGATTTGATTCGATCGATTTACTTTTTTTTTTAGAAACATGTCCACCTACCAAACAATGTCTGTTACAGTGACCATTACCTGAGAAACAAGGATATTTAGATTAATGTATCTGGGCAAACAATGTTTCCATTGTGAGCAACTGAAACCTGTCTTGATGCCATGTGCAATGCCTTTAGGCTCTTACACAGTGAATTCTACCCCTTTTGCAAATCATTGTGAATGAGCCTTTAAAGCCCAGGATAAAGCAGAGAGCCAACTGATCTTTCTTTCAATTTTCAGTGGTCCTACATGACCGCGAGAGAAGTAGAAGCGGTCATGGAACACTGGGTAGGATTGGAGCGCATAGTTAAATTAAGGTCATAATATAAGCGAAGCGACAAAAAAACAACATGTTATTCAGCTAAAACCCCCTGTACTGGCATGTAGGCTAAGGCTACAATGTGTCGTCACAGTTTTGCTGGGTTTAGGAACGTTCCACTGAACTATACCGTACGGAGTCATGCGGAGTTCTGTGAAGGATGCATTTGAAACAAGTCAAGCACCGTCAGTCAGATGTGTGTTGTGTCTGCAATGGCACTTGTTTGAAGTGCAGAAGACTATAGGGAGGAATTCCCACAGTAATTTAGGTTGACACAGGTTTGGTATATTGACTCAACTGTAGACTGTGCAGAATAACATTCTATCTGATCTAGATTGACTCAACCGTAGAGTGTGCAGAATAACATTCTATCTGATCTAGATTGACTCAACTGTAGACTGTGCAGAATAACATTCTATCTGATCTAGATTGACTCAACCGTAGAGTGTGCAGAATAACATTCTATCTGATCTAGATTGACTCAACCGTAGAGTGTGCAGAATAACATTCTATCTGATCTAGATTGACTCAACCGTAGAGTGTGCAGAATAACATTCTATCTGATCTAGATTGACTCAACCGTAGAGTGCAGAATAACATTCTATCAAATCAAATCAAATTTTATTTGTCACATACACATGGTTAGAAGATGTTAATGCGAGTGTAGCGAAATGCTTGTGCTTCCAGTTCCGACAATGCAGTAATAACCAACAAGTAATCGAACTAACAATTCCAAAACTAATATCTTATACACAGTGTAAGGGGATAAAGAATATGTACATAAAGATATGAATGAGTGATGGTGCAGAGCAGCATAGGCAAGATACAGTAGATAGTATCGAGTACAGTATATACATATGAGATGAGTATGTAAACACAGTGGCATAGTTAGTGGCTAGTGATACATGTATTACATAAGGATGCAGTAGATGATAGAGTACAGTATATACGTATACATATGAGATGAATAATGTAGGGTATGTAAACATTATATTAGGTATCTGATCTAGATTGACTCAACCGTAGAGTGTGCAGAATAACATTCTATCTGATCTAGATTGACTCAACCGTAGAGTGTGCAGAATAACATTCTATCTGATCTAGATTGACTCAACTGTAGAGTGTGCAGAATAACATTCTATCTGATCTAGATTGACTCAACTGTAGAGTGTGCAGAATAACATTCTATCTGATCTAGATTGACTCAACTGTAGTGTGCAGAATAACATTCTATCTGATCTAGATTGACTCAACCGTAGAGTGTGCAGAATAACATTCTATCTGATCTAGATTGACTCAACTGTAGAGTGTGCAGAATAACATTCTATCTGATCTAGATTGACTCAACCGTAGACTGTGCAGAATAACATTCTATCTGATCATCAGCGTATAGGCTAACTCAAAGCTGCCATTTTCTGCCTCTTGCTCCTTAGATCTTAGTCTTGACAAGCCTAAATTTTTTTATGGTAAGTTGATGCATTTTCTTTCATTAGATGTTTTAAATGTTAGAGAATGCTGTGTCATCAAAATTACATTTCATTCAGTGACTAATTGATATTGACTTAAAGAGAATGGACAGGATCTTAAACACTTACAAATAATTCATAATATATTGTACAAATTCGAATTTATAACAAAAACATATTGCAGGATCTTAAAAAAAGAATTGCAGGACGTAACATATAAGAAATGGAGGATTTGGCCAATCTTCGGGTACCCGTTTTGGCTCGTTAGCACTGCTTTTAAAACTACTGACTGAAATGATACAAAAACATTAAAATGCTTCTTTAATAGTTTTGTCACTTAGCCATTGTGCCAGGGTTGAGGATTTCCCTTTGCCCAACCTTACAGCAACAACAGTATTCTCCTCAGTGTACTCAGTCAACACTTTCAGTGGTCTTTCCAGTCTGTCTGAGTCTTAGACCATACTCACGCGGACTGATAACATCATCGCATTCAGCCGATGCTTACTATCCCTCACTGTCACTGAGATCTCACTGAGATCTCCATCACTCCAAGCCTGGGAGCTGCCTCTATCACTTACTGCTGCATTCTATTGGTCAGAGTTTACTTTTAACCCCATCCTTATAACAGAAAAATATATATCTTGAACCAAATAGGCCCACTCTGTCACGCCCTGGTCTTAGTATTTTGTGTTTTCTTTATTATTTAGGTCAGGCCAGGGTGTGACATGGATTTATGTGGTTTATTTTGTCTGGGGTTGTTTGTGGTTATGGGATTGTGGTTAGAGTAGTACTCTAGGTAAGTCTATGGTTGCCTAGAGTGGTTCTCAATCAGAGGCAGGTGTTTATCGTTGTCTCTGATTGGGAAACATATTTAGGCAGCCATTTTCTTTAGGTCTCTTGTGGGTGATTGTTCCTGTCTTTGTGGCTGTGGCACCAGATAGGACTGTTTCGTTTTTCACGGTTCTTGTTTTGTAGATTGTTGTATTTTCATCTTTATTAAAGATGTACAAAACTAACCACGCTGCATTTTGGTCCGCCTCTCTTTCACCAGAAGAAAACCGTTACACACTCCTAATGTGACTAGTAATTGAGGTAACTTAAAAGGTGATGGACACTCAGTGGAGAACCTGCACTCATCTCAAAGAAATGCTAATAACTAATATCATGTCTGCGTGCAGGCAATAATGACATGTCTAAATTGTTCTTTCTTTAATGGAGGACAGTGTGTGGCAGGAGCGAGTCAGTGAAACAGAGACATTTGATGTTTTTGTCTTGCTTGACTTGTGCATTGACTCCCTGAAATGTCAAAGCTTTGAATTTCAGATGTAATGAGTGAATTAATCCTCTGTGCACTTATTACACATCTCAATTAATCATTGCCCCTTGCCAATGATGTGGCGGAAAGTTATTAGGTCCTGTAATATTCCCCCCTTCGGTAATTATAAAGTATTTTGTCTTAACTTTTCCAGGCAGATGGGCATTGTTGTTATTGAATAAAGACTTTCCAAGCTGTGACGGGGACCCTTTGTTATTCAAACAATGTATGGAACTGGAAGTGTTTTGGAACCACCCGAGCTACTGTATCAAAAATAATACTGCTCAACTCCCAGGCACACTTTATAATGTCTTTCAATGTCAATGTTTTCTTAATGTCTCAATTGACTGCACTTTTGTGTGTTTTCTACTTCTGTACAAATACTTTGCATTGGGAAAGCATTGTAAAACAATCACAGACTGAGTTGTAAAAGAGTAGTACATTTCTGAAAATACATTTTGTGTGAAATCATGTTGGAATGAAAACATTCTAATATTCATAACCTCATAGAAAAAACATACTGTGAATGAAGTTAAGAACCACAGGGATGCTGGTCCTTGTTGACTCCAAAGCTCGCCACATTTGTGTCAAGTTGTTTGGATGTCCTTTTTGTGGTGGACCATTCTTGATAAACACAGGAAACTGTTTAGGGTGAAAAACCCAGCAGCGTTGCAGTTCTTCACACAAACCTGTGTGCCTGGAACCTACTACCATAACCCTTTCAAAGGCACTTCAATATTTTGTCTTGCCCATTCAACCTCTGAATGGCACGCATACACATACACCATGTCTGAAAGCTTAAACATCCTTCTTTAACCTGGCTCCTCCCCTTCATCTACACTGATTGAAGTGGATTTAACAAGTGACATCAATAAGGGATCACAGCTTTCACCTGGATTCACCTGGTCAGTCTGTGTCATGGAAAGAGCAGGTGTTCTTATTGTTTTGTATACTCCGTGTAAATATATATGTTATCCACCGTATAATAACACATTTAACAGCTCATACATGACAAGTAAATAAGCATTATACCTTGTTGGTTTTAAATATGTTAATTAAATATCTTACAATGTCCTTGTTATTAACGTATTTCATGTGTACCGCTACATTCTTTGGTCTGGTACTAAATGTGTATTATTCTCTGAGCACAGCCAGACTGTCGGGATGTCCTTTAAAAACAAGCTCTCAACAGTTTGATCACCAAGGAAGTGGTGACCACTGTACAAGGGCGGTCAGAGACACAATATATCACTTTGCATAGGTTCTGGTGTTCCACCAACGTCAGCGGGGAAATGGCTTTGTAAGATTTCATTATTTGTGAGACCAGAGCAACCAGAAATGAATTCTTAGAGCATTGTAATACAGTGGCAGCATGCTATGCCACTGATTATAGTTACAAGTTAAGTATAACTATAATAAATCTAAGATGTATCCAACCAATTGTATGCAGCTCGGGGCTCATGTTATGCATTTGGCTAGATGTCAACAGAGACATTCAGTCCCCTCCTGGATCAAGATCCCTGTTGCCTAAATAGTTTTGTGTCAAAGAACCTTCCCTCTCGGTCTCGAGTGAGCCCCACCTCAGTAGGCTAGGTCCTGGGTACTCGTACCAGATCCGTCTCAGCGGATGTCCATTAATTCAGAGTTGAACATCGGCACACACGTTCAAAAGTCCTCCACGTGCTTTCCAGTCTTTGTTCATATCAGACACAGCTACGTCATTGTTAGCAAAGAAAGGTTTACAAAGGCCTACACTATGGAGCTGCTTGCTTGTCAAGACATGAACATTATTTACACAAATCACTGGTTAAATACAAAGTGAATATTGTAATAATGCTATTCTGTAGTCTAGCACTATATAATTGTTTAAAAAACAGATTAATTCCCAAAGTCGTTCATTTATCAGCTGAACATCAACTGTTGGGTGAAAAGAGCAGCAAATCCTCATACAGAAGATTGCTGCTCAGAAAGAAATATGTTCTAATAATCCCAGTCACTGCATACCATTCCTAAATGCAATCTCGGGAAAACACAACAGTTTTGATGGTAATTACTGAAAAGAGGGGGATCCCAGCTGCATCAGACAGGTGATCATGCTTCAGTCATGTAGCCACCATGCTGCATCAGACAGGTGATCATGCTTCAGTCATGTAGCCACCATGCTGCATCAGACAGGTGATCATGCTTCAGTCATGTAGCCACCATTGTGCATCAGACAGGTGATCATGCTTCAGTCATGTAGCCACCATGCTGCAACAGACAGGTGATCAGTCATGTAGCCACCATGCTGCATCAGACAGGTGATCATGCTTCAGTCATGTAGCCACCATGCTGCATCAGACAGGTGATCAGTCATGTAGCCACCATGCTGCATCAGACAGGTGATCATGCTTCAGTCATGTAGCCACCATGCTGCATCAGACAGGTGATCAGTCATGTAGCCACCATGCTGCATCAGACAGGTGATCATGCTTCAGTCATGTAGCCACCATGCTGCATCAGACAGGTGATCATGCTTCAGTCATGTAGCCACCATGCTGCATCAGACAGGTGATCATGCTTCAGTCATGTAGCCACCATGCTGCATCAGACAGGTGATCATGCTTCAGTCATGTAGCCACCATGCTGCATCAGACAGGTGATCATGCTTCAGTCATGTAGCCACCATGCTGCATCAGACAGGTGATTTTTTTTTTTTACCTTTATTTAACCAGGCAAGTCAGTTAAGAACAAATTCTTATTTTCAATGACGGCCTGGGAACAGTGGGTTAACTGCCTGTTCAGGGGCAGAACGACAGATTTGTACCTTGTCAGCTCGGGGGTTTGAACTCGCAATCTTCCGGTTACTAGTCCAACGCGCTAACCACTAGGCTACCCTGCCGCCCCATGCTGCATCAGACAGGTGATCATGCTTCAGTCATGTAGCCACCATGCTGCATCAGACAGGTGATCATGCTTCAGTCATGTAGCCACCATGCTGCATCAGACAGGTGATCATGCTTCAGTCATGTAGCCACCATGCTGCATCAGACAGGTGATCATGCTTCAGTCATGTAGCCACCATGCTGCATCAGACAGGTGATCATGCTTCAGTCATGTAGCCACCATGCTGCATCAGACAGGTGATCATGCTTCAGTCATGTAGCCACCATGCTGCATCAGACAGGTGATCATGCTTATTTCTAAAATAGCACAACTGCCTGATAATATGGACCATGTACAAGCCCCAAAGATTTTCATCAATATGTTATTGGGCACATTTCTGGAGGGGAACATTACATTTGAAATGGTTTAATATAGGCTATAATGTATGTCATCATTGAGGGGGGTGGGGGTGGGGGGGGGGGGGGGTGATTTTATTTTTGTTTTCTAACCAATCAGTGTAAATATCAGATTTTATGGTAGGCTATAAAAGGTACTGGCCCAGGCTGCAAATGAAACATGAGATCACCAACGATTTAAATTCTGCGTGCAAAACTAGCTTTTCATTTGATCTTGGCCCTGGCCAGTAATTTTCTCATTTGGGCCACTGTCAAATTTACAATGACTTATAGCGACCTTTAATAAAATGACTCTTGTTGACTTCATGCATATTTGGAATTGAACGTTCAATCTGCATCACATTTTCCTCACACATGTCCTTGTAAACTGCAGTGTATTAACGAAGCAACTAACTATAAGCGTTGTAATAATTTATTTTTACCCCTAATCTTTGACAGTAACATGAATAAACTTTTAATAGTTTGGTGTCAAAGGTGATGTAAAGCTTAATAAAATGCAGACCGTCATCATGGTTATATGATGTCAGGTCTATATTGGTGTCTCGATTCAGTCGAGCATTGCAGATCTTTTCCCCCATGGTTTAAACAAAATGACAAAATGGTTGTGGGGACTGTAAGAACCTATTTTTACTAGTTTAACTAGTTTTCATGAGACGTGTGTTTTTTTATTTTTTTTATTTATTTCACCTTTATTTAACCAGGTAGGCAAGTTGAGAACAAGTTCTCATTTACAATTGCGACCTGGCCAGGATAAAGCAAAGCAGTTCGACACATACCACAACACAGAGTTACACATGGAGCAAAACAAACATACAGTCAATAATACAGTAAAAACAAGTCTATATACAATGTGAGCAAATGAGGTGAGAAGGGAGGTAAAGGCAAAAAAAGGCCATGGTGGCAAAGTAAATACAATATAGCAAGTAAAACACTGGAGTGGTAGATTTGCAGTGGAAGAATGTGCAAAGTAGAAATAAAAATAATGGGGTGCAAAGGAGCAAAATAAATAAATAAAATAAATATAGTAGGGCAAGATGTAGTTGTTTGGCCTAAAATTATAGGTGGGCTATGTACAGGTGCAGTAATCTGTGAGCTGCTCTGACTGTTGGTGCTTAAAGCTAGTGAGGGAGATAAGTGTTTCCAGTTTCAGAGACTTTTGTAGTTCGTTCCAGTCATTGGTAGCAGAGAACTGGAAGGAGAGGCGGCCAAAGAAATGGGACCAACCTGCTTGCTGAATCCATAATTTTCTCATGCAGAATGTCTCAGAAGCTATAATTGCATACTCTGTGTATTTGGTTGGTCCTAATCTCCTGTGGGCATAGTCTGTGTTTAGACCAAGAGAATTTGCCAGGGCTGAATGGGGTGCTTGAGATCAGCATTTGTTCCAGGTTATTTGGACATATCAGGATTGTGTGAAGACAGTTTTTCCACTGCTTCACCTCGAGTGAGCCCACACGAATAGGGGGGGGACTTTGTTTTTGCAACAACTCTCAATTTCTAACACGTATGAACACAGAAGTTAATCTCGCAGCTGAACAAATTCTGTGAGATTAAACCTCCTGGGTTAACAGAGATTAGAATTGGATGTAGCCTAAAATATTAAACACTGCAGACCTTTCCATTCATGACCATGTTGGAGGAGCACTGCCTACTGTCACAGGTCAGAATGGTGTAGTAGTCAATTCACAGCTAAGGCAGAGAGGAAGTACATGATAAATGTTGTACAGTTTTCACATTTAGCAGACACTCTTATCCAGAGCGACTTACAGTAGTGAGTTAATACATTTTGATACTGGTCCCCTGTGGGAATTCAACCCATAACCCCAGCGTTGCAAGCATCATGCACTACCAACTGAACCTATAAACAGTTTGTTACTGCTTGTTTTGAGAGAAACAAATTCCCACATTTTCAAGTGTAATGTTTTGTATTTTTGAGATGTTTCGATGTCTTTTACTTCCTTAACCCTGATGTTTACTGTCATCTTGAATCCATGCTAAGGCCAATCCCACCACTAAAACTAAGTTAGAGTAGTCGCCATGAAGTTAAATTGATAAGGCTGTTAATTGTATAATTGAACAGGCTGTTGATTGTGGCCTGTGGAATGTTGTCCCACTCCTCTTCAATCGCTGTGCAAAGTTGCTGGAAATTGGCGGGAACTGTAAAACAGTTTCTGACAGTTTGTGTAGAAATTCTTCGGTTGTTCAAAGTCACAGTTTCATTAGCTGTTCGGGTTGCTGGTCTCAGACCATCCCACAGGCGAATAAGCCGGATGTGGAGGTCCTGGGCTGGCATGGTAACATTTGGTCTGCGGTTGTGAGGCCGGTTGGACGTACTGCCAAATTCTCTAAAATGATGCTTGAGGCGGCATATGGTAGAAAAATGAACATTCAATTCTCTGACAACACCTCTGGTGTACATTCCTGCAGTCAGCATGCCAATTGCATGCTCCCTCAAAACTCAAATCACATCAAGAAAGAACGTTCACCTCTTTTCACTGTTTTAATGTCGACCACTTATTGTCAAAACAAACTCACAGCAGTTGAATATCAATGAGTTTCAAAAAGTCACATCGTGGACATAGTTATACTTTTGAATGAATTAATAACAGTCTGCAAAATGTAATTTGTTGATGAATGTGTTATTGCTTTTTTAATTGATGAGGTAATAGAATATGGAACATAGCATTGCACAATTAGCTAGTTAGGATTCAAGATGGCTGCCTGTTCTGGATTAATTTATGTTATACATCTCTGCTGTACCAGAAGCTGCAACATTCCCTACACTTCCTTATCAGAAACAGCTTTCTCCAAGGATTCACATATGTGTATCTCATTTCTGTTATGGTTAGTATTGAGTGCATTAAGGCTATGCTTGAGGTTGTTTTGCAGTGTTAGATCAATGTATGCTGTGTTAGATCAATGTATGCTGTGTTAGATCAATCTATGCTGTGTTAGATCAATCTATGCTGTGTTAGATCAATCTATGCCGTGTTAGATCAATCTATGCCGTGTTAGATCAATCTATGCCGTGTTAGATCAATCTATGCTGTGTAAGATCAATGTATGCTGTGTTAGATCAGTCTATGCTGTGTTAGATCAATATATGCTGTGTTAGATCTGTTTTGATCTGGATTCAAAGGTTGAGTGTTTTTATCTCTTGTTCCCTTGTAATCGTGTTGTCCTCAAAACATCATTTTTTTCTTTGGAATGTCTATTTTTTACTCAAACAGACCTTGTAAAGGCGGCTCTGAGTTTTTAGTTCTCAGATCTCTTGTGGTATAGTGTGAGAACTTTATTACTTAGCCACCCATCGTGGAGTGGATTACGTGTCAAGTGTCTGCATTCACGGTAGCCTGGCAGACATTCACTTCGTTCAGCTCCACAGGAGTTGACGAAGAGCGTTCGGAGCTGACGGCTCACAGAACCCAGCTAAACAGAGCTAAGAAACAGTCTGGCATTGACATTACGACTGTTGGAAACACAGCAAGGCATGTCTTTTGTAGACCAACACCCCTTGAGAAATGACCGGCATGTATTTCTGAAAAGTTTCTCTTTCTATTTTTGTCAAAGAGAGCTTCTGAGAAGGAATCGATTTGTGAAAATATCACACTATGTGCAAAATGGCAGCTTTTAATGTCCACATAATTCCGTAATGACTTTTTATGTCTCTTTTATTTCTAGCAGGGTGCCATTCATATCACACTCATTAGTCTTGATTTCCCATTCATTTTCAAGCTCCCCAGCCTTGCGGCGCTTTGGCATTTTTCATTGCTTCTGACAACATGCCTGTAGTATCCTACTGCTCATAATGAATCGGGGAATTATCTGTATTTTATTGGTTTGTTTAGTGCTTTAGGGGGAAAGGGCTGATAGCTCCATTCGTCCTCTATGGGCCAGACTGCATATCTCATCGTGGCAGGCCTGAAACGTCTTTGGGTCATATATTTTGGCAAGGCTGCAGACGGTGTGATACATAACTTAGGTCCGATAAGTAAGTTATTCATTCTGGTTCCCTCAATCAGTCAAGGCTAGAGAGAACTCCCAGGCAGACGCCCTCATAAAGTTAATCCACATAAAAACTAATGAGATTTATAGGGTAACCATTACAATGCTGCCTCCTCGTGCAAAAATCATCCGTATTTACTCTGTTTAATGCTGTTGTTTATGCTCACAGTTGACTTGTCAGTACTCGAGGCCTGCAGATCAGGGTGTTGATTCAAAACTCTGAGCATCCTTTCTCTATCCTTGGATTAGTTGATTCATGGTTGATGTTCGAAGCGATTATCGCATTATTTTCTCAAAACATATTTTCTGTATTGAACTCTGAATGGATCAGGGTCATCTTTGCAGTATAGGCTACAGGCTTAATAGTATGGTTAGCTCACTGAAGATGATTGTTTATAGTGAAATGTTATTTACTGTCATAACCAAGGGCTGTGTGAGTGTGTGAAGTCAAGATGTACCAGTGTTGTATATTGCAATTGTATTTCTCACCTGACAAAGGTACACATTTTGTCTTTAAGGGTGTTAGACGTCATCAACTGGCTGAATAGGGTTGCAGAATTCTGGGAACTTTCAATAAATTCTCTGTTTTTCACAAAATCACAGTTGGAAGATTCCCGGAATCAGGAGAGAATAAACTGAACATTTAGAATCCTTCAACCAGGATTTCTGGAAAACCAGAGAAAACCAAAGTCCCTGGAATTTTGCAACCCTATGGCTGACAGAATCAAAGCCTTCCTTTCTCAGTGTTGTCCCACTAAGGATTTGAGTTCCTTTTGCTCCGGATACAATATTTATTTGAGCGACAGAATTAAAGTGCGATTCTAACTTGGGCTGTCAAACTGTAAAAATAATGAATCACGATTAATCGCATGATTTTCTGAAGTCAATCGCAATTAATCTCAACTTTTGAATTTGCTCAAATTTGTCCCTAAAATATATTTTTTTCATTTAAAAAGCAGTGCATTGAGTTACAGGCATACTGTACTATGCTTCGACTTTAATGGAGGGAAACAAAAAACCTTCTGTTTCAGAATGTTTTTAACAGGACCATAAACAACACAAACTTCACTGTAACGTACTATTACATGTATTAGCTAGTAATGCTCCCAATGTTTAATTAAGTAGGCCTACTCCCCCCACACACATACTGTTGAAGCTTCAGGCATTTTAAATTACTTCTCCCAATTTCTGATTAGAGGGCTGACTATAGGAGAAAATAACTGTCTCTATGAATAACAAGAACATAGGGCTTTTAACCCTCTACTGCCACATTTAGGTCCCCCCCCCACCACCACATATAATTATAAAGGTGAAATATAAATGAGTAGAAAAATTCATTACTTTTACAAGGTGGGCCTGAACTTGTATTTCACTGCCTCTCAAACCTGATTCTGGGTCAGGTTTTCTTTGCTGTCACTGTCCTCAAGCCGACTGGTGTCGTGTCTTTGGCTATGCCGGATTAAGTGATATGACATGCTATTCTATAAAATCCTTTCTCCGTAATTAATATTATCTGATTGAGCTAATCATGTAAATGTAATTAACTAGAGATTCGGGGCACCACAAAATAATATTTATAGAGCTGTTATCTTCTGAATAAACTCTTAAAGACCTAGTAATATTTTACATCAATAGCAGTCAATATTAATCGTCACCTTAATTCAGTCTCATCTGAAAGTTGTAAATTTTTGGTTAACTTCAGGAACCCTGGCTAACAAGTTGAATCAGTAATACAAAATTGCGTTTAATTATTTATTTACTAAATACCTAACGAATCACACAGAATTACATATACAAAGAATGAAATATACCTGGATTACAAATGACATCATAAAGGAAAACGTCCCTAGCGGGCGGAACAGATATGACAGCTGGTTACACAAAAGAAAAGGTTCTGGGTTTGAGTGAAAGAGCAGGAAGACTGAGAAACAAAGGGAGAAGCTGTGCTATCGTAAATACAATATCTTGTGCATTCTAAATTACTTCCCATTTGGAAAAGGAAAATGCAATAAATATTTACTCTGAGCTGCGCTTCGGTAGGTTGGATGGCCATGTTACCAAACCGAGTACTTTGAAGAATGTCTCTGGTAGTCAATTGCATACGTTGATAGTAACGTCATTGTGTGGTAGAGGGGATACTCTGTCTGTTCTTTCCTAGCCCGCGTTTGCAGCTGCTGTTGCTAAATCAATGGCTAGGAGGTATCACTTCTGTAGAGAATAAGAGTTCAAAGTTCTTACCATTTGCAACCAAATATCACGCTGAGGTTGGCTTAGTTCTGTAGTTGACATGTTAGTCCTTTTAACTCAGAGGCTGCAGACCTCACATCCTTGGAACAGGAGGTTATATTGTTGTCAATGCCATACAACACTCCTTCCGTGGCCTCCAACTGCTCTTAAACGCTAGTAAAACCAAATGCGTGCTTTTCAACCGATCGCTGCCTGCACCCGCATGCCCGACGAGCATCACCACCCTGGATGGTTCCGACCTTGAATATGTGGACACCTATAAGTACCTAGGTGTCTGGCTAGACTGTAAACTCTCCTTCCAGACTCATATCAAACATGTCCAATCGAAAATCAAATCAAGAGTCGGCTTTCTATTCTGCAACAAAGCCTCCTTCACTCACGCCGCCAAACTTACCCTAGTAAAACTGACTATCCTACCGATCCTCGACTTCGGCGATGTCATCTACAAAATTGCCTCCAACACTCTACTCAGCAAACTGGATGCAGTTTATCACAGTGCCATCCGTTTTGTCACTAAAGCACCTTATACCACCCACCACTGCGACTTGTATGCTCTAGTCGGCTGGCCCTCGCTACATATTCGTCGCCAGACCCACTGGCTCCAGGTCATCTACAAGTCCATGCTAGGTAAAGCTCCGCCTTATCTCAGTTCACTGGTCACGATGGCAACACCCATCCGTAGCACGCGCTCCAGCAGGTGTATCTCACTGATCATCCCTAAAGCCAACACCTCATTTGGCCGCCTTTCGTTCCAGTACTCTGCTGCCTGTGACTGGAACGAATTGCAAAAATCCCTGAAGTTGGAGACTTTTATCTCCCTCACCAACTTCAAACATGTGCTATCTGAGCAGCTAACCGATCGCTGCAGGTGTACATAGTCTATTGGTAAATAGCCCAACCATTTTCACCTACCTCATCCCCACACTGTTTTTATTTATTTACTTTTCTGCTCTTTTGCACACCAGTATCTCTACCTGTACATGACCATCTGATCATTTATCACTCCAGTGCTAATCTGCAAAATTGTAATTATTCGCCTACCTCCTCATGCCTTTTGCACACAATGTATATAGACTCCCTTTTTTGTACTGTGTTATTGACTTGTTAATTGTTTACTCCATGTGTAACTCTGTGTTGTCTGTTCACACTGCTAAGCTTTATCTTGGCCAGGTCGCAGTTGCAAATGAGAACTTGTTCTCAACTAGCCTACCTGGTTAAATAAAGGTGAAATAAATAAATAAATAAAAAAATATAGGAAGGGAGAGGAGGGCATGTTTGAAAGGTTTTATAACCCATGTCCCTTCACAGGGGTGGGCCACTGATTGAGCAGAGCCCTAACCTTATGAAAACCCAAATGTCTCATTTTAGAAGCTAAAATGACATTTAATCTCTTCACCAGTAATTTTATATTCAAACATTTAAATTGAACAACAATTCCATGTGAATCCGATAACTACAATGTGCAGACTTTCCACTGTAGAGTTTATGTCATCTTATCATTGATGAGAATGTCTCAGATGACAACCGAACTAACATCATATTCATTAAGTACCACCGCATATGTTCAATTGGTCGGATTACCAGAATATAGTTCATTTCCCCCCACCTTCGGATGTTCCCAGAATCTCTATGTTAACCAAGGGGTTTTCAAATGTCACATCAGTAGGGTAGAGAGAGGAAACGGGGGAAGAGGTATTTATGACTGTCATTAACTTACCCCCCAGGCCAACGTCATGACACTGGCCATGATCCTAACTGCTCCATTAGGCCTCTTTCTTCCGTAGAATGTCTCTGTGTCCATTGGGCTACTTTCTTCCGTAGAATGTCTCTGTGTCCATTGGGCTACTTTCTTCCGTAGAATGTCTCTGTGTCCATTGGGCTACTTTCTTCCGTAGAATGTCTCCGTGTCCATTGGGCTACTTTCTTCCGTAGAATGTCTCTGTGTCCATTGGGCTACTTTCTTCCGTAGAATGTCTCTGTGTCCATTGGGCTACTTTCTTCCGTAGAATGTCTCTGTGTCCATTGGGCTACTTTCTTCCGTAGAATGTCTCTGTGTCCATTGGGCTACTTTCTTCCGTAGAATGTCTCTGTGTTCATTGGGCTACTTTCTTCCGTAGAATGTCTCTGTGTCCATTGGGCTACTTTCTTCCGTAGAATGTCTCTGTGTCCATTGGGCTACTTTCTTCCGTAGAATGTCTCTGTGTCCATTGGGCTACTTTCTTCCGTAGAATGTCTCTGTGTCCATTGGGCTACTTTCTTCCGTAGAATGTCTCTGTGTCCATTGGGCTACTTTCTTCCGTAGAATGTCTCTGTGTCCATTGCGTGTGAACGTCTGTCCATATGTTGACAAAAACATTGACCAAGATCATCATTGACCAAGGCCACATAGACCAAGGCCATCATTGACAAAGGCATCATTTTACATCCAATTATATGTCTTTCTTTCGGCATGATATTGCCCTAAAAAAGTAGCCTGACTGCAATGTTGCCCTGAGTCCCAAAAAATATAAACATTTAATTATAAAATGTTTGAAACCTATAAAATATACCTCATTAGAGGTTCCTACACAAGCACATACTAGTTATTGTCAAGATATCTATATTTAAATATGCAAAATAATGAAATGTATCTTACCCTTTGCTCACACCATGCACACACATCACTCTGCTTCCAGAAAGAAGGGCCCTCCCCCAGGTGAAACATCAGACCAACCTCGGCACCTCATTGGATTGGTTACAGACATGTCATCACATATTGACATGTGTAGAAATGGTAAAAAAAATATGTATATGGGGGTGAGGGGCAATAAGGTTTTCTGTCTGAGGGAAATGATGTGAGGTAGAGCGTTAACACTAGAATAGCCGGGATATTCAGTCTATAAGTATCTGCTAGAGAATGTTGTCGGGCAGCCTATGAGCATACACAGGGCCTAATGAATACTTTTCATATATGCTATTGGAAGAATAATAATTTGGTTGTGTTTATGATGGTCTTAGGTAACATTAGAATAGAAAATAACAATTATTTCAAAGAACATAATAACATTTTCATTTGTTTTTGTTACTCTATTCCAAGGGTATTCAACTCTTACCCTACGAGGTCCGCAGCCTGCTGGTTTTGTGTTCTACCTGATAGTTAATTGCACCTACCTGGTGTCACAGGTCGAAATCAGTTCCTGATTGGAGGGGAATAATGAAAAAACGCAGTGGAACTGGCTTTGAGGTCCAGAGTTGAGTTTGAAGGCTCTAGGCTATAAGTTAAAAACTACTAGTTCAAGGGTCAAATCCATCACAAGGAGATCCTTTATCATTTTGTTTGGGCAGGTCTAAAGAAAGATTGTGGAAATTAGAAAAGGTATATCAATATGAAAAAAACAGTAGCATATTTTAAGTTCATCATGCTACTAGTATTTGCTTAATAGCCTGACCCAGTACTCATGTGCATGTATATAGCTGCCGGACGAGTGCTCATGTGCTGAACACATGAAGAGTGGAGTGCTCATGTGTTGAACACATGGACAGTGGAGTGCTCATGTGCTGAACACATGGACAGCGGAGTGCTCATGTGCTGAACACATGGACTGTGTAGTGCTCATGTGCTGAACACATGGACAGTGGAGCGCTCATGTGCTGAACACATGGACAGTGGAGTGGCCATTTGCTGAACGCGTGGACAGTGGAGTGCTCATGTGCTGAACACATGCACAGTGAAGTGCTCATGTGCTGAACGCATGGACAGTGGAGCGCTCATGTGCTGAACACATGGACAGTGGAGTGCTCATGTGCTGAACACATGGACAGTGGAGTGGCCATTTGCTGAACGCATGGACAGTGGAGTGCTCATGTGCTGAACGCATGGACAGTGGAGTGCTCATGTGCTGAATGCATGGGCAGTGGAGTGCTCATGTGCTTAACGCATGGACAGTGGAGTGCCCATGTGCTGAACGCATGGACAGTGGAGTGCTCATGTGCTGAACGCATGGACAGTGGAGTGGCCATTTTCTGAAAGCATGGACAGTGGAGTGCTCATGTGCTGAAAGCATGGACAGTGGAGTGGCCATTTGCTAAACGCATGGACAGTGGAGTGGCCATTTGCTGAACACATGGACAGTGGAGTGGCCATTTGCTGAATGCATGGACAGTGGAGTGCTCATGTGCTGAACGCATGGACAGTGGAGTTGCTATTTTCTGAACGCATGGACAGTGGAGTGGCCATTGGCTGAACGCATGGACAGTGGAGTGGCCATTTGCTGAACGCATGGACAGTGGAGTGCTCATGTGCTGAACGCATGGACAGTGGAGTGGCCATTGGCTGAACGCATGGACAGTGGAGTGGCCATTTGCTGAACGCATGGACAGTGGAGTGCTCATGTGCTGAACACATGGACAGTGGAGTGCTCATGTGCTGAACGCATGGACAGTGGAGTGCTCATGTGCTGAACGCATGGGCAGTGGAGTGCTCATGTGCTTAACGCATGGACAGTGGAGTGGCCATTTTCTGAAAGCATGGACAGTGGAGTGCTCATGTGCTGAACGCATGGACGGTGGAGTGGCCATTTGCTGAACGCATGGACAGTGGAGTGGCCATTTGCTGAACACATGGACAGTGGAGTGGCCATTTGCTGAATGCATGGACAGTGGAGTGCTCATGTGCTGAACGCATGGACAGTGGAGTTGCTATTTGCTGAACGCATGGACAGTGGAGTGGCCATTTGCTGAACACATGGACAGTGGAGTGGCCATTTGCTGAACGCATGGACACTGGAGTGCTCATGTGCTGAACGCATGGACAGGGAGTGGCCATTTGCTGAACGCATGGACAGTGGAGTGCTCATGTGCTGAACGCATGGACAGTGGAGTGGCCATTTTCTGAAAGCATGGACAGTGGAGTGCTCATGTGCTGAACGCATGGACAGTGGAGTGGCCATTTGCTAAACGCATGGACAGTGGAGTCACCATTTGCTGAACACATGGACAGTGGAGTGGCCATTTGCTGAATGCATGGACAGTGGAGTGCTCATGTGCTGAACGCATGGACAGTGGAGTTGCTATTTTCTGAACGCATGGACAGTGGAGTGGCCATTGGCTGAACGCATGGACAGTGGAGTGGCCATTTGCTGAACGCATGGACAGTGGAGTGCTCATGTGCTGAACGCATGGACAGTGGAGTGGCCATTGGCTGAACGCATGGACAGTGGAGTGGCCATTTGCTGAACGCATGGACAGTGGAGTGCTCATGTGCTGAACACATGGACAGTGGAGTGCTCATGTGCTGAACGCATGGACAGTGGAGTGCTCATGTGCTGAACGCATGGGCAGTGGAGTGCTCATGTGCTTAACGCATGGACAGTGGAGTGCCAGTGGAGTGGATTGGCTAACACATGTGCTGAACGCATGGACAGTGGAGTGCTCATGTGCTGAACGCATGGACAGTGGAGTGGCCATTTTCTGAAAGCATGGACAGTGGAGTGCTCATGTGCTGAACACATGGACAGTGGAGTGGCCATTTGCTGAATGCATGGACAGTGGAGTGCTCATGTGCTGAACGCATGGACAGTGGAGTTGCCTTTTGCTGAACGCATGGACAGTGGAGTGGCCATTTGCTGAACACATGGACAGTGGAGTGGCCATTTGCTGAACGCATGGACACTGGAGTGCTCATGTGCTGAACGCATGGACAGTGGAGTGGCCATTTGCTGAACGCATGGACAGTGGAGTGGCCATTTGCTGAATGCATGGACAGTGGAGTGGCCATTTGCTGAACGCATGGACAGTGGAGTGGCCATTTGCTGAACACATGGACAGTGGAGCGCTCATGTGGTGAACACATGGACAGTGGAGTGGCCATTTGCTGAACGCATGGACAGTGGAGTGGCCATTTGCTGAATGCATGGACAGTGGAGTGCTCATGTGCTGAACACATGGACAGTGGAGTGGCCATTTGCTGAATGCATGGACAGTGGAGTGCTCATGTGCTGAACACATGGACAGTGGAGTGCTCATGTGCTGAACACATGGACAGTGGAGTGGCCATCTGCTGAATGCATGGACAGTGGAGTGCTCATGTGCTGAACGCATGGACAGTGGAGTTGCTATTTGCTGAACGCATGGACAGTGGAGTGGCCATTTGCTGAACACTTGGACAGTGGAGTGGCCATTTGCTGAACGCATGGACACTGGAGTGCTCATGTGCTGAATGCATGGACAGGGGAGTGGCCATTTGCTGAACGCATGGACAGTGGAGTGGCCATTTGCTGAATGCATGGACAGTGGAGTGGCCATTTGCTGAACGCATGGACAGTAGAGTGGCCATGTGCTGAACACATGGACAGTGGAGCGCTCATGTGCTGAACACATGGACAGTGGAGTGGCCATTTGCTGAACGCATGGACAGTGGAGTGGCCATTTGCTGAATGCATGGACAGTGGAGTGCTCATGTGCTGAACACATGGACAGTGGAGTGGCCATTTGCTGAATGCATGGACAGTGGAGTGGCCATTTGCTGAATGCATGGACAGTGGAGTGCTCATGTGCTGAACACATGGACAGTGGAGTGCTCATGTGCTGAACACATGGACAGTGGAGTGGCCATCTGCTGAACACATGGACAGTGGAGTGCTCATGTGCTGAACACATGGACAGTGGAGCGCTCATGTGCTGAACACATGGACAGTGGAGTGGCCATTTGCTGAACGCATGGACAGTGGAGTGCTCATGTGCTGAACACATGGACAGTGGAGTGCCCATGTGCCTAACACGTGGTCAGTGGAGTGCTCATGTGCTGAACACATGGACAGTGGAGCGCTCATGTGCTGAACACATGGACAGTGGAGTCACCATTTGCTGAACACATGGACAGTGGAGTGCTCATGTGCTGAACATATGGACAGTGGAGTGGCCATTTACTGAACACATGGACAGTGGAGTGCTCATGTGCTGAACACATGGACAGTGGAGCGCTCATGTGCTGAACACATGGACAGTGGAGTGGCCATTTGCTGAACGCATGGACAGTGGAGTGCTCATGTGCTGAACACATGGACAGTGTAGTGCCCATGTGCCTAACACATGGTCAGTGGAGTGCTCATGTGCTGAACACATGGACAGTGGAGCGCTCATGTGCTGAACACATGGACAGTGGAGTCGCCATTTGCTGAACACATGGACAGTGGAGTGCTCATGTGCTGAACACATGGACAGTGGAGTGGCCATTTGCTGAACACATGGACAGTGGAGTGCTCATGTGCTAAACACATGGACAGTGGAGCGCTCATGTGCTGAACACATGGACAGTGGAGTGGCCATTTGCTGAACGCATGGACAGTGGAGTGCTCATGTGCTGAACACATGGACAGTGGAGTGCCCATGTGCTGAACACATGGTCAGTGGAGTGCTCATTTTCTAAACATATGGACAGTGGATCGCTCATGTGCTGAACACATGGACAGTGGAGTGGCCATTTGCTGAACACATGGACAGTGGAGTGCTCATGTGCTGAACACATGGACAGTGGAGCGCTCATGTGCTGAACACATGGACAGTGGAGTGGCCATTTGCTGAACACATGGACAGTGGGGTGCTCATGTGCTGAACACATGGACAGTGGAGCGCTCATGTGCTGAACACATGGACAGTGGAGTGGCCATTTGCTGAACGCATGGACAGTGGAGTGCTCATGTGCTGAACACATGGACAGTGGAGTGCTCATGTGCTGAACGCATGGACAGTGGAGTGCTCATGTGCTGAACACATGGACAGTGGAGTGCTCATGTGCTGAACACATGGACAGTGGAGTGCTCATGTGCTGAACACATGGTCAGTGGAGTGCTCATGTGCTTAACGCATGGACAGTGGAGTGCCCATGTGCTGAACGCATGGACAGTGGAGTGGCCATTTGCTGAACACATGGACAGTGGAGTGGCCATTTGCTGAACACATGGACAGTGGAGTGGCCATTTGCTGAACGCATGGACAGTGGAGTGCTCATGTGCTGAACGCATGGACAGTGGAGTTGCCATTTGCTGAACGCATGGACAGTGGAGTGGCCATTTGCTGAACACATGGACAGTGGAGTGGCCATTTGCTGAACGCATGGACAGTGGATTGCTCTTGTGCTGAACGCATGGATAGTGGAGTGGCCATTTGCTGAACGCATGGTCAGTGGAGTGGCCATTTGCTGAACGCATGGACAGTGGAGTGCTCATGTGCTGAACACATGTACAGTGGAGTGGCCATTTGCTGAAGGCATGGTCAGTGGAGTGGCCATTTGCTGAACGCATGGACAGTGGAGTGCTCATGTGCTGAACACATGGACAGTGGAGTGGCCATTTGCTGAACGCATGGACAGTGGAGTGGCCATTTGCTGACCGCATGGACAGTGCAGTGCTCATGTGCTGAACGCATGGACAGTGGAGTGCTCATGTGCTGAACACATGGTCAGTGGAGTGCTCATGTGCTGAACGCATGGACAGTGGAGTGCTCATGTGCTGAACACATGGACAGTGCGGATATTCTTGGAAAAAGTGACATTTGGAAATAGAGCTGCACCTCTTGAATTATGAGAGTTATTTGACAAAAGTGAGTAAGTGTCATAGAAACTGCAGAATATGCACATACTGAAACTATATATAAATCAAAACGTTTTACCAGCATGCAAATCTGAAGGAGGATTTGATAAAGTGGTGCTCCTTTCCCTGCCTTGTCTTTAGGCTAACTCTTATTAGGTGTGAAATAAGTTTGGGAATAGTTTAGGTGTTGTTTCAATGGGCCAGCTATGTTGGCTGGCATCGTTTGTTTCCGTTTGCTCATCAACTCGGATAGAGTCAAGGATATATTTGTTTCATTATTCTATAGGCCTCCTGCAACACAGAGCATGTTTTCCTTTTGATTAGTAATAGAGTAAATTATACAGTCCAGTAACAGTTCTTCTTTTTACAAAGTAAAACATTAAAGAGAATGATATAAACTATCAAGGCGCACGGTCAAATAATTTGCCATGAACATGAGCGCCAATGCTGATAAATAGGCATAACTAAGTTGTAAAGAATGAATTGCATAAATAAATACAGAGCTTTCGGAAAGTCTTCAGACCCCTTGACTTTTTCCACATTTTGTTACGTTACAGCCTTATTCTAAAACGGATTTAAAAAATATAAAATATATATATATCATCAATCTACAATACCGCATGATGACAGAGCAAAAACAGTTATTTTATTTAAAAAATATATTTTATCAAAAACAATCTGAAATATGACATTTACATAAGTATTCATACCCTTTACTCAGTACTTTGTTGAAGCACCTTTTGGCAGAGATTATAGCCTCAAGTTTTCTTGGGTATGACGCAACAAGCTTGGCACACCTGTATTTGACAAGTTTCTCCCATTCTTCTCTGCAGATCCTCTCAAGCTCTGTCAGGTTGGATGGGGAGCGTCACTCTACAGATATTTTCAGATCTCTCCAGAGATCTTCGATCGGTTTCAAGTCCGGGCTCTCGCTGGGCCAATCAAGGACATTCATCAAGGATCTCTCTGCACTTTTCTCCATTCATCTTCCCCTTGATCCTGACTACTCTCCCAGTCCCTTCTGCTGAGAAACATCCCTACTGCATGATGCTGCCACCACCATGCTTCACCGTAGGGATGGTGCCAGGTTTCCTGAAGATGTGACGCTTGGCATTCAGGACAAAGAGTTCAGTTGTGGTTTCATCCGACTAGATAATCTTGTTCCTCATGGTCTGAGAGTCTTTAACTGACTTTTGTCCAGAGAAACTCTGGAGCTCTGTCAGAGTGACCATTGGGTTCTTGGTCACCTCCCTGCTCAGGCCCTTCTCCCCCAACTGCTCAGTTTTGCCGGGCGGCCAGCTCTAGGAAGAGTCTTGGTGGTTCCAAACTTCCTCCATTTAAGAATGATTTAGGCCGCTGTGGTCTTGGGGACCTTCAATGAGCAGAAATTTTGGTACACTTCCCCAGATCTGTGCCTCGACACAATCCTGTCTAGGACCCAGACGGACAATTCCTTTGATCTCATGGTTTGGTTTTTGCTCTGACATGCGCTGTCAACTATGGAATCTTATATAGACAGGTGTGTGCCTTTCCAAATCATGTCCAATCAATTGAATTTACCACAAGTGGACTCCAATGAAGTTGTAGAAACATCTCAAGGATGATAGGTAGGCTGTCACGGTAGCATCCCACCTGTCAACAGCCAGTGAAACTGCAGGGCGCCAAATTCAAAACAACAGAAATCCCATAATTAAAATTCCTAAAACATACAAGTATTTTACACCATTTTAAAGATACACTTGTCTTAAATCCAGCCAAAGTTTCCGATTTCAAAAAGGCTTTACGACGAAAGCAAACCAAACGATTATGTTAGGTCAGAGCCAAGTCACAGAAAAACACAATCATTTTTCCAGCCAAAGAGAGGAGTCACAAAAATCAGAATTATAGATAAAATGAATCACTAACCTTTGATGGTATTCATCAGATGACACTCATAAGACTCCATGTTACACAATACATGTATGTTTTGTTCTGTAAAGTTCATATTTAAATCCAAAAATCTGAGTTTACATTGGCGCGTTATGTAAATAAGTATTTCTGTTTTTTATTTTTAATAAATGTGCAAATAATATTTTTTTTCACTTTGTCATTATGGGGTATTGTGTGTAGCTTGATGAGGAAATTTTTTTTATAAATCCATTTTATAATAAGGCTGTAATGTAACAAAATGTGGAAAAAAGTCAATTAGTCTAAATACTTTTCGAATCCACTGTATTTGTGGAAATATATATTCATGACAAGATATGAAAACGATAGTAATTTATTAATTGTATTGACCCTGTATTGTTACCTTACCCATATTTTTACGCATGAACCAATAACATCTCGTCTTTTCTTCTCTCTGCTCCTAATGTCACAATGGCCACAATTCTTCATCATTTTTATACTGTTCTAAATTAAATCAACCTGTTCACCTCCTTATTCTTCAGTTCGGCCTAATTGAAATTAAATTGTGAACTAAAGTGCACAATTATCAGTTTCTTTTGCCCATTCATTCATTTAGCCTACGACATTCATTCAGTGAGGTGAGAGAGACACATTAGCACCTAGCTGGATACCAACGTCTTAACAGCGCATTAGTCTTGGCCCCTCAAGGTAGAAATAGGTGTGAAAACAACTCGCAAAAAAGCTCTCAACATTTAGGAAAAGTCCGGGAACGAGCAGGAGGAATTGTTCTTATTTTTTTTTATTTTTTTTTTACAAAATCAAATGTCAGCAGTTGTTGACCTATGGTTCTGGTGTTAAACCTATCCAACAAAGTAATGAATTCCACAGAAGACAATAAAAACAGTTAAGTCTGAGTTAGAGGTCGACCGAATAATCTGAATGGACGATTAATTAGGGCCGATTTCAAGTTTTCATAACAATCGGAAATCAGTATTTTTGGGCGCAGATTTTGCTGATATATTTTTTGGTATTATTATTTTTTTCGTTACACCTTTATTTAACTAGGCAAGTCAGTTAAGAACACATTCTATATTTTCAATGATGGAACGAGGCAGAATGACAGATATTTACCTTGTCAGCTCAGGGGATCCAATCTTGCAACCTTACAGTTAACTAGTTCAACGCCCTAACCACCTGATTACACTGCACTCCACGAGGAGCCGGCCTGTTCCCTGAATGCAGTAAGCCAAGGTAAGTTGCTAGCTAGCATTAAACTTATCTTATAAAAAACAATCAATCAACGACTGTAGTTGCTCCAATGTGTACTTAACCATAAACATCAATGCCTTTCTTAAAATCAATACACAAATATATATTTTTAAACCTGCATATTTAGCTAAAATATATCCAGATTAGCAGGTGAAATTGTGTCACCTCTTGCGTTCATTGCACGCAGAGTCAGGGTATTTGCAACAGTTTGGGCCGCCTGGCTCTTTGCGAACTAATTTGCCAAAATGTTACGTAATTATGACATAACATTGAAGGTTGTACAACGTAACAGGAATATTTAGACTCATGGATGCCACCCGTTAGATAAAATACGGAACGGAGTAAATGTTTTGTTTTCGGGGTGATAGTTTCCGGATTTGACCTAAGGCTTCTATTTCTGTGTGTTTATTATAGTTAAGTCTATGATTTGATATTTGATAGAGCAGTCTGACTGAGGGGTGGTAGGCAGCAGCAGGCTCGTAATAGTCAAAGATATATATATGGTTTAGAGAGAAATAGTCGATGCGTTATAATTCCTGTAATAACTTACGGCTGAACTTGAAAGGGGATCCTTCGTTATTTTACCGTTAATGTCGTCCATAGAGATTGTCTTGATCTACTTTAAATAAGGTCTGTGTTTCGTGCTTAAACCGCATCTGCGTTTTGATACCCGTGTAAATCTCACTACGATAAGGTAACGTTTGTCAACATATTTTCATAATTCCACTCTACAAAAAAAAAATCTTTGCTTATATTTAACCAATATCAATCAGAGTTACCTTGTCCTATGGATATCTACACAGTTATAAAATTGGCAAGGTGGTGTAAGCCTACACGAAACACAGACCTTATTTTAATTGAATCTAAAAATATCCTATGGAATAAATGAATGAAGGAACCGCTTTTCAGATTTTGCTAGAAGGTGTCATGGGAATTATGACATTGCACTTTGGTAGTCGATTCTTATCATGCCCATTATTAAAATAGGATTTCCTGCATATATAAATGACAGTTTTTGTTTTCAACATTCATCACAGGTAAATTAAACTCTATTTTTATTCAAACAAGCAGACTCCTCAGTATCATTGTCACTTCAGAGCTGTGTGTGTTTTACAGATGGCAGAGAAAAGCAGAGCACCAGTGTGGGACTATTACATGGAATTGGCACCAGGGAAATCAAGGTGTCTTATTTGTGATAAAGATGTAAGCATGGGGTCAGCAACGGCTAAATTCGAAAAATACCACCAACCTGTGGAATCACCTTAAGAACACCCATCCAAAAGCCCACATGTATTATATTAAGTTAAAATAAAAGTGTTAATTGTTCATTCAGTATTGTTGCAATTGTTATTACAAAAATATGTGTGTATATATATATGTATGTAAAAAACAAAATTGACCGATTAATCGGTAGCGTCTTTTTTTGTCCTCCAATAATCGGTATCGGTATCTGCGTTGAAAAATCATAATCGGTCGACCTCTAGTCTGAGTTCATGTAAAATATCATACAGCTATTAGATCTAGCCTAGGCTACTTATCCCTGTTATTTAAAGTAGATAAAGGTGAATTATAGAGAGAGTTAACTTCTTGAAACTCCCCATCCCGGATCCGGGTTTGTGACTAAAGCCTCAGGCTCATTAGCATAACGCAACGTTAACGATTTCTGAAAATCGCAAATAAAATGAAAATAATGTGTCTGCTCTCAAGCTTAGCCTTTTCTTAACAACACTGTCATCTCAGATTTTCAAAATATGCTTTTGAACCATAGAAATTGACTAATTTGTGTAAGAGTATGCAAAGCTAGCATAGCATTTTGAGTAGCATTTAGCACGCAACATTTTCACAAAAACCAGATAACCAAATAAATAAAATCATTTACCTTTGAAGAGCTTCTGATGTTTTCAATGAGGAGACTCTCAGTTACATACCAAATGTGCAGTTTTTCCTGAAAGCGCCTGTGTGTAGGAGAAATCGTTCCGTTTTCTACATTGCGTCTGGCTACCGAAACAAACCGAAAATTCAGTCACCTACAACGTAAAACTTTTAACGGATTAACTACATAATATCGACCGAAACATGGCAAACGTTGTTTGGAATCAATCCTCAAGGTGTTTTTTCACATATCTCTTCATTGATATGCAGTTCGTGGAAGCTTGCTTTCCTCTCTGTATCCCATGGAAAAATACTGGCAGGTGACTTTTGCGCACCAATTTCGGCGCAGGACACCGGGCGGACACCTGGTAAATGTGGTCTCTTATGGTCAATCTTCCAATGATCTGCCTACAAATACGTCACAATGCTGCAGACACCTTGGGGAAACGACAGAAAGGGCAGGCTCATTCCTCTCGCATTCACAGCCATATAAGGAGACAATGGAAAACAGAGCCTCAAAAATCCTTGTCATTTCCTGGATGCCATCTCATCTTGGTTTTGCCTGAAGCTCACGTTCTAGGGCACGCACAGAGAATATCTTGGTATTTCTGGACACGTCAGAGTGTTTTCTTTCGAATGCTATCAATTATATGCATAGTCGAGCATCTTTTTGTGACAAAATATCTTGTTTAAAACGGGAACGTTTTTCATCCAAAAATGAAATAGCGCCCCCATAGATGTAAGAGGTTAACATGACCTCCGCTACTACAAGAACTGGGATAATTTGCTTAAATCTTTTGACCTGAGAACTACACCCCCAAACAGTAGCTAATGGAATAGATGTCCCGTTCTGATTAGTTCTGATTTAAAATAATTGTGGGAAAATAGAGTTGAATTGAGGCATTCAGCCATGGCATTGTAAACATTATTTTGGTTAACTAGCTATCTACTTCTGTGCAAATTATGTTTTTTCTGTTGTCTAAAGAAACGCCCGGGAATGGGTTCATGTTTGAACTTGCTCCAAACTGTGCGCATAGTGCAGAGAGACATACAGCACTGCATCAACTGCTGCTTGCTGAGAAACACAGCGTTGGAAGAGGGTATTGTGTGGTGTGCTTCAACGGGTCTGTGCGAAAGATGCGATTAACGGCACCAAAATAACGAACTGTGTTAAAAATGTATCAAAAAACTTTTACAGCCCTAATTATAACATTATCCTCTGGGGCACACGACTCCTCACTCACCAATGAGCTGAGTGCTAAAGTGCTATGTTCCACTCCCTCAGGGGACTCAGAGTTTGCATGCAGCCAACTTTGATTAGTTTTAAGCAGCGGATTACTTAAATGCTCTCACAAGAGGTGTTCCGTTTGAATTGCACGTCTGCCACTGAGGTATGTAGGGTTGTGCCGATGTCAACCTTTGCCTATTGTGATTATGTACCCACAAAGCATTGTGATATACGATGCTATCGCCCCTATATACAATGTACGACCCCCCCTACACAACCCCAAATAAACATTGCTAAAACAAGAGTTGGGCTATAGCGTAAAATCAAAAGGCAAATTGATGAATCATGGTGAAAGGTTGTTGAAAAGCTAAGTGCAGCCAATCTTTTCTACTTTTCTAATATCTTGTATAAAAGCTTTTATGATGTGTATAGCAGGAGAATAGGTTTCTGGCCATTTAGTTTCCAACCACTCATGGAGGGATTTTCCTGTTCTGTGTGGATCATTTCTTTCTTAACCCTAGGATAATTTCTTTCTTAACCCTAGGATCATTTCTTTCTTAACCCTAGGATCATTTCTTTCTTAACCCTATGATCATTTCTTTCTTAACCCTATGATCATTTCTTTCTTAACCTTAGGATCATTTCTTTCTTAACCCTATGATCATTTCTTTCTTAACCTTAGGATCATTTCTTTCTTGACGCTAGGATCATTTCTTTCTTAACCCTATGATCATTTCTTTCTTAACCCTATGATCATTTCTTTCTTAACCTTAGGATCATTTCTTTCTTAACCCTATGATCATTTCTTTCTTAACCCTATGATCATTTCTTTCTTAACGCTAGGATCATTTCTTTCTTAACCCTATGATCATTTCTTTCTTAACCTTAGGATCATTTCTTTCTTAACCCTATGATGCAAATGGCGGGTCAAAATGACCCAGGCCTATTATTTTTTATTTGTTGCTGTATTGACCCCCCCCCCCCCGAATTTTTTTTGTCATCATCTAATATTCCAGGAATTCATTAAATAATGTGTCTTTAACGTTCTAGCATCCTAGTTTTGTTTTTTCATTTCATATTTTTTAATTCAAAATGGGTTTTTTCATCACTACCCCACGTTTTAATATTTGGGTCAAATATGGAATTCACTGCATTGCACTCGTCAAACAAACCTTTATTTTTTGTTACAGCAATAAAATCTAAGTAATTAATAACATATTTATTAAATATATTGTTTTTAAATATTCATTAATTAATCACTGTTTCAATTGAAAGGAGTGAACTGGAGTGAACACCCCCTCCCCCCACTAAAGGCAGGACCAGAAGCCATAACATTCTTAGTAGCTGCCCAGTGCCGGGGTCAACAGTTCATTAGTGACAACATCATTGAGGAGATCCTAAAGTGTTCAAATTTAGAAGGACGGAGAAAAGCGACAGCAAAAAGGACAGAGTGGAGAGAGGTCAACAAAGAGGAAGTAAAGGCCTTCATTCGTTTAACTGTCCTCGCCGGCATGGAGAAAAGGTGGGATGTCTCCACACGGGAGCTATTTTTGGATCCACTCTAGGATCCTATGTATAATGCCACCATGTCTGTCGGAAGATATCCGTCGCTACTTGATGCTTGATGACAAGAGGACCAGAGTGTTCAGAGAAGCAACGGACCGGAAAGAGGAACTGGTATGTGTGATATCTTTTCTTGGCAAACTGTAGAGGAAGGTTCATCTCCAGCGACTGGGTCACAGTGGATGAGCAGCTTTCCTCCAGGTGTGATGCTTGGCATTCCATCCAAAGAGTTCAATCTTGGTTTCATCAGACCAGATAACCTTCTTTCTCATGGTCTGATTATGTCCATGGGAGATGAACATAATCGCCTTCAGAAGTTTCCCGTGGTGACTAATTGAACAGCGACTTGCAATCAAAGTTGTCACTCAACAAATTGGATGCAGTCTATCACAGTGCCATCCATTTTGTCACCAAAGCCCCATATACTACCCACCACTGCGACCTGTACGCTTTCATTGGTTGGCCCTCGCTTAGCAGCACCCACCCGTACCACGCGCTCCAGCAGGTATATCTCACTGGTCACCCCCAAAGCCAATTCCTGCTTTGGTTGCCTTTCCTTCCAGTTCTCTGCTGCTAATGACTGGAACGAACTGCAAAAATCACTGAAGCTGGAGACACATATCTCCCTCACTAGCTTGAAGCACCAGCTGTCAGAGCAGCCCACAGATCACTGCACCTGTACATAGCCCACCTGTAAACAGCCCATCTATCTACCTCATCCCCATACTGTATTTATTTATTTATCTTGCTCCTTTGCACCCCAGTATCTCTACTTGCACATTCATCTTCTGCACATCTACAATTCCAGTGTCTAATTGCTATATTGTAATTACTTCGACACCATGGCCTATTTATTGCCTTAACTCCCTTAACTTACCTCATTTGCACTCACTGTATATGGACTTTTTCTTTTCTTTTTTCCACTCTATTATTGACTATGTTTTGTTTATTCCATGTGTAATTCTGTGTTGTTGTATGTGTCGAATTGCTATGCTTTATCTTGGCCAGGTCACAGTTGCAAATGAGAACTTGTTCTCAACTAGCCTACCTGGTTAAATAAAGGTGAAATGAAAAAAATAAAAAATATCTTACATTTGTCACAAGTCATGTACTATAGGAAGCCAAATATGTCCTTTGTGTCATTAGCGTTATGCATGTCATTAGAAGCAGCAGGAAATGCCAACCTCGCCCCCTCGACTATAAAGACAGTGAATCATACTTCTAAATCAATATTAGACTGCATGAGCATGATGGAGTTTTTCAATAATATTATGACCCACAATGTAATGTTGTCCTATTTCTTTAGGGTTTATTCTTAGATAGAGAAATGCATTTAGGTCAACCAATTGGTGCACTCGTGCATGTTTTTGAATTCTATTTTAGAATTGTATTAGGATCCCCATTAGCTGACGCCATAACGTTAGTAAATCTTCTTGGTGTCCAACACAGAACTAACAAGACATTACAAAGAATTCCAATTTACATTAAGACATTATTAAGATTTAACAAGTAGACATTACAGAGAGTTAAAATACCTGACAGGTAATACATTTAACATTCAGTAGATGTTCTATAGTGCCTGTCTAGTCATATGGTCCTTCACAGTGGATGTTCTATAGTGCCTGTCTAGTCATATGGTCCTTCACAGTAGATGTTCTATAGTGCCTGTCTAGTCATATGGTCCTTCACAGCAGATGTTCTATAGTGCCTGTCTAGTAATATGGTCCTTCACAGTAGATGTTCTATAGTGCCTGTCTAGTCATATGGTCCTTCACATTAGATGTTCTATAGTGCCTGTCTAGTCATATGGTCCTTCACATTAGATGTTCTATAGTGCCTGTCTAGTCATATGGTCCTTCACAGTAGATGTTCTATAGTGCCTGTCTAGTCATATGGTCCTTCACAGTAGATGTTCTATAGTGCCTGTCTAGTCATATGGTCCTTCACAGTAGATGTTCTATAGTGCCTGTCTAGTCATATGGTCCTTCACAGTAGATGTTCTATAGTATCTGTCCAGTGATATGGTCCTCCACGTTAGATGTGTGCTTTTAGGTGCCTTTTGGTGAACTCCAAGTGGGCTGTCATATGCCTTTTACTGAGGAGAAGGCCTAATTGTTGGAGTGCTGCAGAGATGGTTGTCCTTCTGGAAGGTTCTCCCATCTCCACAGAACTGAGGCAATTGAAAGATGTGGGGTGATGAAAGAGAGCCATGCCACCACCACTCAGAGCAGCCAGAAGAGGAAGAGGTGCAAGCTCTACCCACCACTCAGAGGAGCCAGGGCCAGAAGAGGAAGAGGTGCCAGCTCTACCCACCACTCAGAGGAGCCAGGGCCAGAAGAGGAAGAGGTGCCAGCTCTACCCACCACTCAGAGGAGCCAGGGCCAGAAGAGGAGGAGGTGCCAGCTCTACCCACCACTCAGAGGAGCCAGGGCCAGAAGAGGAGGAGGTGCCAGCTCTACCCACCACTCAGAGGAGCCAGGGCCAGAAGAGGAAGAGGTGCCAGCTCTACCCAAGCGCAAAGGATAGAGAAGTCAGCTGCTGGTGTTCTCAGTGCAACACACCCGTCTGCAAAGACCACTGTCACATGCTTGTGGTTTGTAACAAATGCATGGGCTAAGACAGCATAAGTAAACATCACACACATGCAAACTTTGTTCCTTTTAGTGTTCATGTTTTCGAAATTCACATTTGTTAGTGTTGCCATTTATATTGATGACGAACTTTGGATTATCAAATAAATGTTTTGAAATATTCTGAAACATATTTAAGGTGTTTTTATTTTGTTCTTCACACTAAAAGGTTGAATGTGAAACTTTGATTGTAAGAAAAATATGGTCATAATTTCAATAGGTGTTATGAATTTTCATATTATTTCAACATTGCAATGTGTATCAAACTGTTAAACAGCAACTTAAAACATTTCAAACAATAAAATAATTTTGGAAAGGTCCAAATCATCACTCAAAATAACTATGTTCCACAAAATGGATAATATTTTAGACCCATTTAAAACAGAAATTACATTATCGGGTCATTTTGACCCGGCATATGCATTCTTGGGGCGCCATGTTTACTATGCATCCCAGGGTCATTAAACTTGACTAAACTTGTCAATCGATTTTTCTGTAGGCTACCGATATTGTTTCTTCTCTCTCATTATTAGTCCCCTGGTTATTTTAAGTTTTTAGGCTATTCAAATAACTTTTAGAGATGGAACTTAGGTTCATTGTTTGATAGGGAGAAAGCCATGCATAAAATGATGCACCGTAGCCTTCGGTTATATTCATATCCCATCGAATGGAGAGAGAAGGGAATATAGACTACATGTTTTAAAACAGCTAGACATTCCTTGTGATTCACACATTGTGACATGTTGCGTTCAATCACTTAGCTAATTTTAAGCCTGGATCTTTATTACTTGAATGTGTATTGAACTCGTCCTCATTAACATGGCATCTTGTCTCTTCTCTTTCGTCATACAGTGTTTGCCCAATTGGCTTTGTGTCTGTTATCATTATAGATTCTCTCTATTGATGCACTGTAATAAAAAGTAGACCCACTGTATTGAATCATTTGCATTTATATGACACCCGTTTCAGATAGCTAAGGAGCATGTTGCACGTCACTACTTCACAGGAGAGACATTTGAACACTTTTTTTCGGCAGAAATTCCTTCTGGAACATGTGAACTTTCATGTGCCTTAACAACAAACTTGTATGCCATCTGTAAATACGAAGAAATACATAAAAATACGAGCCTAGTTGGTTTAGCTACGGAAAAAGACAGGTCTATAACATGAGCTTCTTGGTATATGTAGATAATCCTTTCTACTACAGCTTTTTTGAAGATGTCATGAAGAACTGCAAAGGTGTTGCTACTGCTCACAACTGAATTTAACAGGCGCTATCAACAAAGATCACTGGAAATAGTTGTGATGGACTACTTTCTCGAAGACAATTGTGCCATGCTGACTCTCTCTCTGACTCTTAAAATGAATCAGACGATGAGGAAGTCCCTGATTTAGGTAAAAACATTTCCATTGAACCAGACATTGTAGAGTCTTCCGATGACAGTGATGGTGAAGAAATACATGTTTTAATCAGTGGAATGCCAGGTGAAAGTAGAGTATGATTGCAAATGCGGTGAGAGTCGAGGCCAAATCATGACATCAGTGATCTTCAGGTCGGAAAGTCAGAGCTTTAGAAAGAGGACCGAGTCCCCGAGTTGGATTTCAGAGTTAGATGACCATTCTAAACCATTTTTCCCAGTCTGAGCTTGTTTTTTTTCCAGAGTTCCCAGTTGCCTTGAACGCACTGAAGTCAGTAGTTGGAGATTTCCGAGTTCCCAGTACCTAGTTCCCAGTTGTATTCAACGCTGCATTATACGTTTCTAATTTTGTCAGAAAGTTGTTTTCATTGGGAGTTAAAGTGTATTGTTAGCTAGCTAGCTAACGTTAGCTGGCTGGCTCGCTAGCTAACTTTACATGTATGAGCTGTGTAGTAATATTATCAGAAAGCTATTTTCATTGCTAGTTATTGCCTAACATTGAATCTAGCTGGTTAGATTTAGCTACCTGCAATTTCATGCATGGTGTATGGTAGTATGGGTTGGGATTATGGCTCTAAACAAAAGACTCCACGAGGCTAGTAACCATTTCACTGTATCTTTTACACTTAGATTTGATTTGATAAAGTGTGTGTTTACCAGAGACAGTAATATGAAGAACAACATGACTTGCACCAAAGTCAGATTACGATATAGGCCAAAGACTAGATAAAGTGTAATTTTACTTCTACTTTTTGCTACAACTTTCACCACTTTTAGTCTTAATCGTAGGTTGTTTACTACACTACCTTACTATGTTTAACACATGACCTCAGTGGGGCGGCAGGGTGGCCTAGCGGTTAGAGCGTTGGACTACCACCCGAAAGGTTGTGAGTTCAAACCCCCGAGCTGACAAGGTACAAATCTGTCGTTCTACCCTTGAACAGGCAGTTAACCCACTGTTCCCAGGCCGTCATTGAAAATAAGAATATGTTCTTAACTGACTTGCCTGTTTAAATAAAGGTAAAATAAAATAAATAAAAAACCTCAGACCTAAATCCTTCAAGAGATGGAGAGGGTGTCAACGATGCCGAATGGGTGTAGACAAAGAAGAGCTCTCCAGTAGGTGTACCAAAGTATTCATGGACCATTTTCTCAAAGGTGGGGCTACCTCTTGATCAACTTTCAAGGCAGAATCACTTTCCCATTGAATTACTTTTCCCCTCAGCTGTAGTGTTTGATATACAATTTTCTAGCTCTGAGTCTACATTTATCCAATGTAAAAATCACAATTTCAAATGTTTCTACATAGGACCTAATCAAGGTGGTGGGGCACATATTCTCTGTATCTAAACTATGGTATCAAATAGCATAATTTCAGGTTGCATGGAATAATGAGCTGGCACATTTAAATCCAATTCCTTCTCAAATTTTATATTCAACTTGAAGCATAAACAGAGTAAATCTTTAGGGAAAATTCTTTGTGCGAGTATGAGTGACACATTTTTTATAGATAAGTGAGCTCAAATCCCACTGCTTCCTGACATTTTATTAGGCGTGAAGTCACTGTGCATATTTGTCAGACTTCAAACGTCAGACTTCAAAAGATATTAACATTTTGTTTTTCACCTCTTACAAAGACTGGGTACAGTGACTATAAAGAGAAGTATTTGCATTCTGTCCTGAAATGTACTCTTTAGGGTGGGGGGGGGGGGGGCTTGGAAGTCCTGGAAGAGATTTGAGAAGATTGCATGTCTAGGAAGAAACCTGAAAACCAATTCCTTCAAATGTCATCTAAAGGCTCTTCAGACTATGGACAGTGAGGGTCAGTTTTCTCGGAGAGGGTCAGAGAAGGTATTGACTTAGTGGTGTCGTGAGTTGTTGCCTGTTTGGGCCTTCTCCAAGATACATTGTTCTCCTGCTCAGACTCTCTTCACGCTGTGGTTGATTACAAAAGGCCCCTCGCCTCCGGGCTCCAGGATACCATTTGCACAGCGCGGATGTGGACGCTCTTTGCTCTCCAAGCTTCCAGTAAAGGGTAGCTTGGGATACATCAACATATGACAATGGAGGATGGCGTCTGACTTTTCCAAAAGCTTGTCAGATTACTCTTCTCTGTATCGTAGCCATATAACAGGCTTCTCTTAGGCTGTATGCAAGACAAACCATGGGAGATGGACATAATCGCCTTCATAAGTTTCCCGTGGTGACTAATTGAACAGCGACTTGCAATCAAAGGTTGACACAGATTTTATTACAGTTTGTCGTGGTAGAAGACTTGCTCAACAGACATGCAAACATGGACATTTTTGTTTACTTTACCATGTTGTTTGTGTTCCTCCATCTCACAGCCCCAGAAAAGGCAGAAAATGTCATAGGTCATGTACTATACGAAGCTAAATATGTCCTTTGTGTCATTAGCGTAATGCGTGTCATTAGAAGCAGCAGGAAATGCCAACCTCGCCCCCTCGACTATAAAGACAGTGAATTATACTTCTAAATCAATATTAGACTGCATGAGCATGATGGAGTTTTTCAATAATATTATGACCCACAATGTAATGTTGTCCTATTTCTTTAGGGTTTATTCTTAGATAGAGAAATGCATTTAGGTCAACCAATTGGTGCACTAGTGCATGTATTTGAATGTTATTTTAGAATTGTATTAGGATCCCCATTAGATGACGCCATAACGTCAGTGAATCTTGCTGGTGTCCAACACAGAACTAACAAGACATTACAAACAATTACAATTTACATTAAGACATTATTAAGATTATACATTACAGACAGTTAAAATACCTGACAGGTAATACATTTAACATTCAGTAGATGTTCTATAGTGCCTGTCTAGTCATATGGTCCTTCACAGTAGATGTTCTATAGTGCCTGTCTAGTCATATGGTCCTTAACAGTAGATGTTCTATATTGCCTGTCTAGTCATATGGTCCTTCACAGTAGATGTTCTATAGTGCCTGTCTAGTCATATGGTCCTTAACAGTAGATGTTATATAGTGCCTGTCTAGTCATATGGTCCTTCACAGTAGATGTTCTATAGTGCATGTCTAGTCATATGGTCCTTCACATTAGATGTTCTATAGTGCCTGTCTAGTCATATGATCCTTCACATTAGATGTTCTATAGTGCCTGTCTAGTCATATGGTCCTTCACAGTAGATGTTCTATAGTGCCTGTCTAGTCATATGGTCCTTCACATTAGATGTTCTATAGTGCCTGTCTAGTCATATGGTCCTTCACATTAGACGTTCTATAGTGCCTGTCTAGTCATATGGTCCTTCACATTAGATGTTCTATAGTGCCTGTCTAGTTATATGGTTCTTCACAGTAGATGTTCTATAGTGCCTGTCTAGTCATATGGTTCTTCACAGTAGATGTTCTATAGTGCCTGTCTAGTCATATGGTCCTTCACAGTAGATGTTCTATAGTGCCTGTCTAGTCATATGGTCCTTCACATTAGATGTTCTATAGTGCCTGTCTAGTCATATGGTCCTTCACATCAGATGTTCTATAGTGCCTGTCTAGTCATATGGTCCTTCACAATATTATTTTAATGTTTTCTTGAGGTAGATGCACTTTTTGCTTGAGAAATGTGAGTTGGTAAATAATTTCATTCAGTGATGGCTCTGTATAAAACTGTAGATTTGAGGAGATTTGTCCTTGGCATAGGTGGTATCAGATGCCCTGTATTTGCCTGTCTGGTTTGGTGGTGATGTTTGTTGCTAGTATCAAATCAAATCAAAGTTTATTTGTCATGTGCGCCGAATACAACAGGTGTAAACCTTACAGTGAAATGCTTACTTACAGGCTCTAGCCAATGGTGCCAAAAAAAGGCATATGTGTGTGTGTGTGTGTGGGTAAGTAAAGAAATAATACAACAGTAGAAAGACATTTGAAAAAAGAGTAGCAAGGCTATATACAGACACCTGTTAGTCAGACTTATTGAGGTAGTATGTACATGTAGGTATAGTTAAAGTGACTATGCATATAAGATAACCAGAGAGTAGCAGCAGCGTAAAAGAGGGGTTGGGGGAGGGGGGGCACACAATGCAAATAGTCCGGGTAACCACAGGTTACCTGTTCAGGAGTCTTATGGCTTGGGGGTAAAAACTGTTGAGAAGCCTTTTTGTCCTACACTTGGCACTCCGGTACCGCTTGCCATGCGTTAGTAGAGAGGACAGTCTATGACTGGGGTGGCTTTGAACATTTTTAGGGCCTTCTTCTGACACCGCCTGGTGTAGAGGTCCTGGATGGCAGGCAGCTTTACCCCAGTGATGTACTGGGCCGTACGCACTACCCTCTGAAGTCTCTTGCGGTCGGAGGCCAAGCAATTGCTGTTCCAGGCAGTGATGTAATCAGTCAGGAGGATGCTCTCGATGTTGCAGCTGTAGAACCTTTTTAGGATCTCAGGACCCATGCCAAATCTTTTTCGTTTCCTGGGGGGGAATAAGCTTTGTCGTGCCCTCTTCACGACTGTCTTGGTGTGTTTGGTCCAATCTAGTTTGTTGTTGATGTGGACACCAAGGAATTTGAAGCTCTCAACCTGCTCCATTACAGACCCGTCGATGAGAATGGGGACGTGCTCGGTGCTACTTTTCCTGTAGTCCACAATCATCTCCTTAGTCTTGGTTACATTGAGGGATGGGTTGTTATTCTGTCACCGCCCGGCCAGGTCTCTGACCTCCTCCCCATAGGCTGTCTCGTCGTTGTTGGTGATCAGGCCTACCACTGTTCTGTCGTTAGCAAACTTAATGATGGTGTCGGAGTCGTGCCTGGCCATGCAGTCGTGGGTGAAGAGGGAGTACCGGAGGGGACTGAGCACACACCCCTGGGGAGCTCCACTGTTGAGGATCAGCGTGGCAGATGTGTTGCTCCCTACCCTCACCACCTGGGGGTGGCCTGTCAGGAAGTCCAGGATCCAGTTGCAGAGGGAGGTGTTTAGTTCCAGGATCCTTAGCCTAGTGATGAGCTTTGAGGGTACTATGGTGTTGAACGCTGAGCTGTAGTCAATGAACAGCATTCTCACATAGGTGTTCCTTTTGTCCAGGTGGGAAAGGGCAGTGTGGAGTGCAATAGAGATTGCATCATTTGTGGATCTGTTTGGGCGGTATGCAAATTGGAGTGGGTCTAGGTCTAGTGGGTCTAGTTTCTGGGATAATGGTGTTGATGTGAGCCATTACTAGCGTTTCAAAGCACTTCATGGCTACGGACGTGAGGGCTATGGGTCTGTAGTCATTTAGGCAGGTTGCCTTTGTGTTCTTGGGCACAGGTACTATGGTGGTCTGTTTGAAGCATGCTGGTATTACAGACTCAATCAGGGACATGTTGAAAATGTCAGCGAAGACACCTGCCAGTTGGTCAGCACATGCCCAGAGCACATGTCCTGGTAATCCGCCTGGCCCCACAGCCTTGTGTATGTTGACCTGTTTAAAGGTCTTACGGAGAGCTTGATCACGCAGTCCTCCGGAACAGCTGATGCTCTCATGCATGAAGTTTCCAGAAAGAAAAGCCTTTCAAAACGGTCTTATCTTAAATCTTAAATCACTTCGTAGGCGACATTGCTAACGTAACATTTTCAAACGTAGGCCCTTGTAAAATCACATTTTTGCACAACAGCATTGTTGTTATTTATTCCCCCCTGACTCAGAGATAGCTCCAGTCTGTCTGAGGGACAGGGTGAAATGGTTGTCTGATTGCATCTGACCAACTCAAGGTCTGTGAGGAAATCCAGTGTGTAATTGTTGCGCTAACAGTCTGGGAGTTAGCTCTTTGTGCAGGGGAAAGATACAGACCTGGACGGTTCCTCCTCTGACATTGTGCTCAGCCAAGCCTTAGCTGACAGTCTCTGTGGCCAGACGTCACCCTGGCTGAGATAGCCTCCTGGAGTGGAATTACAAACTAAATTGTCACTGAATGTTGGTCCCCATTTCTTACCACAATCCAAGTAGTATACTGTAGGAATTTCTCTCTCTCTCTCTCTCTCTCTCTCTCTCTCTCTCTCTCTCTCTCTCTCTCTCTCTCTCTCACACATACACACTTCAATTCAACTGAGCATTACTGTCATGAATAGAACCACCTGCTGCTGCCAAAGATATGCAATTAAGCCAGAAATGATAAATTAAACAGATTGTTCATCTGTCAAAACACATTTGATTTATATACTCCAATGTTGTTTTAAATTGGCCACCAGGGGGCCAAGCAGATGTTTTCAGTTTAAAATCACAACTTCTATGCTCTCTATATCACAGGAGGTTGGTGGCGTCTTAATTGGGGAGGAAGGGTTTGTGGTAATGGCTGGAGCAGAATACGTGGAATGGTATCAAATACATTAAACACATGGTTTCCATACACTAGGAAAATGGCTTGAAAAAGATTAGGCAAACACAGGGTAGCAATAGAGAATTAATGCTATATAAGTTATGTGTACTTATGTACTGGGTCACTTTTTTTGACATAGTCACCTTGAGAGGTTTGAGATTGTTACAGGTTTTTCCATTTATATTTTGCAGTTGGACTCGTTGGGCTCACTGGTTGGTGTCACCTCGTTAGTTAGTATGTGTTACACCTGTGCTGGCTTGTCATCTCTTTAGTCAGTAGGTGTTTCACCTGTGCTCCAGTTGGCATGAGTGATGTTGAAAGAACTGCACCGCTGTAGCTTGGCTCCTTTAAGTCGAATAAGCTTTTCTGACTTGTATCTCCTTGGTTTTGGTTTGCTCCATTTATTTTTTGACTCCGTATTGTCTGGTGTGTTTTTTATCTTGGTTTTCCCCTTTAAATTTAGTGGGCACTCATGGTGGGTGTCTTAAGTCACACTTTCTTGTTGCTCGTCAACTTTCAGTGGACACCCCCATGAATGTCTTTGAGAATCCCTCCTAGAACCACACTTGTTTCCTTTTGGTTGTTGTTAGTGACTTTTGGTTGTTTCCCCTTCTGTTTGAGCGACACTTTCTTGTTTCTTGTTGGGGAATGTAACAAGATGTTGCAGTATGAAATTGGCTTCTCAATGGGTTCTTCGGCGAGTATTGCATCTTTATGGGGAACGGCAAAGAAGGAATGCTCGGGGACATATAATTCACTGCGAATTTAGTTTGTAAATCCACCCCAGGGTGCTATCTCAGCCAGAGTGATCTATGACAACAGAGACTGTCAGCTAAGGCTTGCCTGAACACAATCTCTGAGGAGGAACCTTCCAGGTCTGTATCTAGCACCTGCACAAAGAGCTAATTCCTAGACCTAGACTGTTAGCGCCACAATTAGACACTGGATTTCCTCACAGTCCATGAGTTGGTCGATGCAATCAGACAACCAACCAACCAACGAACAGCAGCTGTGTCGTCAACAGTGTTAAGGGTAATACGTAAGAAAAGTGACTGGTTACTTTTTAAAACTGAGTAATATAATTATAGGGGCGGCAGGTAGCCTAGTGGTTAGAGCTTTGGGCTAGTAACCGAAATGTTGCAAGTTTGAATCCCCGAGCTGACAAGGTACAAATCTGTTGTTCTGCCCCTGAACAGGCAGTTAACCCACTGTTCCTAGGCCATCATTGAAAATAAGAATTTGTTCTTAACTGACTTGCCGAGTTAAGTAAAATAAAAAAAATAGTTATTTTGTCAAGTAACCTGTCGTTACATTCAGAATCATATCTCTACTCTGTGTGTGTTTCCATGGTCCAATCTCAACTCATTTCCTCATTTAGTTCTCAAGCGATTGGAAAAAGATGTTTGGAAAAATGTCATTACAGCTGCTGTCCATAACAATGTATAGAGGGCGCACTTCTGAACTTTAACATCGATCGCTTCTGTGATAGCAAAGCCTGTAGAGCGCATCACTGTCTCGTGGCAAGAGGGCTGTCTATACATCTCTATGGGTCCATCTATGTGCGGTTCAACCAGAAATGGTTGCTCAAGAGGAAGATTTTGAATGAAAAGGTAGCACATTTATATAGATATTTGTCTTATGGTATACAGTACATTCGGAAAGTATTCAGACTCCTTCACTTTTTCCACATTTTGTTTGTTACGTTACAGCCTTATTCTAAAATGGATTAAATTATTTTAAACAGGTTTTTAAAAATGTTGGCAAATTTCTAAAAAAAACAACAACATATTTACATAAATATTCAGACCCTTTACTATGAGACTGCATCCTGTTTCCATTGATCATCCTTGAGATGTTGCTACAACTTGATTGGAGTTCACCTTTGCTAATTCAATTGATTGGACATGATTTGGAAATGCAGACGTGTCCATATAAGGTTCCACAGTTGACAGTGCATGTCAGAACAAAAACCAAGCCATGAGGTTGAGGGAATTGTCTGTAGGGCTCGTGTCGAGGCACAGATCTGGGGAAGGGTAACAAAAAACTTCTGCAGCATTGAAGGTCCCCAAGAACACAGTGGTCTCCATCATTCATAAATGGACAAAGGTTGGAACAACCAAGACGGGGAGATAAACAAGAACCCGATGGTCACTCTGACAGAGCTCCAGAGTTCCTCTGTGGAGACAGGAGAACCTTCTGGAAGGACAACCATCTCTGCAGCACTCCATCAATCAGGCCTTTATGTTAGAGTGGCCAGTTGAAAGCCACTCTTTTGTAAAAGACACATTACAGCCCACTTGGAATTTGTCACAAGGCACCTAAAGTACTCTCAGACAATGAGAAACAAGATTTTCTTGTTTGATGAAACCAAGACTGAACTATTTGACCTGAATGCCAAGCATCACATCTGGAGGAAACAAGGCACAGCTCATCACCTAACCAATACCATCCCTACGGTGAAGCATGGTCGTGGCAGAATCATGCTGTGGGGATATTCTTCAGCAGCAGGGACTGGGTGATTTGTCAGGATCGAAGGAAAGATGAACGGAACAACGTACAGAGAGATCCTTGATAAAAACCTGCTCCAGAGCGCTCAGGACCTCAGACTGGGGTGAAGGTTCACCTTCCAACAGGATAACATACCTTAAGGGAACATTTCGACATTTTCTGTATGGTTAGTGAGAAAGTCCATATTGCAAATGTACCGTCCCTTACTAGACGTCCGAAAACATTTGTTAAATTCGGGGACGGCGTCGGGCCGAGCGGCAGGGCCAGACCTACCGGGAAGTCATCAAATGAACTTTGTCGGACATTCGGTTTTCGTTTTATAAAATAATCAAATTTTGGTCATTTTTCCGCTATCCCGGAAAATCCCACAAGAGGGCATAAGCAATCATACTGCAATTTGACAAAACATCACGAATCACGACGGGCCTTATCTCGAAAACTGAAAATATTTCGAAGCCGAAACTTGGTGAGCATAGGTTTGGCATAATGGGCAGTTGGCCCCGAACAAGATGGCGTCTAGGCCTCAACGGTTTTTGAGTTATGGCCATTTTTCTGGGATTAAAGGTCCAAAATGAAAATAGAGAAATTATTTTTTCACGTCAAAGTCAAGGAGCCTCCGGTGTCAATAACAAAAAAATCAGCCATTTATCTATCGTCATTTAAGAGAAATCGTACAATGACAGATTTGTGATGTTCAAATATAGGTGTTTTTTTTTCAACAGTTACAGATCCAGTTGCAGGGTGTTCATACGAATATTTTTAAAGTGTGCTGCGGAGCTCTGCGAGATTTCTATGATTTTCTATGAATTTCTGAAATAACACACTAAACCCTCCGTAAATAACTCAGTTCTTAACGTAAAGACTTAGAACTCAGGATTCTGTAAAGGCATACCCCAATGAGGATATGAGTTTATTTATAGCTTCCTGTGCCAACAGGAAGTGCCTTAAATGGTGTCATAGTGGCTGTATCCAAGGGTTAAAAAGGTCAGATCTTTTCAAAACTTCATATGTGTGATTAGGCAACCCTCCTGAACTGTAAAATCAGTCATTTCTCCCAACAGATGTCAAAGAAAAGCTCTCTCACACACACACAGCAAGGATGGAGTGACAAAGCGCGGTGTTTAAAGACACAGAGAGCAGGCAATGGCATAAACATAATCCCAAGGCCGTGCCGAGTTCAACGAGATATCCCGCTTGACCGTAGCTCGCTTGGTCTAAGCGCAGCGACCATGAGAAAAGTAGGCCCAAAATGAAGCCTGCACCACAACGTCATTTGATTTTGGGTGACAGCGGCGGAACCGTTAGGTTTAGAAGGACAATTCAAACACAGGAATGTTCCTAAGGTCCTCCCGAACTGTGCAAGCCTAAGCCTTGACTGTGTGGCATTAACCCTTCACAGTTAAAAGAAGGTGTTTACATCAAACAGTTTGCATTGACTTCTCTCCCCATAGGAATACATTGCCTGCTCCCCTAAATTCAACCTGGAGCCTATATGGGTTATGAATGCCTTATGAACCTGTCTTCAGTACCAGTCCATCAGGCCACTATAAGGTCTACCTGTGTCGATTCTAAGCTTCCTGGACCAACCGGAAGTGGTTAAAATCGCCCTAAAAGTGTATACCCATAACCTGCCTGCAGTTTGATAGACATAGTGCATTCAACCCTGTGTAAATCAGTCAGTTTTTATGGTAAAGACTTAAAACTCAGGATCCTGTAATAGAATACCCCAATGAGGATGTGTGTTGAGTTATAGCTTCCTGTGCCAACCGGAAGTGCCATAATTGGTGTCTCATGGGCTGTTTCGAGGGGTTAAAAAAATCAGATCTTTCCAAAACTTCATATGTGTGATTAGGCAACCCCCATGAACTGTAAATCAGTCATTTCTCCCATAAAAATTCAAAGGAAAACTAAATCACACAGATACACAACTTGGAAGGAGGGACGTATTGGGGTGCGTAGAGACTGACAGTAGCCTCCAATAGTTAGCTTTGTTCGAGCTAAAAAAGAACCGTCAGACCTAGAGTTCCGAAACTTTAGAAACTTGTTCTAGACCTCAGGTCGATAGTGCGTGGTGAGTTAGGTGGCTCTAGAAGGTTCTCAGACCGAGAAACAGCCTTGTACATTTGCAATGACTTCAATTCATTTTGACCACTACTAAAATGGCGACATTTAGAAAAGTCTCAGAGACACAAGACTAGGTGCATTGAAACCGGCTCGGCCCATAGACACGGACCCCAACGTTTCTGTCTGATAGCTCATTCAAGGACCCCATAGCAAGGCATGGAAAAAAGTGGATTTTCAGCACTAATTAGGGTTTTACTCGGGCACTGAAGGACCTATCGAGCCGAAACTCGGGATTCGGGGTCGCCTCACATAGGACTACACATAACGTCCGAACTGGACCCGTAGCTAGAACGTAACTACGTGTTTTATGTTTTTTTTATGGTTTGAACCGAAGGCGTTGTGAATTTTGGGCCAGCTCTGAAGTATGTGATACTTGGCTCCTAAACGAGTTGGGAAAAGTGGGTTTGGTGTCAGTTTGTATCAGTTTGGTGTCAGAATGATATCAAATTGACTGATGGACGGTGACTTGCTGGTGACTCTTGTCCATTTGCAATATGTTTAAATGGTGAGGTACCATCACCAAAAGTGACATTCTGAAATCAACCCTAACGAGCGATGGAGAGGTACCAGAATCACTGCCCAGCCATCCCGAGTTCATCGGGCCAGTCAATTTGGCATTCCTGCACAATTTTTATAGCATGACAAATTCGAGATGGTGAATGCCCAGTTAACCATATTGCAAATGCACAGTGACTTTGCGAAAGTGAGAAAACATTTGCAATATTTTTTAACAGTGAGGTACCATCACCAAAAGTGACATTCTGAAATCAACCCTAACGAGCGATGGAGAGGTACCAGAATCACTGCCCAGCCATCCCGAGTTCATCGGGCCAGTCAATTTGGCATTCCTGCACAATTTTTATAGCATGACAAATTCGAGATGGTGAATGCCCAGTTAACCATATTGCAAATGCACAGTGACTTTGCGAAAGTGAGAAAACATTTGCAATATGTTTTAACAGTGAGGTACCATCACCAAAAGTGACATTCTGAAATCAACCCTAACGAGCGATGGAGAGGTACCAGAATCACTGCCCAGCCATCCCGAGTTCATCGGGCCAGTCAATTTGGCATTCCTGCACAATTTTTATAGCATGACAAATTCGAGATGGTGAATGCCCAGTTAACCATATTGCAAATGCACAGTGACTTTGCGAAAGTGAGAAAACATTTGCAATATGTTTTAACAGTGAGGTACCATCACCAAAAGTGACATTCTGAAATCAACCCTAACGAGCGATGGAGAGGTACCAGAATCACTGCCCAGCCATCCCGAGTTCATCGGGCCAGTCAATTTGGCATTCCTGCACAATTTTTATAGCATGAAAAATTCGAGATGGTGAAAGCCCAGTTAACCATATTGCAAATGCACAGTGACTTTGCAAGAGTGAGAAAACATAAACAAATGGACATTCTGAAATCAACCCTAACGAGCGATGGAGAGGTACCAGAATCACTGCCCAGCCATCCCGAGTTCATCGGGACAGTCAATTTTGCATTCCTGCATGAATTTCAGTGACTTTGCAAAAGTGAGAAAACATTTGCAATATGTTTTAACAGTGAGGTACCATCACCAAAAGTGACATTCTGAAATCAACCCAAACGAGCGATGGAGAGGTACCAGAATCACTGCCCAGCCATCCCGAGTTCATCGGGCCAGTCAATTTGGCATTCCTGCACGATTTTTATAGCATGACAAATTCGTGATGTTGAATGCCCAGTTAACCATATTGCAAATGCACAGTGACTTTGCAAGAGTGAGAAAACATAAACAAATGGACATTCTGAAATCAACCCTAACGAGCGATGGAGAGGTACCAGAATCACTGCCCAGCCATCCCGAGTTCATCGGGACAGTCAATTTTGCATTCCTGCATGAATTTCAGTGACTTTGCAAAAGTGAGAAAACATTTGCAATATGTTTTAACAGTGAGGTACCATCACCAAAAGTGACATTCTGAAATCAACCCAAACGAGCGATGGAGAGGTACCAGAATCACTGCCCAGCCATCCCGAGTTCATCGGGCCAGTCAATTTGGCATTCCTGCACGATTTTTATAGCATGACAAATTCGTGATGTTGAATGCCCAGTTAACCATATTGCAAATGCACAGTGACTTTGCAAAAGTGAGAAAACATAAACAAATGGACATGATGAAATCAACACCACGAGTGATTGAAAGGAATAACAATCACTGCCCGGCCATCCCGAGTTCATCAGGCCAGTCAATTTTGCATTTCTGCAGGATTTTTGAGCATGTCAAATTTCTTATGACATTTGGCCCCCACAAAACATATGCCTTATGCACAAGTAAAAAAATACAAAATAAATTATGATAATAAAATATGACTAAAGTATGTTGATACAGTTCTTATACGTGTGTAATTGACACAAAATTTTAAAGAATTTCGAAAAACGGTCCAGAAAGCACTTTTTTAGGGGTGTGTGAAGTTTTTTATGAAATTTTGCAATTATTGACTTTTGACTTCTGACTTCCTATGAAATCATATTGGCAAATGGAGAAAACATATGCAATAATGCGCAAGTAAAAAGAAAAAAAAAATATGATAATAAAATTCGACAAAAGTATATTCATACAGTTCTTACACATGTGTAATTGACAAAAAAGCAAAAGAATTTCGAAAAACGGTCCAGAAAGCACTTTTTTAAGGGGTGATAAGTTTTTGACAAAAAATTCATTTTTTCAAAATTTGGCTTTTGGATGTTAACTTGGGGTCCATTTCCTATATGAAAAACCACAGTGGAGCGCACACGCCACCTGTTGGATTTTTGAAGTGTTACAACTGGCAATTGCCATATGGCATTTGCCAAACTATTTGCATGAATCAACGCCGATTTGGGTGGTATTGTCCATCGTGTACATGGTTTGTACTATGCCAATGGTTTCCCATTCATTTTTGTCCATTTCAGTGGGGTATTCCCTTACAACCCTAAGCACACAGCCAAGACAATGCGGGAGTGGCTTCGGGACAAGTCTTTGAATGTCTTTGAGTTGCCCAGCCATCTCTTGTGAGACCTAAAAATAGCTGTGCGGTGTGTCGTGGTAATTTCCTGTATTACTAAACATTGAGAGACAAACTACACACAAGTCAGAGTATATTATAAAGTCCATCTTTAATTATATATGAGCTTCACCATAGCCCTGTGACTCTCCGATTAATTCAGTGTCTATAAATGAATTCTCTGAGAGTGCCTACAAAACAGTTCTTAGTATAATTTACAGCCAAGACACACCCATCTCAACTCACATGATAAAAAAACAGATCTTAGGAACATTACAAAGGAAGACTTTACTTGAGAGAGGAGTATCCCATAGCCAGACAGCATTAGCTATAAATTATTGTTCAGTTTGCTCTCTTAGACAAGGTTCTTATCTCGTTCTTGGTACCACTTAAGGACCAAAACATTACCCCATCCAATGGCATATATCAATTGTAAATTCTAGATACTTCCATCTCAAATACACCCCCTCCTGGACAAGCTCACCGAGACAGTGAGCCTCTTAGGTCATATACTAGATCAAGATAAGGGCAACCTCAGAGGGGACATACAATAGTTAGAGACACATTCCCATAAGAAGAAAAGCCTCCATTCTATCCTCAACCCCTTCTGATATTCTTCATAGCATCACATGGTTTAACAGATATATTGACATATGAAGACAAGCCTGACCTCTCCCCTCTCTGGGCCCCTCGTGACTAAGCCCTGGGAGAAGAGAGAGGAAAATGCAACTGCCAACAGTATTATCCAAAAGAAAACATCCTAATGACAAATATCTCACATAAGCATTATTATGTAAATAAAACATTGTATTTATCAATGTTACCTAACTAATTCTGATTCAGCCACGACAAGTGACGCTCCCTATCGAACCTCACAGAGCTTGAGAGGATCTGCAGAGAAGAAAGGGAGAAACTCCCCAAATACATGTGTAAAGGGTCGATGTGCAGCAGATGGGACGGAGTCAGGCGCAGGACACAGAGGATGAGTAATAACAGACTTTTACTCAAGAGGACAACAAAATAAATTCCACGCAGGGAAAACAAACCAGCTCACAAAATAGTAGTGACTGCTTAACACAGAACAAACATGCACAAAACCATGTGGGAACCAGAGGGTTAAATAGGGGTTAAATAATAATGTAATGGAAACCAGGTGTGTGCAATAAAGACAAAACAAATGGACAATGAAACGTAGATCGGTGGCAGTTAGAAAACCGGTGACGTCGACCACCGAACGCCGCCCGAACAAGGAGAGGCACCAACTTCGGCGGAAGTTGTGACAACAGGTGTATCAAACTTGTAGCGTAACCAAGAAGACTCGATGATGTAATCGTTGCCAAAGGTGCTTCAACAAAATACTGAGTAAAGGGTCTGAATACTCATGTACATGTGATATTCTTTTTTTTTTTTTAAATATATACATTTGAAAAAATCTATAAACATATTTTTGCTTTGTCATTATGGAGTATTGTGTGTAGATTTATACGTTTTAGAATAATTCTGTAACTTCTGCAACAAATGTGGAAAAGGTCAAGGGGTCTGAATACTTTCCGAATGCACTGTGTATATATATGCTGTATTTTGAGATCTTGCTGCGGACCCAGTTTGAGAACTCTGAACTGGTGTGTGTGTGTGTGTGTTCAGAGAAAGCCCCCATAGACATTGTTCTGGGTTTGTCCTAGGCTGACTGCAGTACAAACCATCTTTTCATCATTTACTGACAGCTATTGGATTGACTGTGATGCTCAATTATGAAGTGTTTACTGAGAAATGTGTTGCTGTTTGGATAGTTACCATTTGTTCTGTGAAGTACCAGAAATGTGTTCCTGTTTGGATATTTACTGTTTGTTCTGTGAAGTACCAGAAATGTGTTGCTGTTACGATAGTTACCATTTGTTCTGTGAAGTACCAGAAATGTGTTGCTGTTACGATAGTTACCATTTGTTCTGTGAAGTACCAGAAATGTGTTGCTGTTAGGATAGTTACCATTTGTTCTGTGAAGTACCAGAAATGTGTTGCTGTTACGATAGTTACCATTTGTTCTGTGAAGTACCAGAAATGTGTTGCTGGTAGGATAGTTACCATTTGTTCTGTGAAGTGACAGAAATGTGTTGCTGTTACGATAGTTACCATTTGTTCTGTGAAGTACCAGAAATGTGTTGCTGTTACGATAGTTACCATTTGTTCTGTGAAGTACCAGAAATGTGTTGCTGTTTGGATAGTTACCATTCATTCTGTGAAGTGCCAGAAATGTGTTGCTGTTAGGATAGTTACCATTCGTTCTGTGAAGTACCAGAAATGACCCATTATTCCTACGTCATTTCCTAGGAAATATTAGATGAATAGGGTAACAGTACCCGTCAAATAAAGTGCTACCCATGTTCTCATACAGTGCCCAATTACAACGAAAGCTTTGTGATCCATTCATATCCCTTCTTGCTGTTGAATAACCGCTTTGTTTTGCCTATGAATGTAGCTGCAATGATTCAGCTGCAAGGCTGAGGGCCTCTTTTCAAGCCTTTTCTATGAGATATGGTCTGTAGAAGGTTAATACTTAATTGAAGAGGGCCTTTAAGGCTAAATGTTCATAACCTCCAAAGGCTATCTTAACAGTGGAGGTTATGCTGATAAGATCATTTATGATGATTATATGCACACTTCTGCCTAAACAATGCACATCATTTTAACTTGAATAATTGATCATGTTTGTTTGGTATTTGGTATTTTATTATGGGGTCCACACAAAACACGAAACATGACATAATACAGAATGTTAATAGGCAATTACAGTTTAACCTTATTAAAGGCTTCCTCCTGTTCTCATCTCAAACTACCTCAGGCCTTGCATAATGTATGTTGGTATATCAAGACAACAGATCTATGTCGTATATGTTGCGTCTTTCTGTGATGTTTATTGCAAACATGTCTCATACGTCTTTCTCACAAGAGGTACGTTGTTTGATACATTTAACAGATTCCATTAGTGTTAAACAGTCATCACTAGCCAGCCTCCGCCCAATACCCTACCCTGAACCTTAAACCCTATTCGGACGGGATTAGTTTTACTGTGGGAGGTCTGCTAAAGTCATTATGTGTACGAGCACAAAACACCACATCTGTAATTTTAGTCCTGTCCGAATCTGCCATGTCAGTCATTTAAACACTTTGGCACACTCAAAAGTCCTCTGATAATACTAGTCCCGTGCGAATCGACATCCCTGTGTATTGAGAGAAATGTCTGAGTTTGACAGGTGTTGCTTGCGGTTTGAGCAAGAAAACAATAAAACATAGATAAATTGAACAAAGTGCTGCTCAAAGCCTACAGTGCCTTGCGAAAGTATTCGGCCCCCTTGAACTTTGCGGCCTTTTGCCACATTTCAGGCTTCAAACATAAAGATATAAAACTGTATTTTTTTGTGAAGAATCAACAACAAGTGGGACACAATCATGAAGTGGAACGACATTTATTGGATATTTCAAAGTTTTTTAACAAATCAAAAACTAAATTGGGCGTGCAAAATTATTCAGCCCCCTTAAGTTAATACTTTGTTGCGCCACCTTTTGCTGCGATTACAGCTGTAAGTCGCTTGGGGTATGTCTCTATCAGTTTTGCACATCGAGAGACTGAAATTTTTTCCCATTCCTCCTTGCAAAACAGCTCGAGATCAGTGAGGTTGGATGTAGAGCATTTGTGAACAGCAGTTTTCAGTTCTTTCCACAGATTCTCGATTGGATTCAGGTCTGGACTTTGACTTGGCCATTCTAACACCTGGATATGTTTATACTGTATATACATAGACTATATATGAAGGGCCAGTATGTATCAACCTTCAAGGTGAATGCTTTTGTTAATACAATGTGTGCTAAATTAATTGAACATCGGCATCACTAAAAAAGATTGCGCATATTTAATGCAACCCTTTCTGTTAATAGATATCAAAGCAGCATACAACTGAGCTAAACGTTTGGAAATGACAAGTTCACGTTCTCATTCATATCCCAAAAATGCATATCAAGTGCAAGTGCGTTGTTTAGCTCACATCTGAAGGCCGGGGGCATTTCAGACGTCTTCTACGGCAGATGACTGAAATATCCTCAATTTAAACATTATGGAGACACTACTAATTCCTTCCGAATCGTCCCCTGGAATAACGGACATTCTCGGGTAATACATAACCAACATTCTATAGCAAACCCGGTACTCTACCCTGCAGCTTAAAGACCCTTGCTCTATGTACATAGTCATTGAACACTGGTCACTTCATTAATGTATACATTCTGTTTTACTCACTTTATATGTATATACTATATTCTAGTCATGGCTCATCCTATATAACTGATTTTGATTATTTTCTGGATTATGTGTGTATTGTGCTTAGCAGTTAGTAATACGGCACTGAAGGGAGCTCGAAAGGCAAGCATTCCGCTGCACCTGCTATAACATCTGCAAATCTGTATACACAACCAATACACTTTGATTTGATTTGTAAAAGCACTCTAAAAACAAGGCTGCCAGATTAGCTCTTCATTGCACTATCTGAATGAATGTCAACCAAATGTATCAGAATCTCTCATGGCATCCCGTTCAACACAAATTAATATCTAATCTTTTGATTTCGTTTAGGAATGTTATATTTTTATAGACACCACAGTATTTCTCAGCACAATTAGTGTATACTAACTGCAAACTGTTACAGACTACAAAGGGAAGCACAGCCGCGAGCTGCCCAGTGACACGAGCCTACCAGACGAGATAAATCACTTCTATGCTCGCTTCGAGGCAAGCAACACTGAGGCATGCATGAGAGCATCAGCTGTTCCGGAGGACTGTGTGATCAAGCTCTCCGTAGCCGATGTGAGTAAGACCTTAAACAGGTCAACATACACAAGGCTGCGGGGCCAGGCGAATAACCAGGACGTGTGCTCCGGGTATGTGCTGACCAACTGGCAGGTGTCTTCACTGACATTTTCAACTTGCAGGACTTTGTTGCTATAGCTTCCCTGGCTCACTCTTTGCCATTTTTCTAACTATTTACCTCTCTACGGCACGTGGGACGGTAGCGTCCCACCTGACCAACATCCAGTGAAATTGCAGAGCGCCAAATTCAAAAACGGAAATACTGATTATAAAATGTTCAGAAAACATACAAGTGTTATACATAGGTTTAAAGATGAACTTCTCGTGAATCCAACCACGGTGTCAGATTTCAAAAAGGCTTTACGGCGAAAGCATACCATGCGATTATTTGAGAACATCGCCCAGCAGACAAATCATTACAAACAGTAACCAGCCAGGTAGAAGAGTTACACAAATCAGAAATAGAGATAAAATTAATCACTTACCTTTGATGATCTTCATATGGTTGCACTCAGAAGACATTAATTTACTCAATAAATGTTTGTTATGTTCGATAAAGTCTCTCTTTATATCCAAAAAAACTCAATTTTGTTCGCACTTTTTCTTCAATAATCCACAGGCTCAAACGCAGTCACAACAGGCAGACAAAGAAAATCGAAATTGTATCAGTAAAGTTCATAGAAACATGTCACACCATGTTTATATTCAATCCTCGTTTTTTTTTAGCCTAAATAATCGATTATATTTCACCTGGACAATAACATCGTCACTATAAAAGGTACACAAGAAAGGCGCGCTCTCGGGATTGCGCATGAACAGCTCTGTCACACTTTAGGGTACAGTCATTCAGAGTGGTCTTACTCCCAAATTTTTCAGAATACAAGCCTGAAACAATTTCTAAAGACTGTTGACATCTAGTGGCATAAGGCATAGGAACTGTAATTTGAGTCCTAAGTCAAGGGATACTGTAATGGCATTGAATAGAAAACTACAACAACAAAAAATAAATCCTTCCTGTATGGATTTTTCTCAGGTTTTTGCAATCCAAATCAGTTCTGTTATACTCACAGACATTATTTTAACAGTTCTGGAAACTTTAGAGTGTTTCCTATCCTAATCTACCAATTATATGCATATCCTAGCTTCTGGGCCTGAGTAGCAGGCAGTACACTTTGGGCACACTTTTCATCCGGAGGTGAAAATAGTGCCCCCTACCCTATTAACGAGCGCTTTATATCTGTGGCAAATAATTTCATAGATGCATGAAAAATTCTATTCACCCCTTTGCTATGAAGCCCCTAAATAAGATCTGGTGCAACAAATTACCTTCATAAATCATATTATTAGTTCAACAAAGTCCACCTTGGTACAACATAAGTGTCACATGATCTCAATATATATAAACCTCTTCTGAAAGGCCCCAGAATCTGCAACACCACTAAGCAAGCGGCACCATGAAGACCAACGAGCTCTCCAAACAGGTCAGGGATAAAGTTGCGGAGAAGTACAGATCAGGGTTGGGTTACAAAAAATATCAGAAACTTTGAAAATCCCATTAAATCCATTGTTAAAAAATGGAAAGAATATGGCACCACAGCGAACCTTCCAAGAGAGGGCCGCCCACCAAATATAGGCAAAGAGGGCATTAATCAGAGGCACCAAAGAGACCAAAGATAACCCTGAAGGAGCTACAAAGGTCCACAGCGGAGAATGGAGAATCTGTCCATAGGACCACTTTAAGCTGTACACTCCACAGAGCTGGGCTTTACGGAAGAGTAGCCAGAAAAAATCCATTGCTTAACTTCTTCGATATAGGGGGCGCTCTTCTAATTTTTGGATAAAAAAACATTCCCGTTTTAAACAAGATATTTTGTCACGAAAAGATGCTCGACTATGCATATAATTGACAGCTTTGGAAATAAAACACTCTGACGTTTCCAAAACTGCAAAGATATTATCTGTGAGTGCCACAGAACTGATGCTACAGGCGAAACCAAGATGAAATTTCAAACAGGAAATGGCCCAGATTTTGAAGGTGCTGTGTTCCAATGTCTCCTTATATGGCTGTGAATGCGCCAGGAATGAGCCTACACTTTCTGTCGTTTCCCCAAGGTGTCTGCAGCATTGTGACGTATTTGTAGGCATGTCATTGGAAGATTGAACATAAGAGACTACATTTACCAGTTGCCCGTTTGGTGTCCTCCGTCGAAATTATTGCGTAATCTCCAGCTGCGTGCATTTTAACATTTGCATCAGAGGAGAAAGGCAACTGCCACAAATGATTTATCATCGAATAGATATGTGAAAAACACCTTGAGGATTGATTCTAAACAACGTTTGCCATGTTTCTGTCGATATTATGGAGTTAATTTGGAAAAAAAGTTTGGTGTTGTAATGACTAAATATATATTTTTTTTTTTCTTAGCCAAACGTGATGAACAAAACGGAGCGCTTTCTCCTACACAAATAATCTTTTTGGAAAAACTGAACATTTGCTATCTAACTGAGAGTCTCCTCATTGAAAACATCCGAAGTTCTTAAAAGGTAAATGATTTTATTTGAATGCTTTTCTTGTTTTTGTGAAAATGTTGCCTGCTGAATGCTAGGCTAATGCTATGCTAGCTATCAATACTCTTACACAAATGCTTGTGTAGCTTTGGTTGAAAAGCATATTTTGAAAATCTGAGATGACAGTGTTGTTAACAAAAGGCTAAGCTTGTGAGTGAATATATTTCTTTCATTTCATTTGCGATTTTCATGAATAGTTAACATTGCGTTATGGTAATGAGCTTGAGGCTATGATTACGCTCCCGGATACGGGATTGCTCGACGCAAAAAAATGAGCAAACACGTTTGGTGTTCACCAAAAGGCATGTGGGAGACTCCCCAAACATATGGAAGAATGTATTCTGGTCAGATGAGACTAAAATGTAGCTTTTTGGCCATGAAGGAAAACATTATGTCCAACCCAACACCTCTCATCACCCTGAGAATACCATCCCCACAGTGAAGCATGTTGGTGGCAGCATGTGGAGATGTTTTTCATCGGCAGTGACTGGGACAGAATTGAAGGAATTTTTTATTATTTTTTATTTTTATTTCACCTTTATTTAACCAGGTAGGCTAGTTGAGAACAAGTTCTCATTTGCAACTGTTGGATGGTGCTAAATACGGGGATATTCTTGAGGGAAACCTGTTTAAGTCTTCCAGAGATTTGAGAGTGGGGGGAGGTTCACCTTCCAGCAGGACAATGACCAGAAGCATAATGCTAAAGCAACACTCGAGTGGTTTAAGGGGAAATATTTAAATGTCTTGGAATGGCCTAATCAAAACCCAGACCTCAATCCAATTGAGAATATGTTGTATGATGATTTAAATGTTGCTGTACATCAGTGGAACCCACCCAACTTGAAGAAGCTGGAGCAGTTTTGCCTTGAAGAATGGGTAAAAATCCCAGTGGCTAGATGTGCCAAGTTAATTAACACATACCCCAAGAGACTTGCATCTGCAAAAGGTGGCTCTACAAAGTATTGACTTTGACGGGGTGAATAGTTATGTATGCTCAAGATTTCCGTTTTTTTTTGTCTTATATCTGTTTGTTTCACAATATAAAATATTTTGCATCTTCAAAGTGGTAGGCATGTTGTGTAAATCAAATGATACAAACCCCCCAAGAAATCTATTTTAATTCCTGGTTGTGTGGCAACAAAGTAGGAAAAATACAGAAGGGAGTGAATACATTCACAAGTCACTGTAGATAAAACAATAAGAAGCATATTGTTTTTAAACTTGCTAATCCAAAGGTGTTGTGGCAGGTATCAAAATTCTGCTGTGGTTGGACACACTTATGCTTCCTCATCAAATGGAGGTTATCAAGGATGGGAGGACCAAATTTTGTTTGCCAACTAACGAATTGTGGCACTCCTTGACCACTCAAACCCCTTATTGTTTTCTGGGTCATGGGGTAGAGTGGACAGAGGACGGACTTCCAAAATGAGAGAACCCCAATCTGGCTGTCTGAGATAACAGGCTGGGAGGAATACTAATGACTCTGGCCAAGCTGCCTCACAGACAGAGCCCTAACACACTCTGGTCAGGCCGCCTCACAGACAGAACCCAGGCAATGCCCCCACTCCACACTATGAATAAATGAGTCTCCTCTCACTGCCGGTCGATCATACCCATTAGATAAAGGTTACTGTGTTGTTTAGATTGATGGTTGGTAAGTTGAAATTGGCTTATGCGAGACCTGAGGCCAGCTGTGAGCCTGGCACAGTGTTAATGCGTTCTTCTTTGGTGGTTTGATATGGAAAGTTTTTTAGACTGGTTTAGGTTGGATCTCCGGGTGACTATAAAAGACAACTAACTGTACACTGTGTACACATACTCTACATGAGGTGAATCATGGAAGGAAAAAGCAATATGGTGGTAAGCCACTCCTTCCCTGCAGCTCCCTGCTATGATAGTACAATTGTGAGTGTAAGTTGAGTTTCTACATATTGCTTTCATCCAGTAGGCCCTTTCAGTTTCAGATAAATGCTTATAAAGGAAACGTAAGGAATATTTTGAGCAGTCTTTGTGCTTGACTATGGGTTACAGATAGTTTGCTAATTCAAATCAAATCAAATCAAATGTATTTGTATAGCCCTTCGTACATCAGCTGATATCTCAAAGTGCTGTACAGAAACCCAGCCTAAAATCCCAAACAGCAAGCAATACAGGTGTAGAAGCACGGTGGCTAGGAAAAACTCCCTAGAAATGCCAAAACCTAGGAAGAAACCTAGAGAGGAACCAGGCTATGAGGGGTGGCCAGTCCTCTTCTGGCTGTGCCGAGTGGAGATTATAACAGAACATGGCCAAGATGTTCAAATGTTCATGAATGACCAGCATGGTCAAATAATAATAATCACAGGCAGAACAGTTGAAACTGGAGCAGCAGCACGGCCAGGTGGACTGGGGACAGCAAGGAGTCATCATGCCAGGTAGTCCTGAGGCATGGTCCTAGGGCTCAGGTCCTCCGAGAAGAGAAAGAAAGAGAGAATTAGAGAGAGCATACTTAAATTCACACTGGACACCGGATAAGACAGGAGAAGTACTCCAGATATAACAAACTGACCCTAGCCCCCCGACACATAAACTACTGCAGCATAAATACTGGAGGCTGAGACAGGAGGGGTCAGGAGACACTGTGGCCCCATCCGATGATACCCCCGGACAGGGCCAAACAGGAAGGATATGACCCCACCCACTTTGCCAAAGCACAGCCCCCACACCACTAGAGGGATATCTTCAACCACCAACTTACCATCCTGAGACAAGGCCGAGTATAGCCCACAAAGATCTCCACCACGGCACAACCCAAGGGGGGGCGCCAACCCAGACAGGAAGATCACATCAGTGACTCAACCCACTCGAGTGATGCACCCCTCCTAGGGACCCTGTAATAGGGTTTAGAGGCAGAGAATCCCAGTGGAAAGAGGGGAACCGGCAGGCAGAGACAGCAAGGGCGGTTCGTTGTTCCAGAGCCTTTCCGTTCACCTTCACACTCCTGGGCCAGACTACACTCAATCATATGACCCACTGAAGAGATGAGTCTTCAGTAAAGACTTAAAGGTTGAGACAGAGTCTGCGTCTCTCACTTGGGTAGGCAGACCATACCATAAAAATTGAGGTCTATAGGAGAAAGCCCTGCCTCCAGCTGTTTGCTTAGAAATTCTAGGGACAATTAGGAGACCTGCGTCTTGTGACCGTAGCGTACGTGTAGGTATGTACGGCAGGACCAAATCAGAGAGACAGGTAGGAGCAAGCCCATGTAATGCTTTGCAGGTTAGCAGTAAAACCTTGAAATCAATTCATTTCGATGCTACTAATTCATTGTTTGAGGATATTTTGAGCAATTATTTGAGTTTGTTTGTTTATTAGTCTGTTACTTGCTATATTTATTTCATACAGATTTTCAATCTACTTGGAGTGAGTGGTCTCTCAAAATTGTCTAATCTTCTCAAATCAAAATGTACAATATCATGAGATTTGTCAAATGATATGAGCTTTCTTATAAATACTTGTTAGCTTGCCAGTTGAACTCGTGATTCTTTCAAATTATTTTGGAGTGAACAATATTTGCAATCTAAAATATCGATGTAAATGTTTTGATGGCACATCCTGTGCCTTCGGGAAGTATTCACACGTTTTCCACTTTGTTTTGTGAAGTTACAGGAATTTAAAATGGATTCAATTGTGATTTTTTTTGTCACTGTAATTGTGTTATTTTTTTAAATTTTATTTTTTATATTTTTTTTTAAATGAAAAGCTGAAATCTCTTGAGTCAATAAGTATTCACCCCCTTTGTTATGGCAAGCCTAAATAGGTTCAGGAGTAAAAATGTTCTTAACAATTCACATAATAAGTTGCAATAACATTATTTTTGAATGACTACCTCATCTCCGTACACCACATATAAAATTATATATAAGGACCATCAGTCGAGCAGTGAATTTCAAATACAGGTTCAACCACAACTACCAGGGAGGTTTTCCAAAGCCTCACAAAGATGGGCACCTGTTGGTAGATCAGTCGGGGAAAAAACAAACAAGTATTGACAGATTCTTGCCTTTTACATGTGAATATGTCCACGAGAGATTAGTGTGGACTTGATTCAGAACATGGACACCATGTCTAAATTATTACATTCTGACTTATTTAGCTTGTCTAGCTTTCAGTAAAACACAATGACCTGAAACCAAGGACTCTTATTTCCTACACTGGTCTTCTGCACTCATTCAGTGGGTTCACTGGGTGAATAAGCTGCTCAGTTATTCGTCTGTTTTTCTCGGCGGCCTTGATGTCTTTAAGGTCTGTGAAAAATAAGGCTTCACCTTGACTGTCAAAGGAAATGGCAATGTTTATTTGTCACGGTATGCAATGTACCAAGAAGTAACTCCGGCAATGGGCCAAACAGATTATTCAGAGTCCCTGTTGGTTTGAACATATTTTTCAGCTTCTTCTATCAATTCCTCCATCTAATATACGTATTTCTAACATACATATTTCCTTTTAATGGAAATTAGTCTTATTTTGACCCAAATGTCTTGTTCCTTATTGTCTTATAGCCTATTGCTTACTCAAATTAAGATATGTATGCTCTATCCCAGATTCATTTCGTAAAAAAAAATGTTTTTACGTTTAAAATGAATCATGTTGGGAAATACATGTGTTATTGATTTAACAAATCCCAAAATATTTAAGCAATTGTCAAAAGCAGCACTTTGTTTGATTACCTATTTATCTCGTCATCCAAGTTCCTGTTGGCCTCAGGGTACCCAATATAATAGATCTCTTGTACAGTATACGCCCTTCTCGAAACTGAAGGGCACACAATTTATTTTTAGAGCTTTTTCCATTTACCGTCCACTTCAGCTTTGGAGATGTTGTATCACACCCCAAAAATACAAGACAAAGGCAAGGTTATCTTGTATGTTATATCTGTCAGTGACAAATGGCTCTTTCAGAGGGTTTTCTGTGCCTCTTTTTGACCTTGCAAGTAAGCACTATTTAACCCACTAGATAAACTGATGCATGAAAACTACTGTAAGAGGTATTGATTAGTTAAACCTTGTTCAGACAAGGATCTGTTCAGACATGGTTTCCACTTCGTCCAGTGCGGACAAAACCTAAATTGTGGTTGGTCGAGCCTCACATCTACCATCTCTTTTGAAACGTTTAGGATTCAATTAGGGCTCAAGTGCTTTGTATTTTCAAGTAGACCTTCAAATCAAAACAAGATGAAAGTGGCTTGAATTTGTGTTTGCTCTGACAATTCACTTTAAGGCCACGCTCTGTCAAAGCTAGCCTGCTTACTGACTGAAAAAAAGAAGCCCAAGGTAGATTGTGTTGGCAACAGATTTCCATGTGAATATTCTAAAATCTGCATAATGAAAATTTGTACATTTTCCTTCCAGTGGTAACTCCACCAACTGAATTGAGGATACAACTCAGTGGTTGATTAAGTAGTGCACACAAAATGTACTTTTTCACTTAAGTTTTCATGTACTGAATAGAAACTGATATTTTTTTCACAAAAACTGTTGCGCTAGATAGCAAATGTGCCTTCTCTGGTGTCGGCAAGTGCGCTTTAGCCACAGCTCTCAGATACGGTGTGGGTAGGCTGTGCGGGTAAGCTAGTCTACATTATGAGATTATTATGGAAAACCTTTTTGTCTAATGTCAGTCAAGCATTGATCATCATGTTACCAGAATCAGACCCTCGATATTTACTGGAAAGGAGCATCAAGATTACCGTGCACTTTTACCACCCTGTGAAGTTGATAAATTATTTGATCTGTAGCCTAATAAACTGCATGGTTACTGCATAAACTCTAAACGTGACTCCACGTTTACTTCAATAGGATGGTTATTATATAAATATTTGCACATGAAGGTGTTTCCACCATCATTTCTCAAATAATGAATTTGACTGACACAAAAGATCCCACCATGTCTAAAAACAAATTATCTTTTGGCATTTATAAAATTGTACCAAAACTTAATGTTTCCATCACAGCTGTATATATACGGTATGACTTTACTCGCATAAAAACTGTGGATGGAAACATGGTTATTGTAACCAATGTTCAACATAGTCTAACCTTGTATAACATATAGTGAAATGTGTACCTTTGAAAATATGTCAGATCTTCAATGTTATGTACACTTTCAAAAATAGAAAAAAAACTGTTGGCTAGACAGCACATCTTACTGGAGAGGTAATATACAACTATCCATTTGGTCTCCCATCCAGGGTTTTAACCAAGCCCAGCTTAGCTTTCATATTTGTCACTGACTACTACTGTGTCATTGTGAGAATGATTAGTGAGAGTTCTCTTAACTAAACATATGTACCTTTGCCACCAAAGTCATTCCAAAGGGTAGGTTTAACACAGCAAATTAATTGTAAGTCATGTATCATCAATGATACTACTTCGGCCTATATAGCATTTACAAAGTCATCAACAACTATTGTTTCAATTCAACCCAGGGTTCAACTAAAATATACAATGCATAAAGGCCTAGTGTTTCAAGCTTTGGTTGATTTCAAATGTAATCTACAAGTGAATCATTTATATGTTGGAGTCACGTCTCCATCTCAACCAAAAATATAATTAAAGAATAGGATTAAGCCAGTGGATCAGATTAAACTATCCAAGCATTAAATATGCTTTAACATGCAACCGTGAAGTTGAGCTAATTTTTACAACCAATTTTTAATGAAATTAAAAATGTAATTTTGTTTGGCATATTTTATCATCTTAAGCAATGTTATTATGGAAAATTATAATATGGTTTTTATTATTATCGCACTCCTGTATTAAACACACATTCAAAGATGGGTGAATACCAGGAAGGGAACGTTAGCAAAACCAAACCTCATTAATCACACATTTTCAGTACTAATTGTGCATAAAATGGGAAATTACAAGACTGTCAAATGTTTTTGACCTCTGAAATACAATATTGGAATTGATAATTTATTTAAATTTTGTTTTACAATTTTAGGAACTCTTGAAAAATATGCTTTACCATGCGGTTGAGTTGCCCATTAAGGGAATGCTATTTAGTCCAAGCTCGCTATTATGGACAGCGGAGAAATATTGTTATGGGACTTTTTGATCTTTACAAATAGACAAATATTTTCATATTCATATCAGTATTTGCTGTCTGCCTGTTATCTTCAATATGTTTCACAGTTTCACAATATTATTCAGTACATGTTATTTTACAGCTCGTAGCTCTGCCTTAACACAGGCACAGACACCCATACACATGATTAGACATGCACTCTACAGACACGTATACATGGATGTTGTATTATAGATGTGGAGCAGTGGCCTGAGGGAACACACTAAGTGTACTGGGTAAAGTGTCATGAAATGTAATATCATGGAATATTTTAAACTGTATATAACTGTCTTAATGTTGTTGGACCCCGGGAAGAGTAGCTGCAAGCAGCAGCTAATAGGGATCCTTAATAAATACAAAAACCTACTCAACTCTAGGTTTACCCTACTTCTGCCCTAGTTCTACCCAAACTCTACCCTAGGTCTACCCTAGTTCTGCCACAGTTCTACCCAAACTCTACCCTAGGTCTACCCTAGTTCTGCCCTAGTTCTACCCAAACTCAACCCTAGGTCTACCCTAGTTCTGCCCTAGTTCTACCCAAACTCTACCCTAGTGCTACCCTAACTCTACCCCCATGCTATCCTAGCTCTACCCTAGTCCTACCCTAACTCTACCCTAGCCCCTAACTCTACCCTAACTCTACGCTAGTTCTACCCTAGCGCTACCCTAACTCTGACCCTAGTGCTACCGTCTTCTACCCGAACTTTTCCATAGTTCTACTCTAGCTCTGCCCTAGCACTAACCCATTGCTACACTATCTCTAACCTACCATTATCTTAAATATATCTTAACTCTACCCTATCCCTACTTCTAGCTCAACCCTAGCTCTACCCTACTTTTATCCTATATCTAGCCAAACTTTACCAAAACTCTACACTAGCTCTACCCTACCTCTACCCGAGTCCTACCCCAACCCTACACTAGTCCCAAGCTCTACCCTAACTCTACGCTAGTTCTACACTAACTCTGCTCTACCCTAGTTCTACCCTAACTCTACTCTATTTGTACCCTAACTCTACCCTAGCTATACCCTAACGCTAACCTAGCTCTACCCTAGCTCTACCCTAACTCTAGCCCAACTCTAACCTAGCTATACCCTAACTCTACCCTAGCCCCAAGCTCTACCCGAGTTCCACCCTAACTCTACTCTAGTTCTAACTTCCGGCGCCGACAGAGATGGCCGCCTCGCTTCGCGTTCCTAGGAAACTATACAGTTTTTTGTTTTTTTACGTGTTATTTCTTAAATTGGTACCCCAGGTCATCTTAAGTTTCATTACATACAGTCGGCAAGAACTACTGAATATAAGAGCAACGTCAACTCACCATCAGTACGACCAGGAATATGACTTTCCCGAAGGGGATCCTGTGTTCTGCCTTTCACCCAGGACAAGGGAATGGATCCCAGCCTGCGACCCAAAACAAAGACTTCGTAAAAGAAGCGGTCTTCTGGTCAGGCTTCGGAGACGGGCACATTGCGCACCACTCCCTAGCATACTTCTCACCAATGTCCAGTCTCTTGACAACAAGGTTGATGAAATCCGAGCAAGGGTAGCATTCCAGAGGGACATCGGAGACTGTAACGTTCTTTGCTTCACGGAAACATGGCTCACTCGAGAGACGCTATCGGGGTCGGTGCAGCCAGCTGGTTTCTCCACGCATTGCGCCAACAGAAACAAACATCTTTCTGGGAAGAAGAGGGACAGGGGCGTATGCCTTATGGTTAACAAGACGTGGTGTGGTCACAACAACATATAGGAACTCAAGTCCTTCTGTTCACCTGATTTAGAATTCCTCACAATCAAATGTCGACCGCATTACCTACCAAGGGAATTCTCTTTGATTATAATCACAGCCATATATACCCCCCCAAGCAGACACATCGATGGCTCTGAATGTACTTTATTTGACTCTTTGCAAACTGGAAACCACATATCCTGAGGCTGCATTCATTGTAGCTGGGGATTTTAACAAGGCTAATCTGAAAACAAGACTCCCTAAATTGTATCAGCATATCGATTGCGCAACCAGGGCTGGTAAAACCTTGGATCATTGCTATTCTAACTTCCACTACGCATATAAGGCCTTTTTCCATTTTGTTTCTCCCTGCCTACAGACAGAAGCTAAAACAAGAAGCTCTCGCGCTGAGGTCTGTTCAACGCTGGTCCGACCAATCTGATTCCACGCTTCAAGACTGCTTCCATCACATGGACTGGGATATGTTCCGCATTGCTGCGAACAACAACATTGACGAATACGCTGATTCGGTGTGCGAGTTCATTAGAACGTGCATTGAAGATGTTGTTCCCATAGCAACGATAACACACTTCCCAAACCAGAAACCGTGGATTGATGGCAGCATTCGTGTGAAACTGAAAGCGTGAACCACTGCTTTTAATCAGGGCAAGGTGACCGGAAACATGACCGAATACAAACCGTGTAACTATTCCCTCCGCAACGCAATCAAACAAGCTAAGTGTCAGTATAGAGACAAAGTGGAGTTGCAATTCAACGGCTCAGACACAAGAGGTATGTGGCAGGGTCTACAGTCAATCACGGATTACAAAAAGAAAACCAGCCCCGTCACGGACCAGGATGTCTTGCTCCCAGGCAGACTAAATAACTTTTTTGCCCGCTTTGAAGACAATACAGTGCCACTGACATGGCCCGCAACCAAAACATGCGGACTCTCCTTCACTGCAGCCGACGTGAGTAAAACATTTAAACGTGTTAACCCTCGCAAGGCTGCAGGCCCAGACGGCATCCCCAGCCGCGCCCTCAGAGCATGCGCAGACCAGCTGGCTGGTGTGTTTACGGACATATTCAGTCAATCCTTATCCCAGTCTGCTGTTCCCACATGCTTCAAGAGGGCCACCAATGTTTCTTTTCCCAATAAAGCTAAGGTAACTGAGCTAAACGACTACTGCCCTGTAGCACTCACTTCCATCATCTTGAAGTGCTTTGAGAGACGAGTCAAGGACCATATCACCTCCACCCTACCGGACACCCTAGACGCACTCCAATTTGCTTACCGCTCAATAGGTCCACATACGATGCAATCTCAACCACACTGCACACTGCCCTAACCCATCTGAACAAGAGGAATACCTATGTGAGAATGCTGTTCATCGACTACAGCTCAGCATTTAACACCATACTACCCTCCAAACTCGTCATCAAGCTCGAGACCCTGGGTCTCGACCCCGTCATGTGCAACTGGGTACTGGACTTCCTGACGGGCCGCCCCCAGGTGGTGAGGGTAGGTAGCAACATCTCCACCCCGCTGATCCTCAACACTGGGGCCCCACAAGGGTGCATTCTGAGCCATCTCCTGTACTCCCTGTTCACCCACGACTGCGTGGCCACGCACGCATCCAACTCAATCATCAAGTTTGCGGTCGACACTACAGTGGTAGGCTTGATTACCAACAACGACGAGACGGCCTACAGGGAGGAGGTGAGGGCCCTCGGAGTGTGGTGTCAGGAAAATAACCTCACACTCAACGTCAACAAAACTAAGGAGATGATTGTGGACTTCAGGAAACAGCAGAGGGAGCACCCCCTATCCACATCGATGGGACAGTAGTGGCGAGGGTAGTAAGTTTTAAGTTCCTCGGCGTACACATCACAGACAAACTGAATTGGTCCACCCACAGAGACAGCATCGTGAAGAAGGCGCAGCTGCGCCTCTTCAACCTTAGGAGGCTGAAGAAATGCGGCTTGTCACCAAAAACACCCACAAACCTCTACAGATGCACAATCGAGAGCATCCTGTCGGGCTGTATCACCGCCTGGTACGGCAACTGCTCCGCCCACAACCGTAAGGCTCTCCGGAGGGTAGTGAAGTCTGCACAACGCATCACCGGGGGCAAACTACCTGCCCTCCAGGACACCTACACCACCCGATGTCACAGGAAGGCCATAAAGATCATCAAGAACAACAACCACCCGAGCCACTGCCTGTTCACCCCACTATCATCCAGAAGTCGAGGTCAGTACAGGTGCATCAAAGCTGGGACCGAGAGACTGAAAAACAGCTTCTATCTCAAGGCCACAGACTGCTAAAAAGCCACCACTAACATAGAGTGGCTGCTGCCAACACACTGACTCAACTCCAGCCACTTTAATAATGGGAATTGATGGAAATTGATGTAAAATATATCACTTGCCACTTTAAACAATGCTAATTAATATAATGTTTACATACCCTACATTATTCATCTCATATGTACATGTATATACTGTACTCTATCATCTACTGCATCTTTATGTAATACATGTATCACCAGCCACTTTAAACTATGCCACTTTGTTTACATACCCTACATTCCTCATCTCATATGTATATACTGTACTCGATACCATCTACTGCATCTTGCCTATGCCGTTCTGTACCATCACTCATTCATATATCTTTATGTACATATTCTTTATCCCTTTACACTTGTGTGTATAAGGTGGTAGTTTTGGAATTGGTAGGTTAGATTACTCGTTGGTTATTACTGCATTGTCGGAACTAGAAGCACAATCATTTCGCTACACTCTCATTAACATCTGCTAACCATGTGTACGTGACAAATACATTTGATTTGATTTGAAGGTAGCTCTACCCTAGCTCTATCCCAACTCTACTCTAGTTCTTCCCTAACTCTACCCTAACTCTACTCTGGTTCTACCTTAACTCTGCCTCAGCCTCTTATCTACCCCCAACAGCAGCTCACTGGCAGTGGAGCTGCTGCTGGAACCCGAACACACAAACCCTGGCCGGAAGCTTGGGAAACGACTGCTGTTGCCACCTCACATCCAACACCTTTTTGAATGTAAAGAAAAGGCAGGAGAAACACTTTCACAATGTAGGACAATGACATGAAAGGGAAATTACTTTTTTTTCCAACGTTAATGTTTTAAAGGCAATGTGCTGCTGGCCAATCAAAAGTAAGTCCCTGTGGGGTTTATTGACTGCACTAACACAAATACAGAAAGATGGATACCTGACATCCAGTAGGAATATTGTCTTGTTGCCAAGGACTAGGTTCAAGTAACTCATTTTAGGACTATGGGGATCTGGTTTTCATATTCTATTTCTACTGTTTTCATTTGATAGTTGAAGTTGAAATACTCTCATCATACTGCTTTGTCCTTCATCGTTAAGTGTATTCCGTGCAAATGCTGCCTATTTTTTTCTAAAGAGATTTACAGACTTACATATAGTCATAATAACGCATTTTTCAACCACTCCACAAATTTCTTGTTAACAAACTATTGTTTTGGCAAGTCGGTTAGGACATCTTTCCAACAATTGTTTACAGACAGATTATTTCACTTATAATTCACTGTATTACAATTCCAGTTGGTCAGAAGTTTACATACACTAAGATGACTGTGCCTTTAAACACCTTGGAAAATTCCAGAAAATGATGACATGGCTTTAGAAGCTTCTGATAGGCTAATTGACATCATTTGAGTCAATTGGAGGTGTACCTGTGGATGTATTTAAAGGCCTACCTTCAAACGCAGTGCCTCTTCGCTTGACATCATGTGAAAATCAAAAGAAATCAGCCAAGACCTCAGAAAACAAATTGTGGACCTCCATTGATCTGGTTCATCCTTGGGAGCAATTTCCAAATGCCTGAAGGTACCACGGTCATCTGCACAAACAATAGTGCGCAAGTATAAACACCATGGGATGACGCAGCCATCATACCGCTCAGGAAGGAGACGTGTTCTGTCTTCTAGAGAGGAATGAACTTTGGTGCAAAAAGTGCAAATCAATGCCAGAACAACAGCAAAGGACCTTGTAAAGATGCTGGAGGAAACGGTTACAAAAGTATCTATATCCACAGAAAAACGAGTCCTATATTGACATAACCTGAAATGCCACTCAGCAAGGAAGAAGCCACTGCTCCAAAAGCGCCATAACAAAGCCAGACTACGGTTTGCAACTGCACATGGGGACAAAGATCGTCATTTTTGGAGAAATGTCTTCTGGTCTGATGAAACAAAAATAGAACTGTTTGGCCATAATGACTATTGTTGTGTTTGGCTGAAAAAAGAGGATGCGTGCAAGCTGAAGCACACCATCCCAACCGTGAAGCATGGGGGTGGAGGCATCATGTTGTGGTGTTGCTTTGCTGCCGAAGGGGCTGGTACTCTTCACAAAATAGATGTTATCATGAGGCAGGAAAATTATAAGGATATATTGAAGCAACATCTCACGACATCAGTCAGGAAGTTAAAGCTTGGTCACAAATGGGTCTTCCAAATGGACAATGACCCCAAGCATACTTCCAAAGTTGAGGCAAAATGGCTAAGGACAAGAAAGTCAAGTAATTGGAGTGGCCATCACAAAGCTCTGACCTCAATCCTATAAAAAAATTGTTGGCAGAACTTAAAAAGCTGGTGTGAGCAAGGAGGCCTACAAACCTGACTCAGTTACACCAGCTCTGTCTGGAGGAATGGGCCAAAATTCACCCAATTTATTGTGGGAAGCTTGTGGAAGGCTACCCGAAACATTTGACCCAAGTTAAACAATTTAAAGGCAATGCTACCAAATACTTATTGAGTGTATGTAAACTTCTGACCCACTGGGAATGTGATGAAAGAAATAAAAGCTGAAATAAATCCTTCTCTCTACTATTATTCTGACATTTCACATTCTTACAATAGAGTGGTGATCGTAACTGTCCTAAAACAGGGATTTTGTACTGGGATTAAATGTCAGGAAAAACGGAGTTTAAATGTATTTGGCTAAGGCGTATGTAAACTTTCGACTTCAACTGTATGTAACGGCATTGTTTGTTTTTTTAATCCATGTTTTTGGTACACTTAGAAAATAGGGTTCCAAAAGGGTTCTTTGGCTGTCCCCATAGGAGAACCACTTTTTGGAACCAGGTTGAACTCTTTGGGGTTCCATGTAGATCCCTATTTGGAAAGGGTTCTACCTGGAACCAACAATAGTTATTCTATGGTACGGCTGGCTGGTATACCGTTTTTACGATATAATTGTATTAATGCATGGACCGGTATTGTGTTTTACTTTACCTACTATAACAGTATTTAAACGTTTGGTTTGTTAAATGTAATGAGCTGTGTGTAACATCCACTTTTATTGTTGACTTTGCTACTTGAGTCTTTGGTCTCTTTCTCCATGCCCATTTCCGCACAGACTTAGCCCCTCCCCTGGTCACTCAACCAAATCAAATTTATGTGAATAGCCCCTCGTACATTAGCTGATATCTCAAAGTGCTGTACAGAAACCCAGCCTAAAACCCCAAACAACAAGCAATGCAGGTGTAGAAGCAATGCAGGTGTAGTAACCACTAGACACTTACGTTCAGTCTGCGTTCAGTCTGGTCAACGCAGCACATGCAACAATGTGACCGACCGGCTCGATTCGGTCTTATATAGCAACATTTTAAATTGTGTTTTTTACATTGGGTAAAAGTCGAGACTCATAGCTAGATAGTTGAATAGCATACACTACAGTTGAGGAACAATGTGAAAGTTATTCTGCTTTAAAAGTTGATAAACTTGTAACCTCACTTTTGAGAAAATGGCCCTTGAATGTTTTGGTACCTACCAAGGAGCTCTTCCTTGTCTACACCTATTCAGCATCGTTCACACCCTCCAAAACCTTATCCCCACCCATCTCTTTTTAGAATTCACATGCGAGGCCATCTACTAAACAAGCAAAGACTTCAAGACTAAAGGCTGGTTAAAACTACGGGTATGTCGTAAATTTCACCTGGAGTGCCAGAGTGTGCTCAGAGTGCGCTCTGGGCGTTTGTAAACTCAGAGCTTTGTCAGATTGTCCATTCTAAATTCAGAGCGTATCGCTCTCGGAGCGTTCAGAGCGCACACTGGGCGCTCTGGCCAAGGAGTAGGGTTGATCCAAGCATTCTGACCAAACAACGGTAGTCAAGCACCCAAGCTAACTGGCTAACGTTGGCTAGCTTGCTATCTACTTCCAGACACAAATGAGAGAAAAAGCTCACTTTGACCATTTTACTCGCCCTAGCAGAGTTGGCTAGGTTGTTTTTATGTGATCCAGAGCATTGGTGACTGCAACTGTGCTGCTGGCAACAATTTAATTATGCTATTTTTGACAACGTTTACTGACACCGGCCTTATTCAACGGGTGTTTAGCATTCAGAAATGTCTCAGTTATTCTGCGCTTTGGTACAATCAGATGAGACTGCTCTGAAATCGGAGGAGATAGGCAAAGCAAATTTACCAGCTACGTCTATTGACAGTTGTCACAGTGACATCATTTACATTCTATTGAAATGGTTACTTGCATAATGGAGCGGACTTCAGAAGGTGGGGGAAATGAACTATATTCTGGTATTCCGACCAATTGAACATATGCGGTGATACTTAATGAATATGATGTCAGTTCGGTTGTCATCTGAGACATTCTCATCAATGATAAGATGACATAAACTCTACAGTGGAAAGTCTACACATCAGAGTTATCGGATTCACATGGAATTGTTGTTCAATTGAAATGTTTGAATATGAAATTATTTGTGATGGGATACAATGTGATTTTAGCTTCTAAAATGTGAGATTTGTGTTTTCATAAGGTTAGGGCTATGCTCAATCAGTGGCCCGCCCCTGTGAAGGGACATGGGTTATAAAACTTTTCAAACACGCCCTCCTCTCCCTTCCTATATAAAGCTTTGACGACAATATAACCTCCTGTTTTGAGGATGTGAGGACGACGGTCCGATGTCAGAATGGTTCAGATAATAACTACAGAACGAAGCCAACATCAGCGTGAGCCTTGGTTGCGAATGGTATGAACTTTGAACTCTTATTCACTACAGAAGTGATACCTCCTAGCCGCTGAGTTAGCCACAGCAACTGCAAACGAGGATTAGGAAGGAACAGACAGTATCTCGTCTATCACACAACGACGTTACCACAACGTATGCAATTGACCACCAGAGACATTCTTCAAAGGACTCGGTTCTGCAACACGTTTTCCTTTATGACATAATTTGTAATCAAGTTATGATTAAGTATGTGTAATTCTGTGTGATTAGTTAGGTATTTAGTAAATAAATAATTAAACTCAATTTTGTATTGCTGATTCAACTTGTTAGCCAGGGTTCGTGAAGATATACAAGAATTTACAACTTTCAGATGAGACTGAATTAAGGTGACAATTAATATTGACTGCTATTGATGTAAAATATTACTAGGTCTTTAAGAGTTTATTCGGAAGACAACAGCTCTATAAATATTATTTTGTGGTGCCCCGACTCTCTAGTTAATTACATTTACATGATTAGCTCCGTCAGGTGGTATTAATTACGGAGAAATTATTTTATAGAATAGCATGTCATATCACTTAATCCGGCATAGCCAAAGACACGACACTAGCAATGCAAATGGCTCTGAGATATAAATCATTTACACAGATCATACACGTAACGTTAGTCAGCAAGCCAGTGAGCTAACGTTAGCTAGCTAACAGTATATTTTAACTTGAAATGAAAACAAATTTCTGACAAAATTAGAAACATGTAATTTCTGAAAATGTAGCTAGCTAGGCTATCTTACTCATATACATGGATGGACGCTTCTCCCTGTCTGTCACAGTTGCCATGGTTGCCCTTAGTTTGAAGATGTATAAAACACCTGTCTCGGGATTACAACAGCCTTCTGTGTGTTCTCTTTTCCACTCAGTCTGAATATTTGCAATCTAACGGCAGAATTTTCTCCATCGCCTTAGCTATTATACTCTAATTCCACTGATTTCAAAACTCTGTCCTCCAGAAAGTGGAGAGTAACACTTATGTGGTTCTACTATGTGATGTCTTTCACAAAAGCCAAATTACACAGGATTACCTACACATGCAGACAAGCTCATGATATAGACAGAAGCGTGCTACATGGCAGACCAATCCAAACTCATCTCTCGGCATTTCCAGCCCTCCCATTATCTCAGCCAATCATGGCGAGCAGGAAGGTTGCTTACATTTTCTGTGGCGACACCAGCTAGGCTCATCATTTTATTCATATTTACAGATGGCACATGAAAGTTCACGTTCCAGAAGGCATTTCTGCCAAAAAAAACGCATTTTGATTTTAAAAAAAGTTTAATTTCAAGTTGCTCTCTGGTGAAGTTGTGACGTGCGACATATGCCGATTTTCCTTAAACGAGTCACCTATGTTGATGCCAAAAATGCTGTTTTCACTTTGCTTCTTAATATAAATCCACTAGCGTTCTATATTTACACTTAGTTTATGTCTCTTACAAAATATCTGTTTGCAGATGTATTTTATTAGCAAGTTGTGCCTAAATCTTGTTAGACGGTAATTGTTTGCCGCTAATGTTAATCGCTAATGCTAACTGCAAGCTAGCTAATAAATGTACTGAGTCAAAGTAAACATAATTAGCTATACAGCCTGATAATACCAATTATGGTGTAGACATAAATCAGCATGTTGTTTGTGCAACTGTATCTTCTAAATCAGAGAGGAATATGCCAAGCAAGAATATCTTCGCTACATAAAGTTGCTAAGAGAAAACATTCAATGTAACTAAAGATTGTAGAAATGGGGTTCCAGGAAGATGGTGGCGAGTGCAGATAAGATTTTAGCCCTGTTTAACCTTAACTTTTATCCCTCTCAAACTTACTTAAATGTAACAAAACTTGGCTAATAATAAACACAAGATAGAACAACCCTAAATTGACCGCTAATTTGATCTGAAATTTGGGACAATGGAAGAATAAAATGTGCGAAAGTGCAAAGGGATGAGAAGGCAGTTGCTAGCTGAGCACTCATACATCGGAGAAAAACCCGCCAACTGACTCCGCAGGAGAAGAAATGTCCAGTCCTGCACCCAAAAAGACAGGTCAACATAATCGATGCTGTCTCTGCAAAGATTTTTTTCAAATAGTATTTTTCGTAGATTTACAAGGTAGCTCCTCCCCACAGCAAACTGAGTGTTCTAGTTTTGAATTGTGGTGTTATGGTTTACAAGTTAAGACTTATGTTAATACATATATGAAGCACCTTTTTACAGAGAGGGTAGAGTTGAGATTGCATAGGATTTTTCTTTTTATTCTGTATATATGCACTTGATGTTTTTGTCAATCAATGCCAGGGGGATACGAAACCTGTTGAAGAGAAAAGCTTATTTGTATCGTTTTGTAAGGGCTGCAACACAGATCTTGTATTCGTTCAAGAAACACATTCATGCAAAGAGGACTATAATTATTGAAAAAATAAGTGGGGCAGTGCCATTTTTTTTGCCCACGGGACTAATCATTCAGCTGGGGTTGCAATTTTAGCACACAATTTCAAAGGGACATTTTTGTGTACTCAAATGGACACTAATGGACATTGGCTGATAGCGGTCATCAACCACATGGACAGATTATTTGTGTTGTGTAATGTTTGTGGATATTGTTCTAGTCCTGCAAATAACTTACTTCTAGAGGAAATTTAGGAAATTCTTAAATCTTCTGAGAAAATATCCATCCAGTCAGATTATAGTTGGTGAAGATTTTAATATGGTTTATTCTAATGAGTGATGGATTATAACCTACCTCGGTGTAAAGATCACCAAAGATCTTAAGGCTGTGAATGATCTTAATTTGAACCCTGTAACTGAATCTGTCAAAAACAAATTATCCTCATGGTTAGAGAGGGATTTAAGTCTTCAAGGAAGGGTGCTTTTATCCAAAGCTGAGGGGCTATCATGTGCATCCTATCTTTTTGCCTTATGATGCCTTATGATTAACGAGATGTGGTGTGATCATAACAACATACAGGAACTCAAATCCTTCTGTTCACCTAACTTAGAATTCCTCACAATCAAATGTCGACCGCATTATCTACCAAGGGAATTCTCTTCAATTATTTTAGAAAATTTATTTTACCTTTATTTTACTAGGCAAGTCAGTTAAGAACAAATTCTTATTTTCAATGACGGCCTAGGAACAGTGGGTTAACTGCCTGTTCAGGGGCAGAACGACAGGGAGGAGGTGAGGGCCCACGGAGTGTGGTGTCAGGAAAATAACCTCACACTCAACGTCAACAAAACAAATGAGATGATTGTGGACTTCAGGAAACAGCAGAGGGAGCACCCCCCTATCCACATCGACAGGACAGTAGTGGAGAGGGTAGCAAGTTGTAAGTTCCTCGGCGTACACATCACGGACAAACTGAATTGGTCCACCCACACAGACAGCATCGTGAAGAAGGCTCAGCAGCGCCTCTTCAACCTCAGGAGGCTGAAGAAATTAGGCTTGTCATCAAAAGCACTCACAAACTTATACAGATGCACAATCGAGAGCATCCTGTCGGGCTGTATCACTGCCTGGTACGGCAACTGCTCCGCCCACAACCGTAAGGCTCTCCAGAGGGTAGTGAGGTCTGCACAATGCATCACCGGGGGCAAACTACCTGCCCTCCAGGACACCTACATCACCTGATGTCACAGGAAGGCCATAAAGATCATCAAGGACAACAACCAACCGAGCCACTGCCTGTTCACCCCACTATCATCCAGAAGGTGAGGTCCGTACAGTGCTGGGCTTTGCTGTATAAACACAACTTTTCACCTCATAAATGCTATAAATGGAACAATGTGTCGATATTACATAGAAACAAGATATTTTACCATAACTGGTTCTCGAAAAACATTGTCCTTGTCAGCTAATTAATTAGTATTAGTGGGAATCTATTTACGCAGAGAGAATTTGATACTGTTATTAAAGCTATACCAGAATAATGAATATTTTGGAATATATCCTATTGTAAGCGATTTCCAGGTCAATGGCATTGGTCTTCTAGATGCGGAGTTCAACAATCGTTTATTAAGGAATAGTTTCTACAGGAAGTCTTCCCTCTGCGATATTTTGTTGGGCTTCATCTTTTTGATGTAAACTGGCGCCGTGTTTTGCTCACGTCACACAAATTTATGACGACCAATACAGTAAAGGAGGTCTCCTTTCAGATTATCCATAGATTCTACCTGTGTAATAGCTTGATTTCTAAATATATACCTGATGTTACGAGTGAATGCAATTTTTGTGAACTAGAAACTGATTCTATTGAACCTATATCTGAATCTATGTCTTGGCCACAAAATGCATACAACCATTGAAATTTCTAAGTTTGACATATTATTTTAACAGATTTAGATTTAGAAAACTATTTAGAGTCATTAAAACATATACAAAACAAAATGTTTAAAAAAATGTATTCGCTACATGTCTGTATTTGAATTGATATAATGTGCATTTGTTTTTTTGTGTGTTTTTTTCTTCTCTTATTTCTTTGGAATTCCTCTGGCTTTTCTATTTCTGTTTTGCATGTTACTGTTTAATTAAAAAATATAATTAAAAAAATAACGTTTATATGGTCCCCTAGGAAACACTTATCAACATCCTACCCTGTCACAATAACACCTCCCTGGCATTTTCATTCGTTGTCATGTCAAACACCACTGTATTCCAAGGTGCCCACTATTATATTCTAACTATTTTCATGATTCCAACAGTTCACCCAAGTGTTTTGCTCTAAATCACAAGTCAAATCATGATTGCAACATTTGGTTGAAAACAAGGCATTGATTGTTTGCCCATATCGTACATGACAGTGTTTGATGGTATTTTATATTTTTGAATAATAATAACGCATACATTCTAAGTGATTTCAATCTGTCTTTTTCCATTCAGATTTCTTATACTGCTCAATTCAAACTTAAAAAAATATTAATACAATTTCCCTGCACTCATTTGAGATCTTTTTCACACTGCTGTGGTAAAATAAAATAAAATACTGTGATATGATATTTTGGCCATATCGCCCAGCTCTATTCTATGGGACCGCCGAAGAACCCTTTTCGGTTCAAGAAAGCACCTTTATTTTTTCCTAATAGGGTAGGACACTGAACCATCTTCTGCTCCCAGGTGATATAATCTCATAATGGAATTAAAATAGACACTGTAATGTGCTCTGCCTCAGCTCAACAGGATTGCATCTTGGGACATCCGATTTGTGCTTGCACAACATCAAGCCTTATTATTGCCTGCCGACAGGAAACTGGAGAGTCAAAATGTCTTCGGGGTCTGCCAGATCCACATTTAGGTCGCGCTGTCCCGCTAGCTTGAGGGTCTGTGGATGAGATGACTGCAGCAAGACCAATAAAGCAGCCAGGGAGAGGGCCCCAGGACAATGCATTAACAATGTCTGCCTGTAGAGGTTTTTGGTATGTCTGTGCTGCAGGCTCCTTCTGTTCACACAAGCGGCTGCTGAATAGCAGATGCGTTGGAAGTCTCCATAAGTCCCTAAGCATTACTGAGATATTAAAGTCTCATTTGAACAAATGAACCCCTCAAATGCCCCCCTTGCTAAAGAAAACTACAATTTCAAACTATATGGCTTGGTTGGGAAAGGTATAACAGTATAGCAGTTGTTTTTCATTCATGTCAGCACTGAAGCAAAACAGTAACTTTTTACAACCTAGGGGTATAAACCATGTAGCTGTTGAACTGAATATTGAATTATTAATTTCAGAATATACAGCTGTAAAGGAAGTTGGACTGAAGATTAAACAGCATTTACATATTGTAGACCAAGAACATGTTGTAAACAATGGAACAGATAATCCGTGTGAATGTGCTGTGTTTCTAAATGCACCTTGACAGAGTACTCATGCCCTGGAAGCAGCGTTTACTGTTAATTCTGCCCCTTGACAGAGTACTCATGCCCTGGAAGCAGTGTTTCCTGTTAATTCTGCTCCTTGACAGAGTACTCATGCCCTGGAAGCAGCGTTTACTGTTAATTCTGCTCCTTGACAGACTACTCATGCCCTGGAAGCAGCGTTTCCTGTTAATTCTGCTCCTTGACAGAGTACTCATGCCCTGGAAGCAGCGTTTACTGTTAATTCTGCCCCTTGACAGAGTACTCATGCCCTGGAAGCAGCGTTTCCTGTTAATTCTAGTCCTTGACTGAGTACTCATGTCCTGGAAGCAGCGTTTACTGTTAATTCTAGTCCTTGCCAGAGTACTCATGCCCTGGAAGCAGCGTTTCCTGTTAATTCTGCTCCTTGAAGTCCTTTGTTTAATGCATGTGATCAAGCATCTACTGCTTTTGACATGACTCTTTTATTAGGTCAGGCTATGTTTTTATAGCTTAGAGCAGCAATTCTCAATTGGAGGGTCGAGACCCAAGGTTTTGAATGGTTCACGAGTGTCTAAGTAAGACAAATGCTAAATAGTCCAATCTGAGTTTAAACGACTATCACCAACTATAAAGTGTGTGGAAATTATAATGAACCTATATATTAATAATAATTTATTAGAAGCACTACTTAGCGTGTTTGGTTGATTTTGTGGTCTCAAACATTCTTCATCAAGAATATGGGCCAAATGCAGTTATTGACGATGAAAAAGATGGGACTGTTGTTCCCATGTCATATAGTTGGTACATTTTACTATCAATATAGAATTATAACTCGTTTTCCAGATTGCATTTATATATATTGGATTGCGACATGCTGGTTCAATTTGGGTCCTGAGGCAAAACCAGATAAGAACCACATAGCTTAGATGATGTTTATTATAGCTTAGATGATGTTTATTATAGCTTAGATTATGTTTATTATAGCTTAGATTATGTTTATTATAGTTTAGATTATGTTTATTATAGCTTAGATTATGTTTATTATAGCTTAGATTATGTTTATGAAATCAAATCAAATTGTATTTGTCAAATACTTCGCAAACAGCAGGTGTGGACTAACAGTGAAAAGTAAAACATGTAGTATTAATAGATACATAATGAGTAACGAGAACTTGGCCATACCCCTGCACATAGACTCGGTATGAGGTAATTGAGGTACATATGTATGTATATATAACCAAGAATAAAGTTACCTATAGTAAACAGTGGCAGCAGTATATGCTATTCGGTTAACCTTTTAACTAACTATTTAGCAGTGTGGCTTTGGGTTAGAACAGAGGAGGCTGGTGGGAGGAGCTATAGGAGGACAGGCGCATTATAATGTCTGGAATGGAATTAATGGAACGGTATCAAATACATCAATCATATGGAAACCACCAATTTATGTTCCATAAATTCCATTCCATTACAATGAGCCCAACCTCCTATATCTTCTCCCACCAGACCCCACTGGGGTAGAAGCTGTTCAGGGTCCCGTTGGTTCCAGACTTGGTGCCTTGGTACCGCTTGCCATGCGGTAGCAGAGATAACAGCCTATGACTTGGGTGGCTGGAGTCTTTGATGATTTTAAGCAGTGGTGGAAAAAGTACCCAATTGTCATACTTGAGTAAAAATAAAGATAACCTTTTAATAGCAAAGCAGACAGCCGCATGTTCAAGTTTTTAAATGTATTTATAGATAGCTAGGGGCACACTCCAACACAGACATAATTTACAAACGAAGCATGTGTTTAATGAGTCCGCCAGGTCAGAAGCAGTAGGCATGGCAAGGGATGATCTCTTGATACCAAACTGAAATGGTCCACCCACACAGACAGTGTGGTGAATCAAATCAAATGTTATTTGTCACATGCTCCGAATTCAACAGGTGTAGACCTTAGAGTGAAATGCTTACTTACAAGTGCTTAATCAACAATGCTTTAAGTAAAAAATTGAAAATAAAAGTAACAATTAAACAGCAGCAGTAAAATAACAAGTGAGGCTATATACAGGGGTACCGGTACAGAGTCAATGTGCAGGGGCACCGGTTAGTTGAGGTAATATGTACATGTATGTAGAGTTAAGGTGACTATGCATAGATTATGAACAGAGAGTAGCAGCAGCATAAAATAGGGGTCTGGGTAGCCCTTTTATTAGCCCTTTAGAAGCTGTTAAGAAGCCGTTTGGACCTCGACTTGGCGCTCTGGTACCGCTTGCAGTGCGGTAGCAGAGAGAACAGTCTATGACTAGGGTGGCTGGAGTCTTTGACAATTTTTAGGGCCTTCCTCTGACACCGCCTGATATAGAGGTCCTGGGTGGCAAGAATCTTGGCCCCAGTGATGTACTGGGCTGTACGCACTACTCTCTGTAGTGCCCTGCGGTAGGAGGCCGAGCAGTTGCCATACCAGGCAATGATGCAACTAGTCAGGATGCTCTCGTTGGTGCAGCTGTAGAACCATTTTGAGGATCTGAGGACGCATGCCAAGTCTTTTCAGTTTCCTGAGGGGGAATAGGCTTTGTCATGCCCTCTTCATGACTGTCTTAGTGTGTTTGGACCATGATAGTTTCTTGATGATGTGGACACCAAGGAACTTGAAGCAATCGGTGTTCCTTTTGTCTAGGTGGGAAAGGGCAGTGTTGAGTGCAATAGAGATTGCATCATCTGTTGGGGCGGTATGCAAATTGTAGTGGGTCTGGGGTTTCTGGGATAATGGTGTTGATGTGAGCCATGACCAGCCTTTCAAAGCACTTCATGGCTACAGAGTTGAGTGCCACAGGTTGGTAATCATTTAGGAAGATTACCTTAGTCCCTGTGCCCAAGAACACTATGGTGGTCTGCATGAAACATGTTAGTATCACAGACTCAGTCAGGAACAGGTTGAAAATGTCAGTAAAGGCACTTGCCAGTTGGTCAGCGCATGCTCAGCATACACATCCTGGTAATTCATCTGGCCCTGCGGCCTTGTGAATATTGACCTGTTTGTAGGTCTTACTCACATCAGCTACGGAGAGCGTGATCACACAGTCGTCCGGAATGGCTGATGCTCTCATACATGTTTCAGTGTTACTTGCCTCGATGCGAGCATAGAAGTAATTCAGCTCATCTGGTAGGTTCATGTCACTGGGCAGCTTGTGGCTTTCTATTGTAGTTTGTAATAGTTTGCAAGCCCTGCCACATCTGCCGAGCGTCGGAGCCGGTGTAGTACGATTCAATCTTAGTCCTGTTTGATGGTTCGTCGGAGGGCATAGCAGGATTTCTTATAAGCTTCCGTGTTAGAGTCCCGCTCCTTGAAATCTGCAGCTCTACCCTTTAGCTCAGTGTGGATGTTGCCTGTAATCCATGGCTTCTGGTTGGGGTATGTACGTACGATCACTGTGGGGACAAAGTCATTGATGCACTTGTTGATGAAGCCAGTGACTGATGTGGTGTACTCCTCTGTTATGTTCTCCAGTGTCTGTGTTGTGGGTTTGTGTTTATGTATGTGTGTATTTCAGGAAATGGCTTCCTGGATTCCCCCAAGCAGCTGATTGGTCGGCCCCATTGCAGATTGCCGCTATGATCCCGCCCTCTTATTAGAGGATGCAGCTGTCAGCAATTACAAACTCCTTCTGCAGCTGAATAAAAGCCAGTGTTACTTTGTTAGGAGACAGAGTTTCTTGGATGTCCCATGTTGGTTGTTGCGCATAAATAGTTTTGAAAATATTTTGTAGATGCTACTTCTGAGGTATGTGTTTGCCAATAGGACTCAGTGTTTTTGATTATTGAAATTGGTCAATTTATGTTTGTATTATTCTGTTTCATTTGTTCCCAGGGAGGAATGGGATGGCACCTTGGGAGTGCTTAGGCAAGAGGCCTGTGGGCAAACATATACCCATTGTATGTACTCAGTCTATGCACACTAGTTAAGACCTGGGCAGACTTCCCCCTGTATTTTGGTTAGCGCGTTAGGTGGCGTTAAGATTAGGTAAGTAATGGGTAGGTAGGAGAGGACTCTAACTTTTGCTTTGTTTCCGTCCAGTCCCCTTTTCCCCACAATTTCTGTGTTAAGGAAATTCCCAGTAAATGGTAATATTCTCAGCTTCTGTCATCCTTACCCTCACCTACAATCACATACCTCTTCCACTCCAAGGGGAGTTGAGTGTAGCAGGGTGTTTTGTTCCCTCCCCAAGAGGCGTGCATAACATCCTCAATGCTACCAGAAGAATCCCAGAACATATTCCAGTCTGTGCTAGCGAAAGAGTCCTGTAGCTTAGCATCTGCTTCATCTGACCACTTTATTGACTGAGTCACTGGTGAATCTTGCTTTTTAGTTTTGCTTGTAAGCAGGAATCAGGAGGATAGAATTATGGTCAGATTTGCCAAATGGAGGGAGACCTGTGTGTGGAGTGAAGGTAGTCTAGAGTTAATTTGTATTTTTTTACCCTCTGGTTGTACATTTAACATGCTGATAGAAATTAGGTAAAACTGATTTTGAGTTTCCCTGTCGGGCTGTATCACCGCCTGGTACGGCAACTGCACTGCTAAGAACCGCAGGGCTCTCCAGAAGGTGGTGTGTTCTGCCGAACGCATCACCGGGGGCAAACTACCTGTCCTCCAGGACACATACAGCACCCGATGTCATGGGAAGGCCAAAAAGAGTGCTTTAAAGCTGGGCCATCAGAATGTTAAAGAGCCATCACTAACACAGAGGCTGCTGCCAACATACAGACTTGAAATCATTGGCCATTCTAACAAATGGATCACTAGTCACTTTATTAATTCCTGTGACGGTTTTCATGCGGTGAAAGAGAGTCGGACCAAAATGCAGCGTGTAGATTGCGATCCATGTTTAATGAACAAAACGTAACACGAATCTAAATACAAACACTACAAAACAAAGAACGTAACGAAAACCGAAACAGCCTATACTAGTGTAAACTAACACAGATACAGGAACAAGGACACTAAGGACAATCACCCACGAAACACACAAAGAATATGGCTGCCTAAATATGGTTCCCAATCAGAGACAACGATAAACACCTGCCTCTGATTGAGAACCACTTCAGACAGCCATAGACTTAACTAGAACACCCCACTAAGCTACAAACCCAATACCAACACACCACATACAAAAACCCCAGCCACACCCTGGCCTGACCAATTAAATGAAGATAAACACAAAATACCTCGACCAGGGCGTGACAATTCCAATAATGATGTTTACGTATCTTGTATTACTCATCCCATATGTATATACTGTATTTTATACCATCTGTTGCATCTTGCCTATGTCGTACAGTCATTGCTCATCCATATATTTATATGTACATATTCTTATTCCATCCCTTTACTTAGATTTGTGTGTATTAGGTCGTTGTTGTGGACTTGTTAGATATTGCTGCACTGTTGGAACTAGACACAAGCGTTTCGCTACATTTGTAATAAGTGATGTACTGGGCTGTATGTACAACCTTCGGCACTATTTTTATGTTTGGAAAAATAACGTTCCCAAAGTAAATGGCCTATTTCTCAGGTCCATATGCTATAATATGTATATAATTGACAGATTAGGATAGAAAGCACTCTAACGTTTCCAAAACTGTTAAAATAATGTCTGTGAGTATAACAGACCTGATATGGCAGGTGAAGACCAGAGGAAAATCCAACCAGGAAGTACTATTATTTTGAAAGGCTGTTTTTCCATTGAAAGCCTATCCACCATACAAAGACTTAGGACCCAGTTCATGGTCTCTATGGCTTCTTCTACATGTGGGCAGTCTTTAGGCATTGTTGCAGGCTTTTATTCTGAAAAATGAGGGAGATACAGCACTTTCAATGAGAGGCCAGTAGAAATTTCCAGACATCAGCCATGCGCCTGATCGGGAACGCGCCTTTCTTGTTTCTCCTTTCCTATTGACGTAGCTGTTGTCCAGTTGAAATAATATTGCATTTCTATGACAAAAACAACCGGAGGATTGATTTTAAATATTGTTTTGCATGTTTCTACTAACTTTTATTGTACTTTTTAAAAACTTTTTGTCTGGACTTATTGCACGCGCATTGTGCATTCATATTACTGGACAAAACGTGCAAACAAAAAGGAGGTTTTTGGTCATAACGAGGGACATTATCGAACAAAACAAACATTTATTGTCTCTCTCTGCACTTTGTCCGGATGTTTGTTTGGGACAATGCATTTCTGAACATTACGCGCAAATGTAAACTGAGATTTTTGGATATAAATATGAACTTTATCGAACAAAACATACATATATTGTGTAACAAGAAGTCATATGAGTGCCATCTGATGAAGATCATCAAAGGTTAGTGATTAACGCTAAGGTATTATACACCATTAGATAAACTTGTTGTTAATTCCACTACAGTGTCCACAAAAAAACCTAGTAAAAAAAACAGCAATTTTTCCAGCCAAAGAGAGGAGTCACAAAAATCAGAAATAGAGAGAAAATTAATCACTAACCTTTGATGATCTTTATCAGATGGCACTCATAGGACTTCATGTTACACAATACATGTTTGTTTTGTTCGATAAGTTCATATTTATATCCAAAAATGTCTGTTTACATTGGCGCGTTATGTTTTGCCTCCAAAACATCCGGTGAAAGTGCAGAGAGCCAAGTGAATTTACAGAAATACTCATAATAAATGTTGATGAAAATACAACTGTTACGCATGGAATTAAAGATATACTTCTCATTAATGCAACCGCGGTGTCAGATTTCAAAAAAGCTTTACAGAAAAAGCACACCATAGAATAATCTGAGTACAGAGCTCAGAGACCAAAATAAGCAATACAGATACCCAACATGTTGTGGAGTCAACAAAAGTCAGAAATAGCATTATAAATATTCACTTACCTTTGATGATCTTCATCAGAATGCACTCCCAGGAATCCCAGTTCCACAATAAATGTTAGTTTCGTTCGATAAAGTCAATCATTAATGTCCAAAAACCTCCTTTTTGTTAACGCATTTAGTACAGTTATCGAAAAGCGCAGGCACTAGGTCCAGACAAAGTCAAAAATGTTATATTACAGTTCGTAGAAACATGTCAAACGATGTATATAATCAGTCTTTAGGATGTTTTTATCATAAATCTTCAATAATGTTTCAACCGCAGAATTCCTTTGTCTTTAGAAATAAAAGGGAACGGAACTAACTCTCACAGGTGCTCGCCTAACTGAGCACATGGCCTTCTGGCAGACCCATGACTCAATCAGCTCTCATTCTCTCCCACTTCACAGTAGAAGCGTGCAACAAGGTTCTACAGACTGTTGGCATCTAGTGGAAGCCTTAGGAAGTGCAATATGACCCCACAGACACTGTATATTGTATAGGCTAAGACTTGAAAACCTACAAACCTCAGATTTCCCACTTCCTGGTGGGCTTTTTTTCTCAGGTTTTTGCCTGCCATATGAGTTCTGTTATACTCACAGACATCATTCAAACAGTTTTAGAAACTCCAGAGTGTTTTCTATCCAAATATATCCTAGCATCTGGGCTTGAGTGTCAGGCAGTTTACTCTGGGCACGCTTTTCACCCGGATGTGAATATACTGCCCCCTACCCCAAAGAAGTTAATTTAATCTCTATTTCTGACTTTTGTGAGCCCTCTCCTTGGCTGGAAAATGGCTGAATGGTTTTCTGTCAATAGGTGCTGACCTAACATAATTGCATGGTGTGCTTTCGCAGTAAAGCCTTTTTGAAATCGGACACTGTGTTTGGATTTACAAGAAGTTTATCTTTAAAATGTTGTATAATACTTGTATGTTTGAGGAATTTTAATTTTGGGATTTCTGTTGTTTTGAATTTGGCGCCCTGCAATCTCATTGGCTGTTGTCGAGATGGGACGCTTGTATCAGAGAGGTTAACTTGGCTTTCGAAGACTTTAGAAAGGCTGGGCAGAATGGATAATGGTCTATAACAGTTTGGGTCTAGAGTGTCCCCCCCTTTGAAGAGGGGGATGACCGCGGAACCATTCCAATCTTTATGAATCTCGGACGATACGAAAGAGAGGTTGAACAGACTGGTAATGGGGGTTGCAACAATGTCAGTGGATAATTTTAAGAAAGAGAGAGTCTAGCCCAGCTGATTTGTACAAGTTCCCGCTGCGGCGTGGAAGCCCGATGATCCGGCCGAGACTTAACAGACTGATGAGCCGGCTGGGCAAACAAGACCTGACGATCCGGCTGAGGCCCAAACTGGGATGGGCGCATTCCGAGCCAACCGGGGCAAGGAAACCTCTCGAGCCAACTAAGGCGTGGAAGCCTGGCGAGTTGGCTAGGCACCCCCGGTTCCATCGGCGGCGATCCAGGACCGACGTCACCACCAACCGGAACGCCAGGACTCCCCGATGCTTCGTGTGATGGCTTCGGGATTCTGTAAGGGCTGACGCCGGACAGGAGAAGCAAGTACGAGGAGTCATACATTTATTCGGGAGCAGACAAGGAAACAAGACAGGAACAGAGTCAGATCACGGGTAACACGAAGAAGAGCTTGGGAAGAGACAGATGTAGGGAAGGTACTGACCAGAACGCCAGGGGGAGGAAGAGTGGGAGCAGACTTGACACTAATCAAATCAAATCAAATGTATTTATATAGCCCTTCTTACATCAGCTGTTATCTCAAAGTGCTGTACAGAAACCCAGCCTAAAACCACAAACAGCAAGCTATGCAGGTATAGAAGCACGTTGGCTTGGAAAAACTCCCTAGAAAGGCCAAGAAACCTAGAGAGGAACCAGGCTATGAGGGGTGGCCAGTCCTCTTCTGGCTGTGCCGGGTGGAGATTATAACAGAACATGGCCAAGATGTTCAAATAATAATTATCACAGTAGTTGTCGAGGGTTCAGCAAGTCAGCACCTCAGGAGTAAATGTCAGTTTGCTTTTCATAGCCGATCATTAGGAGTATCTCTACTGCTCCTGCTGTCTCCAGAGAGATGAAAACAGCAGGTCTGGGACAGGTAGCACGTCCGGAGAACAGGTCAGGGTCCCATAGCCGCAGGCAGAACAGTTGAAACTGGAACAGCAGCACGGCAAGGTGGACTGGGGACAGCAAGCAGTCATCAGGCCAGGTAGTCCTGAGGCATGGTCCTAGGGTTCAGGTCCTCCGAGAGAGAGAAAGAAAGAGAGAATTAGAGAGAGCATACTTAAATTCACACAGGACACTGGATAAGACAGGAGAGGTACTCCAGATATAGCAAACTGACTCTAGCTCCCCGAGACAAGCTACTGCAGCATAAATACTGGAGGCTGAGATAGGAGGGGTCAGGTGAGACTGTGGCCCCATCCAAAGAGACCCCCGGACAGGGCCAAACAGGAAGGATATAACCCCACCAACTTTGCCAAAGCACAGCCCTCACACAACTAGAGGGATATCTTCAACCACCAACTTACCATCCTGAGACAAGGCAGAGTATAGCCCAATAAGATCTCCGCCACGTCACAACGTAAGGGGGAGCGCCAACCCAGACAGGAAGATCACGTCAGTAACTCAACCCACTCAAGTGACTCACCCCTCCTAGGGGCGGCATGAAAGAGCACCAGTAAGCCATTAACTCAGCCCCTATAATAGGGTTAGAGGCAGAGAATCCCAGTGGAGAGAGGGGAACCAGCCAGGTAGAGACAGCAAGGGCGGTTCGTTGCTCCAGAGCCTTTCCGTTCACCTTCACACTCCTGGGCCAGACCACACTTAATCATATGACCCACTGACGAGATGAGTCTTCAGTAAAGACTTAAAGGTTGAGACCGAGTCTGCATATCTCACATGAGTAGGCAGACCATTCCATGAAAATGGAGCTCTGTTGGAGAAAGCCCTGCCTCCAGCTGTTTGCTTAGAAATTCTAGGGACAATTAGGAGGCCTGCATCTTGTGACCGTAGCGTACGTGTAGGTATGTACGGCAGGACCAAATCAGAAAGATAGGTAGGAGCAAGCCAATGTAATGCTTTGTAGGTTAGCAGTAAAACCTTGAAATCAGCCCTTACATTAAAAGGAAGCCAGTGTAGGGAGGCTAGCACAAGAGTAATATGATGAAATTCTTTGGTTCTAGTCAGGATTTAGCACTACCTGAAGTTTATTGAGTGCTTTGTCCGGGTAGCCGGAAAGTAAAGCATTGCAGTTGTCAAACCTAGAAGTAACAAAAGCATGGATACATTTTTCTGCATAATTTTTTGGATAGAAAGTTTCTGATTACGGCAATGTTACGTAGATGGAAAAAAGCTGTCCTTGAAACAGTCTTGATATGTTCGTCAAAAGAGAGATTAGGGTCCAGTGTAACACCGAGGTCCTTCACAGTTTTATTTGAGACGACTATACAACCATCAATATTAATTGTCAGATTCAACAGAAGATCACTTTGTTTTTTGGGAGCTAAAACAAGCATCTCTATTTTGTCCTAGTTTAAAAGTAGAAAGTTTGCAGCCATTGCAAAATTGCGAGGGCAATTTTGGGGCTTCACCATGTTTCATTGAAATGTACAGCTGTGTGTCATCTGCATAGCAGTGAAAGTTAACATTATGTTTTTGAATGACATCCCCAAGAAGTAAAATATATAGTGAATACAATAGTGGTCCTAAAACGGAACCTTGAGGAACACCAAGATTTACAGGTGATTTGTCAGAGAACAAACCATTGACAGAGACAAACTGATATCTTTCCAACAGATAAAATCTAAACCAGGCCAGAACTTGTCCGTGTAGACCAATTTAGGTTTCCAATCGCTCCAAAAGAATGTGGTGATCGATGGTATCAAAAGCAGCACTAAGGTCTAGGAGCACGAGGACAGATGCAGAGCCTCGGTCTGACACCATGAAAAGGTAATTTACCAACTTCACAAGTGCAGGTGCTATGATGGGATCTAAAACCAGACTGAAGCATTTTGTATACATTGTTTGTCTTCAGGAAGGCAGTAAATTGCTTTTTCAACAGCTTTTTCCCCAAAATTTGAGAGGAATGGAAGATTCGATATAGGCTGATAGTTTTTAAAATATTTTCTAGGTCAAGGTTTGGCTTTTTCAAGAGAGGCTTTATTACTGCCACTTTTAGTGAGTTTTGTACACATCCAGTGGATAGAGAGCCGTTTATTATGTTCAACATAGGAGGGCCAAGCACAGGAAACAGCTATTTCAGTAGTTTAGTTGGAATAGGGTCCAGTATGCAGCTTGAAGGTTTAGAGGCCATGATTATTTTCATCATTGTGTCAAGAGATATAGTACTAAAACACTTGAGTGTCTCTCTTTATCCTAGGTCCTGGCAGAGTTGTGCAGACTCAGGACAACTGAGCTTTGGAGGAATACGCAGATTTAAATAGGAGTCCGTAATTTGCTTTCTAATGATCATGATCTTTTCCTCAAAGAAGTTCATGAATTTACTGTTGAAATGAAAGCCATCCTCACTTGGGGAATGCTGCTTTTTAGTTCGCTTTGCGACAGTATCAAAAAGAAGACTACCTCCATATAAGGCTTGAAAAACCTATTGTAATTATAATGTGGACACTATTCACATAAAGCACTTTACTGGTCACAAACACAATATTTGCCTTACTTAATTCATTGAATTTAGATCTCAATATGGTTATGCTTTTGGCAGTAATCATAATGATAGTAATATTAGTTGTGCTTTTGGCAGTAATCATAATATTATACGTTTTATAGATCTATGCATACTCTCATGCAAATGTTTTCTTGCCTCGGATTGCAAGAGAAATTATTTGAGAACAAAGAACACTCAAGGAATCATCTACTGTACTGATGTGTCTCACTTGAATAACCCTTGTGATCAAAACAGAGACACTCAGAAAGTCCATGTGATGCATTTTCTCTAGCCAGAGAAAGATTGGGAGTTTGTATTATAACACATCCTTTTGTTTTTGTGGGGAATCTAGATATGAATTGACAGTGCGAGAAGGAGTACAGGTTTTTACTTTGGCAGGATATTTCTCTGCAAAAACGCTGAAATAGCTACAGTAAGGTTGTCTAATCCAACTCTGGAATGGAAGGTCTATTTCCTCTCAGTCGGTAAAATAAATTATATATATATATATATTATGCAACATATTTTACTTTCAATATGGTCTGGTAGGCAAATACCAGCGTGTTACTGACTTTTTCTGACTGGCTATTTTGGGGTAGTGTATGTACGTATGCCTGTCTGCTTTTTGCTGAGGTATTTGACACAGGGGCTATTTAAACATTACCGTAATCTGGAGGTTTCAGATGGATAAACAACTCAAACTGTCGTTTGCACTTATTTCTTTTGTGTAGGCTATATTCTCTTGGTTTTGTTTGGTATCGATGGTACAGAATCAATTATTTGAATAATAACTCAGTTTTACCTAAAGCCTCAATGCTGTAAGACTAAACTTTCTTCTTCTTCCCCCCTACAGAGGACACAGTGCTCATGAGAAGACAGCACTTATGAGAATTCTTAGGCCATTAGATGAGTGAGGCCCAACAGAGCATCCTGGTCGTTCACAGTCAAAAGTATTGGTAAGTCATTTCATCTGTCATCTTACATACTCTGGAGCTGTCCTAGACACTATTGTTTGCAGCCTGTCTTCAAATCTAACTCACCCCAGGAGCTCCCAAAGCAATAATTATGTGCTCAGTGTTTGTGATACAACAACAGCATATTTACATTCTTCAACAGTTCTTTTGGGGGGCAAAGACTGCCATTTATACCATAAAGTGATCTCAGTATATGACAGTGACTGTGTATCCCGGTCATGTCCTTTCAGCCCAGTAGCCCATATCCACAAATAAGTGACATTTTAATGACAGTTGATTAAGCCTCTTACACAGTATGCTTTGACCTGTGTCCATATTTTTTTCCTAAATTATGTTCCAACTTGGGATGCAGTTTCACAGTCCAGCCTCTGGCTTCACAGAGAATTCAATACATTTAAAACAGTCTCCGGCAGTAAAATATGGGCTATTCTAAACGACTTGGACAGCTATTGCATCTAACTAAAGAAATGTCTTATCATGCAGAAACAGTGGCGAAGATTAGAGCTAAATTATTGAAGTAGATTTTGGCCATAAACGGGTCGTTGGAATCCTTCTCTGAGATTTATGAGCGTGTGCCACCAGTGAAAGCAGCAGTCTCACTGCTGGTGAAACGCACATCTCTAATCCTCAGGCAATTTCAATGTAAAAGGAAGAGGCCTGCTACAGTGGCTTGTGAAAGTATTCACCTCACCCTTGGCATTTTTCCTATTTTGTGGCCTTACAACCTGGAATTAAAATAGATTTTTGAGGGGTTTGTATCATTTGATTTACAAAACATGTCTACCACTGTAAGATGCAAAATATTTTGTATTGTGAAACAAACAAGAAATAAGACAAACTGAACTTGAGCGTGCATAGCTAGCTATTCACCCCCTCATAGTCAATACTTTGTAGAGCCACCTTTTGCAGCAATTGTAGCTGCTAGTCTCTTTAGGTATGTCTCCATAAGCTGGGCACATCTAGCCACTGGGATTTTTGCCCATTCTTCAAGGCAAAACTGTTCCAGCTCCTTCAAGTTGGATGGGTTCCACTGGTGTACAGCAATATTTATGTCATACCGCAGATTCTCAATTGGATTGAGGTCTAGGCTTTGACTAGGCCATTCCAAGACATTTAAATGTTTCAACTCATACCACTCCCATGTTGCTTTAGCAGTATGCTCAGGGTCATTGTTTTGCTGGAAGGTGAACCGCCGTCCCAGTCTCAAATCGCTGGAAGACTGAAACAGGTTTCCCTCAAGAATTTCCCTGTATTTAGCGCCATCCACCATTCATTCAATTTTGATCAGTTTCCCAGTCCCTGCTGATGAAAAACATCCCCACAGCATGATGCTGCCACCACCATGCTTCATCGTGGGGATGGTTTTCTCGGGGTGATGAGAGGTATTGGGTTTGCGCCAGACATAGCATTTTCCTTGATGGCCAAAAAGCTCAATTTTAGTCTCATCTGACCAGATTGGCTTCTTCCATATGTTTGGGGAGTTTCCCACATGCCTTTTGGTGAACACCAAACATGTTTGCTTATTTTTTTCTGGCCACTCCTCCGCGAAGCCCAGCTCTGTGGAGTGTACAGCTTAGAATGGTCCTATGGACAAATACTCCAATCTCCGCTGTAGAGCTTTGCAGCTCCTTCAGGGTTATCGTTGGTCTCTTTGTTGCCTCTCTGATCAATGCCCCATTTGACTGGTCCATGAGTTTTGGTGGGCGGCCCTCTCTTGGTAGATTTGTTGTGGCGCATTATTCTTTCTATTTTTTTAACATTTATTACTATATATATATATTATATATTACTATTTTTTTTTTTGGATTTAATGGTGCTCCGTGGGATGTTCAAAGTTTCAGATATTTTTGGGGGGCCAACCCTGATCTGTACTTCTCGCACGACTTTGTCCCTGACCTGTTTGGAGAGCTCCTTGGTCTTCATGGTGCCGCTTGCTTGGTGGTGCCCCTTGCTTAGTGGTGATGCAGACTTTGGGGCCTTTCAGAACAGGTGTATATATACTGATATCATGTGGCACTTAGATTGCACACAGCTGGACTTTATTTAACTAATTATGTGACTTATGGATGTAATTGGTTGCACCAGATCTTATTTAGGGGCTTCATAGCAAAGGGGGTGAATACATATGCACGCACCACTTTTCAGTTTTTCATTTTGTATAATCGTTTGAAACAAGTCATTTTTTTCATTTCACTTTACCAATTTGGACTGTTTTGTGTATATCCACTACATGGAATAAAAATCGATTTAAAATGCAGGTTGTAATGCAACAAAATAGGAAAAACACCAAGGGGTTGAAAACTTTTGCAAGGCACTGTATCATGTGCACTGAGGAGATATATTGTCATATGCACGAGGCACGTTTTGTAGCTGAGGACAGTCACAATTCCTGGACATTTAGCTTGTTACTTATTTACAATAATTTGACAGTTTACGGATGAAGTTGTAGACCTGTTCCCAGTAGTCAGTTTGTACTTCAGTGTTTCCAAAGCACCAAGTTGTAACTTTGGGTCATCTGAATGCACAGTGTAGATGACCTGATACTACTCCACTGACTCGGGGCAAAAAGGGCAGTTGCTGCTACATTAAAACTTGTTCATTGTTATACAGTGCCTTTCGAAAGTACTCAGACCCCTTGACTTTTTCCACATTTTGTTACATTACAGGCTTATTCTAAAATTGATTAAAACAGGTTTTTAGGAATGTTTGCAAATATATAAAAATAAAATAAAAATAGAACATTTGCGTAAGTATTCAGACTCTTTACTCATTACTTTGTTGAAGTACCTTTTGCAGTGATTACAGCATTGAGTCTTGTTGGGTATGACGTGACAAGCTAGGCACACCTGTATTTGGGGAGTTTCTCCCATTTTTCTCTGCAGATCTTGTCAAGCTCTGTCAGGTTGAATTGCGAGCGTTGCTGCACAGCTATTTTCAGATCTCTCCAGAGATATTTGATCAAGTTCAATTCCCGGGCTCTGGCTGGGCCTCTCAAAGACATTCAGAGACTTGTCCTGAAGCCACTCCTGCGTTGCTTTGGCTGTATGCTTAGGGTCGTTGTCCTGTTGGAAGGTGAACCTTCGCCCCAGTCTGAGGTCCTGAGCGCTCTGGAGCAGGTTTTAATCAAGGATCTCTCTGTACTTTGCTCCGTTCATCATTTCCTCAACCCTGACAAGTCTCCCAGTCCCTGCTGCTGAAAAACATCCCCACAGCGTGATGCTGCCACCACCATGCCTCACTGTAGACATGGTGCCAGGTTTCCTCCACACGTGACGCTTGGCATTCAGGCCAAAGAGTTCAATCTTGGTTTCATCAGACCAGAGAATCTTGTTTCTCATGGTCTGAGAGTCTTTAGGTGTCTTTTAGCAAACTTCAAATTGGCTGTCATGTGTTTTTTACTGAGGAGGGCTTCCATCTGGCCACTTTACCATAAAGGCCTGATTGGTGGAGTGCTGCAGAAACGGTTGTCCTTCTGGAATGTTCTCCCATATCCACAGAGGAACTCTCGAGCTCTGTCAAAGTAACCATCAGGTTCTTGGCCACCTCCCTGACCAATGCCCTTCTCCCCCGATTGCTCAGTTTAGCCGGGCGGCCAGCACTAAGATGAGTCTTGATGAGTTCCAAACTTCTTCCATTTAAGAATGATGGAGGACACTGTGTTCTTGGGGACCTTCAATGCTGCAGACATGTTTTGGTACCCTTCCCCAGATCTGTGCCTCGACACATTCCTGTCTCAGAGCTCTACAGACAACTCCTTCTGCCTCATTGCTTGTTTTTTTTTCTGGCATGCACTGTCAACTGTGGGACCTTATATAGACCTGTGTGAGTCTTTCCAAATCATGTCCAATCAATTGAATTTACCACAGGTGGATTCCAATCAAGTTGTAAAAACGTCTCAAGGATGATCAACGGAAACAGGATGCACCTGAGCTCAATTTTGAGTGAATGTAAGTGAGATGTGTCGTGTCTTTGGCTATGCCGGATTAAGTGAAATGACATGCTATTCTATAAAATTGTTTCTCTGTCATTAATATTACCTGATTGAGCTAATCATGTAAATGTAATTAACTAGAAAGTCGGGGCACCACAAAATAGTGTTTATAGAGCTGTTATCTTCCGAATAAACTGAAAGACCTAGAAATATTTTACATCAATAGCAGTCAATATTAATCGTCACCTTATTTCAGTCTCATCTGAAAGTTGTAAATTCTTGGTTAACTTCAGGAACCCTGGCTAACAAGTTGAATCAGCAATACAAATTTGGTTTAATTATTTATTTACTAAATACCTAACTAATCACACAGAATTGCATATACACAGAATGCAAATTATATCATACAGAAAACGTCCCTGGTGGACGGAGCCGACATAATTTCTGGTTACACAAAGGAAAGGGGGTTGGGTTTGAGTGAAAGAGCGGGAAGACTGAGGAGCAAAGGGAGAAGCCATACTATCGTAAATACAGTATCTTATGCATTCTAAATTACCGCCCATTTGGAAAAGAAAAATGCAATAAATCTTTACTCAGAGCTGCGCTTCGGTAGGTTGGTCGTAGATGCTGGCCGTGTTGGCCAACAGAGATCTTCCTGTCCTCGGAAGAATGTCTCTGGTGGTAAATTGGATATATGTTGTAGTATCGTCGTTGTGTGTTCGACTGGATATGTCGTCCGTCCTCTCCTAGCCCACGTTTACAGCGGCCGCTGCTAACTCAACGGCTAGGATGTCTCACTTCTTTAGTGAATAAGAGTTCAGATTTCATACCATTCACAACCAAAGCTCACACTGAGATTGGCTTAGTTCTGTAGTTGACATGTTAGTCCTTTTTAACATATATACCGTCGTCCTATCGTCCTCGGAGCAGCTTATTATATAAGTCCTTTTAACGTGAGGCTGCAGAACAGAAAGTTACATTTTCGTCAAGGGCTTATTTATAGTGGAGGGAGAGAAGGGTGTGTTTCATAGTTTATAACCAATGTCTCTTCACAGGGGCGGGCCACTGATTGAGCAGAACTATAACCTTATGAAAACCCAATTCTCTCATTTGGAAGCTAAAATTACATTAAATCTTTTCACAAATAGTTTCATATTCAAACATTTAAATTGCACAACAATTCCATGTGAATCGGATAACTAGAATGTGTAGACTTTCCCAGATACAGTTTATGTCATCCTGTCATCAGTCATAATGTCTCAGATGACAACCGAACTGACATCATATTCATTAAGTACCAACGCATATTTTCAATTGGTTCTATTAACGAAATATGGTTCCTTTCCCCCCACTTGTTTGATGTTCCCAGACTCTCTATGTTTAACAAAGGCTATTCAAGAGTACTTCAGTAGAGTCAGAGAAGGAGAGATATATATATATATATATTTATATATATATATATTTTTATATACATTGGCAAAAATGTCTAAATTTGTATTCGCTTTGTCGTTAAGGAGTATTATGTGTAGATTGCTGAGGAAATGTGCTTATTACATTTTTTGAACATGTCTGTTATGTAACAAAATGTGGAAAAAGTTGAATTTGTTTTTGAGAAGGACGTAGTAGTGACTATTGCTGTTGCGAGGTGATACAGTTGGCACAGGATGCCCGCTCGATAGAAATGCTCCCGAAGGTTGCAGTGGAGGCCTCGATGACTCGACAACTAGCTTTTGAGATTGACTTGATGCACATATCGAGAGCTCAACGTTTGCGGTCTGATATTCAGCCAAGGTCTCCGGCCATAGCTAAGGCTCCTTAATAATGACACAAGCCAACCAAGGGTCTCAGCCCCCAGGCATGTCTACCACCAATGCTCTAATTTATGTTAACCTGTTTTGGACCTGTTTGGGATAGGGGGCAGCATTTTCACGTTTGGATGAAAAGCGTGCCCAGAGTATACTGCCTTCTACTCAGTCCCAGTTACTAATATATGCATAGTATTATTAGATTTGAATAGAAAACACTCAGAGGTTTCTAAAACTGTTTGAATGATGTCTGTGAGTATAACAGAACTCATGTGGCAGGCTAAAACCTGAGAAAAATCCACTGGGAAATCTGAGGTTTGTAGTTTTTCAAAGCTTGGCCTGTCGTTAACACAGTGTCTATGGAGTCAAATTGCACTTCCTACGGCTTCCACTAGATGTCAACAGTCTTTAGAAACTTGTTTGAGAATTCTACTGTAATGGAGGGGCTCATAAGGAGTCAGTGGTCTGGCAGACTGCCACAAGCTCGTGGCGCTCCTTCACGTGAGAGGTAGCTTGCTTTCCATTGCTTTTCTACAGACAAAGGAATTCTCCAGTTGGAACATTATTGAAGATGTATGTTTAAAACATCCTAAAGATGGATTCTTTTCATCGTTTGACGTGTTTCTACAGATTGTAATGGAACTTTTGAACTTTTCGTCTGGACCTAGTGCTCGCGCCTCATGAAGATGGATTACTGGGCTGAACGCGCTAACAACAAATTTGGACATAAATTATGAACTTTATTGAACAAATCAAACATTTATTGTGGAAGTGGGATTCCCGAGAGTGCATTCTGATGAAGATCATCAAAGGTAAGCGAATATTTATAATGCTATTTCTGACTAATGTTGACTCCACAACATGGCAGATATTTCTTTAGCTGGTTTGGTCTCTGAACGCCGTACTCAGATTATTGCATGGTGTGCTTTTTCTGTAAAGTAAAAAAAAATCTGATACAGCGGTTGCATTAAGGAGAAGTCTATCTTTAATTCTGTGAATAACACTTGTATCTTTTATCAATGGACATGAGTATTTCTGTAAATTCACATGGCTCTCTGCAAAATCACAGGATGTTTTGGAAGCAAAACAATACTGAATGTAATGCGCCGATGTAAACTGAGATTTTTGGATATAAATATGGACTTTATTGAACAAAACATACATGTATTGTGTAACATGATGTCCTATGAGCGTCATCTGATGAAGATCATCAAAGGTTAGTGATTAATTGTATCTATATTTCTGCTTTTTGTGACTCCTCTCTTTGGCTGGAAAAATGGCTGTGTGTGTTTTTGTGACTTGGATCTGACCTAACATAATCATATGTTGTGCTTTCGCTGTAAAGCCTTTTTGAAATTGGACACGATGGGTAGATAAACTTCTTGTTAATCTTTCATTTGGTGTATTGCTCTTGTTAATGTGTGAAAGTTACATATTTCAAAAAAATATCTTTGAATTTCGTGCACTGCCTTTTCAGCAGAATGTTGTCGAGGGGTTCCGCTACCGTAAGAAGTTAAGTGATCCCAGAGGTGGCCCAGGGTAGCCCTCATGTCCAATAGTTTACTACTAGGATATGCTGAACAACACCTCGTTTGCTTGCTTCCCTGCCTGCGGTGCTCCCACAGATTCAGAGATCCATGTAATGCATCAGCAGCGGGTAATCGGATTTACAATGACTACACCAGCAAATCTGCAATGCTAATGTGCTTAATAAAAGGCTCTCAAATAGGTTAAGTTGGTTTTGTATTTCATCCTATATGGAACTATCTCTCTCATCTATGTCCCATGGAGAAGCAATAGGCTACAGGCCAACATCACAAATATATCTTAGCAATTTCTGCACCCCCTCATGCAAATATGTTTGTCTCTCTGTGGGGAGAATGGTTAAAGTGAAGATGGGCAGTGGACTGAAATCAAAAGTTGCACTGTGTGGAGCACAGGAATGGTTTCAGTGTGTGTGTGTGTGTGTGTGTGTGTGTGTGTGTGTGTGTGTGTGTGTGTGTGTGTGTGTGTGTGTGTGTGTGTGTGTGTGTGTGTGTGTGCACAAGGAGGGGGTACTGGATTTTCTACGAACAGTAAACCAAGGGAGCAAGTTGAGATTAGTGTTTTTCGAGCTATGTCTGTGGGTGTGTGATGGCTCTTGCGAAATCCCCCCACTTCCCCAAACCCTATCAGCACTATGATATCACTACACAAGAAAACCAAAATGTTCTGTGTTTTTGCATGTCTGTTTAGTGCCAACCTTCACAGATGTTGGTACAAAACAATGTATGAAGAAGACAATTTGGCGTTCAGCTAACATTATTCATCGCAAAAAAATGCAGACTATCATGAAAACCTGTTCTCCTCAAATAGTCATTGAATTAATATTTTAAATTTAAAGAATACTGTCCAGCTTCAGCAGCAAAGTAGGGCTCCACATTTTGCATATGTGAATAGAAAGAAAGTTGTTTTATGATGAAGGAATGTTTGATCATCTAACAAAGCATCTAATTACAGTGGCTTGAGAAAGTATTCATCCCCTTGTGCGTTTTTCCTATTTTGTTGCCTTACAACCTGGAATTAAAATGGATTTTTAGGGGGTTTGTATCATTTGATTTACATAACATGCCTACCACTTTGAAGATGCAAAATGTTTTTTATTGTGAACGAACAAGAAGACAAAACAATTTAAACTTGAGCGTGCATAACTATTGACCTCGTCAAAGTCAAAGTAAATTTGTAGAGCCACCTTTTGCAGCAATTACAGCTGCACGTATCTTGGGGTATGTCTCTATAAGCTTGGCACATCTAGCCACTAGGATGTTTGCCCATTCTTCAAGGCAAAACTGCTCCAGCTCCTTCAGGTGGATGGGTTCCGCTGGTGTACAGCAATATTTAAGTCATGACCCAGATTCTCAATTGGATTGTGGTCTAAGCTTTGACTAGGCCATTCCAAGACATTTAAATGTTTCCCATTAAACCACTCGAGTGTTGCTTTAGCAGTAAGCTTAGGGTCATTGTCCTCCTGGAAGGTGAACCTCTGTCCCAGTCTCAAATCTCTGGAAGACTGAAACAGGTTTCCCTCAAGAATTTCTCTGTAATTAGCGCCATCCATCATGCCTTCAATTTTGATCAATTCCCCAGGCCCTGCCGATGAAAAACATCCCCACAGCATGATGCTGCCACCACCACGCTTCACTGTGGGGATGTTCACAGGGCGATGAGAGGTGTTGGGTTTGCACCAGACATAGTGTTCTCCTTGATGGCAAAAAACAAACAATTTTAGTCTACTCTAACCAGAGTACCTTCTTCCATATGTTTTGGGCAGTCTCCCACATGCCTTTTGGCGAACATCAAACATCTTTTCTTATTTTTCTCTATACGCAATGGCTTTTTTTCTGGCCACTCTTCCGGTAAAGCCCATCTCCGTGGAGTGTACGGCGTAAAGTGGTCCTATGGACAGATACTCCAATCTCCGCTGTGGACCTTTGCAGCTCCTTCAGGGTTATCTTTGGTCTCTTTGCTACCTCTTTGATTAATGCCCTCCTTGCCTGGTATGTGAGTCTTGGTGGGTTTCCCTCTCTTGGCAGGTTTGTTGTGATGCCATATTCTTTCCATGTTTTAATAATGGATTTAATGGTGCTCTGTGGGATGTTCAAAGTTCCTGATATTCTTTTATAACCCAACCCTGATCTGTACATCTCCACGACTTTGTCCCTGATCTCTTTGGAGAGCTCCTTGGTCTTCATGGTGCCGCTTGCTTAGTGGTGCCCCTTGCTTAGTGGTATTGCAGACTCAGGCCAATTTCAGAACAGGTGAATATATACTGAGATCATGTGACACTTAGATTGCACACAGGTGGGCTTTATTTAACTAATTGTGGGACTTCTGAAGGTAATTGGTCGCACCAGATTTGATTTCGGGGCTTCAGAGCAAAGGGGGTGAATACATATGCACATGCCACTTTTCCGTTTTTTATCTGTATAATATTTTGAAACAAGTCATTTTAAAAGTTTCACTTCATTTTGTGTATGTCCATTTTTATTTATCTTTATTTAACTAGGCAAGTCAGTTAAGAACTAATACTTTTTTCAATGACGGCCGAAGAACAGTGGGTTAACTGCCTCGTTCAGGGGCAGAACGACCTTGTCAGCTCGGGGATTCGATCATGTAACCTTTCGGTTACTAGTCCAATGCTCTAACCACTAGGCTACCTGCCGCCCCAGTACATAAAATCCGAGGTTGTAATGCAACAAAATAGGAAAAATGTCAAAGGGGATGAATACTTTTGCAAGGCACTGTTGATATCATGCTCTATAAAACAAAGCTTTATTCAAATAATGTAAAAAACATTGTTACCTCTACCCTCCGTTCCAGCTGAACCCTAGACATCTTCTTCAGATACTTCCTTGACACATTGAAAGTGGGTCAACTTCTTTACAATAACTTGAAATGCTTGAATGCATCCAAAATAGCTGCATTATATGCATATTCATTAAAAAACTACAATGTAGAACATATCAACATGTAAATGTATAATAATCTCATGTATAATGCATTATTTAAGCATTGGGGAAAAATTGGTAGTGACATGTAATTTGAAAAGTGATTTTCACATCACTGATGTCATATTTGGCAACTTGCATTTTGAGATTCAACATTTGAATCATTATTAGTGTAAATGAAATTCCTCTGTCATGCAAAGTCAAGGTAATTGTGCAGAAACTTTAGACACTTAGCGAAACCTCAATGGTTTGCAATTACTGTAGTGGCAAATGCAATTTGTCCCACAGTTTGAACCCAGTGATCATATGGCAGTGTATGTTGGAAACTTGATAGAATGTGAATTGAGCTTGGAGTGTATCACTATGTCAGCAAAAACTAACAGGCTAGAAAGTGTCAATGTCATTGAATTGTTAGCTAAATTACTCTGCAGAATATCTGACCTTCTTGAATGCATGCCAAGATGCTTGTCTGTGTAGGTGGAAGGATACATTTTTATTTAATTATTTGTCGTTGACACTATAGACATTGTGGTTACTGTGTTGGATTGGAGTCAAGATACAGGGGAAGCGTTACATATATCAGGGCTCCCAGACGATGACCCTTGACAGATTTGATAATTTTGTCTAAATATTTCAGAGAATTTGACATACCTTTCCAGAAATGGTGTGCTTTGTCAGCTGTTTCCACTCGCCAAGATTCAAGAGACCCCGTGGAGAGTGAGACTCCTGTCACGCCCTGACCATAGAGATCTTTTTATTGTCTATGTTTGGTTGGTCAGGGTGTGACTGGGGTGGGAAACCTTATGTTCTGTGTTTCGGCCGGGTATTGTTCTCAATCAGGGACAGCTGTCTATCTTAGTCTCTGATTGGGAATCATACTTAGGCAGCCTTTTTCCTTTTGTATTTTGTGGGTAGTTGTCTTTGTTAGTGGCCTGTATAGCCCTAGTAAGCTTCACGTTCGTTTTTGTTGTTTCTTGTTTTGTTGGCGATATTTATAATAAAGACAAATGTACGCCGCACCTTGGTGCAGCTCCAAACATTTTCTCAATCTATTTTTGAATTGCATGTGACAATCTTCCCCCTACTGACATTGTAACGGGATAACTGCTCTTCCTGGATATCATTGGTCTAATAACTGTTGGTATATTAAAGACATACTGCAGCATTTTGCACATTCAGGCCTTTTTCTCTACTTACCCTGTCAGACGAACTCACGGATATCATTTTTTTTGTCTGTGCATGCAGTTTAAAGGATGTTGAAGTTAGTTTTGCCAGCCAATACTAACTAGCAATAGCGCAATTTCAAGAAGTCCACAAGAATAGCTAGCATTAACTCTTCACAACTCATGATTAGTCTCTCTGCTTGTGTGGTTTTTGTCTTGTCCTTTGTATCAACTGTAGACTCGTGACTTTTCTCTGTCCCACATTGAATAGGTTACTTTATAATTTTTTTGATAGATTTGACTTATTTAATTGAAGGAAGGCTATTCAGATCACACGGTGCATGGTAGTATAGTAACAATTGGTATGAGTCAGAGTAATCTTGGGATGTGAGAAGCACATTGCACACGTTTCCACTTCTTTTAAGGTATGAGTCATATGTTGATAAACTCAGCTATGATTTATTGTCACGACTTCCGCCGAAGTTGGTCCCTCTACTTGTTCGGACGGTGACGTCACCGACCTTCTAGCCATCGCTGGTCCATTTTTCATTTTCCATTGTTTTTTTCTTGTCTCACATCACACCTGGTTTCAATCCCATCATTATATGTTGTGTATTTAACCCTCTGTTTTAACTCTTGTCTTTGTTGGTGATTGTTCATGGTATGTATAGGTGCTATGTCTGTTATGGTGTGCGACGGGTTTTATTTAGCCACTTTTCTTTAATTTGTATATGTTGGTTTTTGGAGTTTGTGAGCTTTCATTAAATACTCTGTTTATACCAAGTTCGTTCCCCTGGCGCCTGACTTCCCTGCCACCAGCACACACCACATTACAGAATCCCCGACCCGATATGGTGTCATCAGGACAAGGTACCCTGCCCATAGAGGTGGAGGAGTGCGTCCAGGAGCATGCAGCAATGCTCCACAATCTTGGCATCGCCATGGACCGCTTTGTCCAGACTATGGACCTCTGGGAGAGACAGGGAGTTCTTCAGCTCCTCCAGCAGCACAACCGGGGTCTCCCCCGAGCGCTCTGTTTCCATCTGATTCCAGTGGGATTCGTCTCTCCTTGCCCCAACAACGGAGAGGCTGCGGGCTGCCGAGGGTTTCTACTGCAACTGGATCTCTATCTGGCCACCGTTCACCCGGCTCCATCGGATCGGGAGACTGTGTCCACCCTCGTCTCATGCCCTCGTCTAGTTCCTCACCGGGAGCCCTGGAGTGGGCCAACACCGTGTGGAGAGAGGGAGATGTGGTGTTGGACCAGTTTGAGGAGTTCACCCACCGTTTCCGGGCAGTCTTCGACCACCTGCCTGAGGGTAGAGCGGTGGGTTAGCGCCTCTAACATCTGAGGCAGAAGACGAGGAGCGCCCAGGACTTTCCACTAGAGTTAAGGCTGCGGGCGCGGAATGGAACAACAGGGCCCTGATTGATCATTACCGTTGCAGCCTGCGCGAGGACATCCGTCGGAGGCTGGCCCGAAGAGACACCACCCTCACATTTGACCAGCTGGTGGACCTGTCCTGATGGCTACTTGTGGACATACAGATCGGGGTCTGGTGGTTCCATCCTCCCGCACCCCTTCTCCGGTACTTATGGAGCTGGGAGGGGCGGTGCGCAGGGAGACCGGAGGGTGTTCCCGCTCGTGCACTATCTGTGGCCGCAGAGGTCACACTGCCGGTCAGTGCCGGTTGAGTTCCTCTGGGAATCGAGGCAGCAGGCAGGGCGCTCTGGCGTCACCCCTGTTGAGCTGGCACCATCCTCACCCAGAGTCCTCTGTTGCACATATGTTTGCATCTGTCACTTTTCCTGTGTTTTCCCCACATTCCCAGCAAAAGGCGCTTGTCAATTCAGGTGCGGCTGTGAATTTCATTGATAGAAATTTAGCCCATAGTTTGGGGAGCCCCATTTTTCCTGTGGATGTTCCCTTCCCCGTTCACGCCTTAGATAGGGTCAGGTTTGTTTAGGGAGGTCACAGGTCACAGGGGGATCATACGGAGAGAATTAGTCTCTTCCTTATTGACTCTCCTGCGTTTCCCGTGGTGCTGGCTTGCCCTGGTTAACTTGTCATAACCCCACTGTTTCGTGGCCACAGAGGGCTCTCTCGGGTTGGTCGCGAGAGTGCTCAGGTAGGTGTTTAGGAGTTTCTGTCTCCCCCCCATGTCAGGGGTGGAGATGGAGAGGGACCGCATTGTAGCCATGCGTAATTTGCAGACTCCCACCACAGTAAAGGAGGTGCAGTGATTTTTAGGGTTTTCCAACTACTATCGGAGGTTTATTCGGGGTTTTAGTCAGGTAGCAGCTCCCATTCCCTCACTGCTGAAGGTGGCCCGGTGCGCTTGCAGTGGTCAGCTGAGGCGGACAGGGCTTTTAGGCACCTGAGGGCTCTGTTTACCTCGGCTCCTGTGTTGGCCCATCCAGATCCCTCTTTGGCGTTCATAGTGGAGGTGGATGGGTCCGAAGCTGGGATAGGAGCTGTGCTCTCTCAGCGCTCGGGTACGCCACCTGTGCCTTCGTCTCGAGGAAGCTCAGCCCGGCGGAGCAAAACTCCCGGGGGAAAGCCTTGAAGGCGCGGAGACATTGGCTTGAGGGGGCTAGACACGCTTTTCTCATCTGGACTGACCACCGCAATCTGGAGTACATCCGGGTGGCGAGGAGACTGAACCCTCGCCAGGCAAGGTGGACCATGTTTTTCACACGTTTTCTGTTGACCCTTTCCTACAGACCAGGCTCCCAGAACGTTAAGGTAGACGCATTGTCCCGGCTGTATCACACAGAGGAGCGGCCCATGGATCCCACTCCCATACTCCCCGCCTCTTGTCTGGTGGTGCCGGTAATGTGGGAGCTGGACGCGGACATTGAGCGGGCAAGACTTGCAGAGCCCGCTCCCCTCCAGTGTCCAGCTGGGCATCTGTACATTTCATCCACTGTCCGCGACCGGCTGATCTATTGGGCACACACGTCACCCTCCTCTTGTCATCCTGGGATCGGTCGGACGGTGCGCTGTCTTAGTGGGAAGTACTGGTGGCCCACTTTGGCTAAGACGTGAGGGTTTATGTGTCCTCCTGCTCGGTGTACGCCCAGTGTAAGGCTCCTAGGCACCTGCTCAGAGGTAAGTTACAACCTTTACCCGTTCCACAACGGCCGTTGTCGCACCTGTCGGTGGATTTCATAACCGATCTTCCACCTTCACAGGGAGACACCACTATCCTGGTCGTTGTGGATTGTTTCTCTAAGTCCTGTCGTCTCCTCCCTCTGCCGGGTCCCTATACGGCCCTACAAACTGCGGAGGCCCTGTTTACTTGTGTCTTCCGGCACTACGGGGTGCCTGAGGATATAGTGTCTGACCGTGGTCCCCAGTTCACGTCGAGGGTCTGGAGGGCATTCATGGAACATCTGGGCGTCTCAGTCAGCCTTACCTCAAGTTTGCACCCGAGAGTAATGGGCAGGTGGAGAGAGTTAACCAGGATGTGGGTAGGTTTCTGAGGTCTTATCGGGGGACCGGTTGGGGGAGTGGGCAGCGTTCATGCCCTGGCCAGAGATGGCCCAAAATTCGCTCCGCCACTCCTCCACTAACCTCTCTCCCTTCCAGTGTGTACTAGGGTATCAGGCGGTTCTGGCTCCTTGGCATCAGAGTCAGACCGAGGCTCCTGCGGTGGATGACTGGTTCCGTCGCGCTGAAGAAACATGGGACGGCGCACATGTCCACCTTCAGCGCACCGTGCTGCTCCAGAAAGTTGGCGCAGACCGTCACCGCAGTGAGACCCTGGTGTCCGCACCGGGGAACCGTGTCTGGCTCTCGACCCCAAACCTGCCCCTCCGCCTGCCCTGTTGGAAGATGGGTCCGGGGTTTGTGGGGCCAATTAAAGTCCTGAGGAGAGTGAAAGACGTTTGTTATAGGTTACAGCTTCCCCCCGATTACCGTATTAATCCCTCGTTCCATGTGTCTCTCCTCAGGCCGTTGGAGTTTGTGAGCTGTCATTAAATACTCCGTTTATACCAAGTTCGTTCTCCTGCGCCTGACTTCCCCGCCACCAGCACGCACCACATTACATTTATGTTTGTAATGGAAAAGTCAAAACATGACAGCACTTTTAACTAACTCTGATACTAACAGTGTAGTGCAAGGGATTTATAGCCATAGAAATACATGATTAATTATACATGATTTACAGTATAATGTGCACCACTCACTTCTAGATTGTGACATGACCTCAGTCAGCAGCTAAACATCTGTCATCCGCCATTAAAATTACATTATTCTGCCATTCCTGTGCACTCATCTAAGAAACTTTTCAAACTTCTATTGTGAGTGGTGGCAAATATGACCTCTGAAAGAAATATGAGGTATGATTCCAAGAGGATATACTGCCATGACCTTTTGAAATCCTTGAAACACCCTGAAGACATCAGTCATTTTCATAGGAATATCTGATAACTTTATAAGATTCCCTTTGGGCAAACTTTTGACACTACTAAACAACTTATTCTTATTCTTTGTTAGCCAATCAGGGGCGTAACTTTTTGGTTGGAACAAAAGCCTGCAGCCACGATGGCTCTCTCTGGAAAAGATCTAACCCTGTTTTAAGTAGTTTGGGAGCAATAGTTACTGTTAGAGTGACATCCCTGTGTCTCTCTGATTTCAGTTGAAACCGATTTACATCATTTCTGATGGGATAACCCTTTTGTTTTTGTAAATGTGTAATACCACATGCATACAGAGTAACACAACTACACATTTTAGACTACAGAAGTTCCGTCCCCAACTAGGGACAAAGGGTTGATCAAACCCATTATAATAAACACTGCGAGAGATGTAAATGCTCACCTCCAGTCCAGGGTTCCCTCCTAAAATCCTTTTAATTGCCAATTAGGTTCCCTCCTCACTGTTCCCCCATTCCTCTCTCATTACGTTCCATGACAGAGCAGCCAGCTAGACACATTATTCCATCAAGAAATAGTTAACCCCTCTGCTACCTCAACTTCGTGTAACAGGCACTACTATTCAGGGAACATACTGTTTGTAGGCTTACATTCAATTTCACTCTTCTGGAAGTGGTGGGTTAGCCTAAAGCTTTGGACACAACATCTGTGTATTGATAAGATAAGACAGGCTCAGCAGATGGTGGTTGTGGCTCTAACCATATGACGTTTTGGATGCAAGGGGAACCAGTTGTTGTTGAGAGCCTTCAGGACTGCTTGGTGATATACTGCTGGATCAGCATGCATAACCTTGCACAGCTTGAGAAATTGGCCCTGGGAAGTGGATGACTCCTTCTGATTGGATGTCATGTTTTATTGTTGAAGGGAGAGACAGCCGAATCCCTACCCACAGGGCAAACAGGTTGAATCAACATTGTGTCCATGTCATTTCAACCAAAAAAATGATATGTGATGACATTGAATCAATGTGGAAAACTGATTAGATTTGAAAAAAGTCACCTTAATTTGTAAACTAAATTCAATGACATGGTGGCATATTTGGTTGATTTCATATTGAATTCACGTTAGTTGACAACTCAACCAAATGTAAATAAAAACTAGACATCTCTTGCCAGTGGGTATTGACCGTTGGATAAAGTAGTGTTTTTCGAGTTTCCATCTGAAACATGATTTGAGCAACTATATGACATGTGCAGAGGACTGTATGTCTTTGTTTGTATTACTAAGAAGGCAGATATTTGATTTTGCAGGACCACCAATAAATACAGTGGGGCAAAAAAGTATTTAGTCAGCCACCAATTGTGCAAGTTCTCCCACTTAAAAAGATGAGAGAGGCCTGTAATTTTCATCACAGGTACACTTCAACTATGACAGACAAAATGAGGGGGAAAAAATACAGAAAATCACATTGTAGGATTTTTTATGAATTTATTTACAAATTATGGTGGAAAATAAGTATTTGGTCAATAACAAAAGTGTGTCTCAATACTTTGTTATATATCCTTTTTTTGGCATTGACAGAGGTCAAACGTTTTCTGTAAGTCTTCACATGTTTTTCACACACTGTTGCTGGTATTTTGGCCCATTCCTCCATGCAGATCTCCTCTAGAGCACTGATGTTTGGGGCTGTTGCTGGGCAACACGGACTTTCAACTCCCTCCAAAGATTTTCTATGGGGTTCAGATCTGGAGACTGGCTAGGCCACTCCAGAACCTTGAAATGCTTCTTACGAAACCACTCCTTCGTTGCCTGGGCGGTGTGTTTGGGATCATTGTCATGCTGAAAGACCCAGTCACATTTCATCTTCAATGCCCTTGCTGATGGAAGGAGGTTTTCACTCAAAATCTCACGATACATGGCCCATTCATTCTTTCCTTTATACGGATCAGTCGTCCTGGTCCCTTTGCAGAAAAACAGCCCCAAAGCATGATGTTTCCACCCCCATGCTTCACAGTAGGTATGGTGTTCTTTGGATGCAACTCAGTATTCTTTGTCCTCCAAACACAATGAGTTGAGTTTTTACCAAAAAGTTATATTTTTGTTTCATCTGACCATATGACATTCTCCCAATCTTCTTCTGGATCATCCAAATGCTCTCTAGAAAACTTCAGACGGGCCTGGACATGTACTGGCTTAAGCAGGGGGACACGTCTGGCACTGCAGGATTTGAGTCCCTGGCGGCGTAGTGTGTTACTGATGGTAGGATTTGTTACTTTGGTCCCAGCTCTCTGCAGGTCATTCACTAGGTCCCCCCGTGTGGTTCTGGGATTTTTGCTCACCGTTCTTGTGATCATTTTGACCCCACGGGTGAGATCTTGCGTGGAGCCCCAGATCGAGGGAGATTATCTTTGGTCTTGTATGTCTTCCATTTCCTAATAATTGCTCCCACAGTTGATTTCTTCAAACCAAGCTGCTTACCTATTGCAGATTCAGTCTTCCCAGCCTGGTGCAGGTCTACAATTTTGTTTCTGGTGTCCTTTGACAGATCTTTGATCTTGGCCATAGTGGAGTTTGGAGTGTGACTGTTTGAGGTTGTGGACAGGTGTCTTTTATACTGATAACAAGTTCAAACAGGTGCCATTAATACAGGTAACGAGTGGAGGACAGAGGAGCCTCTTAAAGAAGAAGTTACAGGTCTGTGAGAGCCAGAAATCTTGCTTGTTTGTAGGTGACCAAATACTTATTTTCCACCATAATTTGCAAATAAATTCTTAAAAAATCCTACAATGTGATTTTCTGGAGAAAAACAAATCTCATTTTGTCTGTCATAGTTGAAGTGTACCTATGATGAAAATTACAGGCCTCTCACCTTTTTAAGTGGGAGAACTTGCACAATTGGTGGCTGACTAATACTTTTTTGCCCCACTGTACATCATTGAGACACAGCTTGTTTTCTGTATGCACAATATCATTTTCTATAAAGTTTGATTTCAATTAATTTTTTTATGATTTAACCAAATCACCAGTTGGTTCAGCTGTCAAACATTTCCCCCTCCAAATAATTTCACTTTCATTGTGTTTGCGCCATGTAAGAACCATAGCCTGACATCAAAGACAGCAAGACTATAAGTGAGATTTCCTTTTTTGCTTTGTGTTCTGTAGTTTGTGACAGGGACATGAAGACCTAACACCAAGCTCCATGCCCTGCAGTGTTCCAAGGGTTGAAAACACATGCTTCTGCCCTCCAGTACGAACAGCAGATGCCTTACCCCAATTTTGTGCTTGCAGTTTTCAGGAACGTCCTGGCTTTGCTGACTGAAGTGGAAGACTTAGACTGTGGGTGGAAAATAAAATCAAAAGCCCAAATGCTCCTGGTCACTTCACGTGGGGGGAAAAAAACATGTTTGTTTGCTTTGTTATTGTAGTAGAGTATTATAGTAGAGTATTGTACAATTCTCAAAATAGCTCCCATGTCTTTGGTAAACCAAAGTGTAACCAGATTGTGACTGTGTTTTATTGTAGTACCTGCAGTTGGTGTCATCCCGCTGCGCAGAAAATGGTTGAATCAATGTTGTTTCCATGCCATTTCAACCCAAAAATCTATACGATGATGTTGAATCAAAATAGAAAACTTTTTGAATTTGCAATAAGTCATCAACGTCAGGGCATTTTGTCTTTTTACATTTTTTACCCAACTTTTAACCTTTAATCTAATTACATGTTTTTCTTGTTTTTAAAAGTTGAATTACATTAGTTGACAACTCAACCAAATGTAAATCAAAACTAGACTTTTAACTGACGTCTGTGCCCAGTGGGATGGCCGTGCAACACATGATCACTGATGGATGTACCAACGGGGTCCTGACAACTGGCTTCTCATAACCAAAACGTTGTTTGCACTCTAGAATTAGCTGACATTTTCAGTCTTTATAAAAGTTAATATTGTTGATTTCTTTTTTCATTCACACAAGGTACACTCTTCAACATAGTTTGAAAAGTCTATCTAGAACGAAAGACTGTGTGTTACCAGTAAGTCCTTCAATTACTGATTTAACATATCATGCAATAGGCCACTCTGTTTTATCATTTTACTGGACACTGAAATCCATTATTGTTTCTGATCATTTCCTTGTAGAATCAGAAAGAAATGCCAGTGCGTGTGACCTATTGAGATGTTTATATGGTTCAATTTGGTCACATTGATTTTGGTTTGATATGTCTTCGTGAAAGGAATGCTAACAAACTTGGAGGAATGTCTGTTAGCAACTGACTATTCATAATACTATTGTGGGGGTGTAGCACTTTATACTCATCATGAATCAACCAGATACGGAATAAAATAATAAGATTGAGTTAGTTCTTGTTGTTGTAATTCTTGATTTACTCTATTTCCATAATAATAATTTTAAAAATGCTAATTTCCCAAGAACACTGATATTACCTCTTAAGATACATTTTATGTCTTGGGAATATCAATCCTGGAGATTGATATTGATCTGATTAGAAATGAAGTAGATTTAATGTTTCCCAAGGTGCCTTTGCACTCATTGAGAAAAGAGCAGCCATGGCATTAATTAGCCACAGTAGATGTAATATTTTAAACGTGGAAGTTGGAGTAGAGGGGTGACAAGTGTCAATCATATACTGTAGTGGTCCTACTTATTTAGATTTAGCCTTTAGCAGTATTAACTTGTTTAGGAAAACAGCCCTAATGTTGGAAACAAATGTCATCCAGAGTCACATGTATTTATTTTTTTAAGCTATAGGACACACTACTTTACATACAGCAGGTGTTTATAGGATCAAAGAGTTTGGTGTGCTTCATTTAGCCATGGAAAAAATATTGAGCTACTGGTTTCGTCACGGCCCTAATTAATACATATTTTGGAGGCTCCTGAGTGGTGCAGTGGTTTAAGACACTGCATCTCAGTGCTAGAGGCATCACTGCAGACCGTGGTTCGATTCCGGGCTGTATCACAACTGACCGTGATTGAGAGTCCCATAGGGCGGCGCACAATTGGCCCAGCGTGGTTAGGGTTTGGCCGGGGTCGACCGTCATTGTAAATAAGAATTTGTTCTTATCTGACTTGACTAGTAAAATTAAGGCTAAATAAAAATTGTCCCTGATACAATTAAGGCCTGAGGGGGATGTAGATGTAGATGTTATGTAGACAATATACCACGGCTAAGGGCTGTTCTTACGCACGATAGAACGCGGAGTGCCTGGATACAGACCTTAGCCATGGTATATTGGCCAAATAGCAATCAGTTTATAATCAAAAATAAGTATAGAGACAATAAAAGGTGCCTCTAACTTAACAGAGAAGTTGCATTGGTGACAGCAGAGCTTGTAATGAAAATTCTCTTCATACTTGATCTTTCACATGGCCACTTGTGGAAGGGCCTCCACTTTGAGAGCGAGCAAATGTCTGCACAAACCGTAACACCCTACCTCACCCCAGCTGTCCATAGAAGACTGAAACATAAAATGATAGAGAGCAAACTAGAGCAAAGCGTAAGGAAAACAAAGTGTGAACAGAACCTCAGTCCTGATAGCCGGGCCCTCCCTGTTTTAAATGGTACTCAGAAGCAGAGGCCCGGGAACTCCCAGCCAAAACAAACATGGCATCACATCGGGCCTGTATTCAATCAAAACCTATACAAAGAATTCGGGGGTCAAATCCAACATTTTGTTCCCTACAATGACATTTCTTAATGAATTAATTTTGTTTAAATTAACATGCAGTTCAGTTCATTTTTGTTTCACACTGTAAACTTGGTTTTGTTTTGAACTCGCAGTACAAGAATCCCAGGAAACCTGCTTACCAGCTTTGATTGAAAAGGGGCCCTAATGTCAAATTAAACTGGACCTGTCATAAACAAGAATAAATTACAAAAAAATGTCATCCATGTGTTTTCTTGCCTGATGCCCCTCACTTGAAAAGCTGTCCTGAGCAGTTCATCTCCAATCATTAAATAAGACATGGAAGTGTCGAATTTCACTAAGGTATAACACAGTTCAAGCAGCTAGGATCCACTGTTCCTATGCTTATGTATTTCTGCAGCTGCAGTTAAAATGCGTTTTCACAGCATATTGTGTTCCCCAATTCTCAAACAAAGCATTTTCTCATGCTCTTTTAGCGATTCAGGGCTTCTTTTCAGGCACATTACGTTACATTGTGATTTGAATATCTAAAAGCTCAATGTATTGCCATGTCTCTCCAAAAGTGATATAAGATTGACAGTTTATACTGAAACCTTTGGAAAGTAGATTTTTGAAGGTAATCTCTGTATGTTTCCTCTTTGTGTAGAAAGCAATTTTCTTTTTTATGTCCTCCCAGAAAAATCTGCAGAAAAACAACTATTGCATGAATTGTGGGTGGAGGAATTTTGACTCTGAAATCCAGGTATCGTGTTTCTGTAAAAAAAAAAAGCCCTTGTTGGAATTTTGCAAACCCATCTCCTCTACCACAATCCTGAATGTATCACCATCTGGCCCACAGCTGAAAACTATTAGGCTCTGCTGGAACTTCCTTCTTCTCACTATTCCACCCGGTTTCAAAGCAAGTAAGTCGCTTTTATTTTGGTGCTGTTGCCTGGTCATCTTTGTGTAATACCACTCGAAAGCCATTCTCTTATTTTAGTTTCTCTTGGCAACGGGGTAAATCATCGGTTGGTCTGTTTGTTTGTCTCTTTTGCTGTTGGTAAGGGAGCTGGAATGTTCCTGAGTCTGATTGAATGAAAGAGAGAGAGAGCTCGGGGAGCAGCGCTGTGTTTGGTTGAGGCTGATTCAACTGTGGAATGTCGGGGTAAATTAATAAAGAGTTTTTGCTATGTCTAATGTGTTTCGCGCTTAGCAAGCAAAATTCCAGAGCGGGTGAAAGCGAGTGAAGAAACAATGAAGGGCTGTTGTTTTCCGAGCGGCATTATGTTAGGGGACTGCAGTGCATGTTTTTCATCCCATGTCAAAAACTGGCTTGCTTTTTTTTTGTATGCGTATGGCTCAGATTTGCGGATGCGAGAGAGGCTTTTAAAGGGGACATCAATTTTGGGGATTTTTTTTATTTGCGGATTTGCTTTTTGGGTTCGAGAGAATTCCCCCCCCTGGGTTCAAAGTAGGTCATTTCTGTTTTCCAACAAATTCCAACTGTTTGAGTCAGTGAAATAGAATTGCGCAACTGGCGGCAAGTTTTTCTGAGCAAATGACGAATGATAAACCTCATGAATTAATTTCTGCCACATTTAGTGAATCATTTGCTTAAGGACAATTAATTCAGGAAGTGATTTTAGTAAATAAAATTATAGCATTGAAAAACTTTTTATAGAAATAGCTTCTACTCAGTTTATTGATAATTCATTGGAAATATAAGCAATCGTTTCAATAATTGAATTGGAATTTAAGTTTACCTGAATGGACTGTCTTCAATAATAATTATCCCAGCCTTGATTTAATTAGAAGTGTTCGCCTCAATGTGTATCAGTAAAACATACATTCTGGAATGTTATTGTTGAATAATTAAATTGATTGCTGTTTTTTTTTTGTCTTTCAAACATTGTTCTTAATATGTTTGCGCATCATTGCTCCCAAATAATATCACTTTTGTGTGGTGTACACTGATTGAAAGCTGTTTAGCCATGGCATCAGCTGTCAATTTGCATTCTTTATGTCCTATTTGCTTTTATGATCAGACCTGATAGTGTGTATACACTGTAACTACTCCGAGCATCAGCTTGTCCTCCGATGTTTTCGGTCAACTGAGCGCACTGTAAACTGTAGTGAACCGGGAAAAAACATCAATACAGTTACATATCGGGATATTATTACTGACAATATGTTGTCTCATATCATGTTATTGTTGCGGTAGTTGGCTGTACCTGCACTATAAATCCACTATTTGTCCTTCAGAGCTTGTTCTCCATCTTCTTTTCAAATAGAGTGCAATTTTTCAGCACTTATTTCCATGACTGATCAAAACTCGTTTTCTCATGGCTCTCTCTTGTCCCTCTGCAGAAGATATATACTGAGCTATAGCATATGTTAGGAACATCGAAATGCAGTAAAATCACAGTCTCGAATTGCAATACACATAGAATCGTGAGTCTCTCAATACATATCTTATTGGCATCTAAGTATCGTGATAGTATCGTATTGTGAGGTCCCTGGCTGTTCCCTGCCCTAGTAAACTGCATGATATTATGGTCTTTGTCGTCCCCCAGGAACAATCCATTCCCTCTAACTCTCCCGGCAATAGGTTACGCTACATACACGCTCCCGGGGAATTTTAAACCTGAGCAATGCCTGTGAGAATAAGGATTGCTCAGCCGGTCTGATTCTCCAGACGGCTATGTATCACCGCAACTGTGACCTCAAACATACCTGACCCCGATGCTTGCACAGTCACACTGCAGAGGGTTAATAGCAGTGGGGAGGGTTGCGACTCTGTGTTAAGATTGGGGATAAGGTTCTTCAAAGAGAGGTTGACTCACCAGCCCAGGAAGCCATTAAAAATGGCAAACAGCTTCTGTCAATCATAATAAGGGACATTAGTGTCAGTCCAGGCATACACAGCCCAACCATAGAGTAAGAAAACATCCACAGTGAGAGGGTATTGTAACCTGCTCTCCTATATTCCCTTGGTGGTTGCCTTTAGATACACTGTAGGCTAGCACTTGATATTTTCTCTGCCTCTGGATGCTAGAATGGTATTTTTTTCAGGCAGTCTTAGGGAGGGAAAGTTCTTGCTTTGAGTTGGGTTGTCTGATATGATTCTGCTGAAATAGTGATTTGAATGTAATGTAGGTCTTGTGCATCTTAGTCCTGATCTTCAACACAAGGTATAGATGCTGTCTTCATAAGAAGGGGAGTTCAAACCAAGTTCAGACTGTAAACTGTGAAGCCACATAAACAAAATGGAATGGTAGAGTAGTAGGCATTTATAGGCAGTAATGCAACAAGCATTTCTGATATCTTGTTTAAAGGTGGGAAACAGATATTGGCACTGAAATAGACAGATGCAGTCACACACTCTAGCTGTTGATGGCTTGTCTTTTTGACTCCGTTATAACCTTTTAACTTGTGACATAATACCCTTACTTGGTAGAGTTTTGGGGTAAAGGGAACCCGTTTTTATCCCACAGTGCTGTGAGAGTGTGTTTGAATGCACTGTAAAGTAGCGATGGGGTACCTTACGGTGATTCTTTTCTTTGTTCAATTAAAATGGTCAAAAACAAACAAATCGCTTATTAGCAGAGAGCATTTTCTCAAGCAATAATTTTGCTAGTACTTTCTGGGAGTGGTCTGAGTGGGGAGGGGGAAACTGAAAATGAGCTGTTATTGGCACAGAGGTTTGGAACGCTCTCTTTTTATTTGTCAGTTAACTCATTTACCTTATGATGGTGATACCATGGAAGACCAAACCTCCATCCCACCAAAACAGGATGAAATTTTATGCAATCTTTTCAAACAGTTTTTACACTAAAAGGGCATTATAATTTTCACAATTTCACAGTATTATTCCAACCTCAGTGTGGAAATACAGATTAAGTCAAAAGTTTATATACACTTAGGTTGATAGGCTAATTGACATCATTTAATTGGTGGGATACCTGTGGATGTATTTCAAGGTCTACCTTTAACCTCCGTGCCACTTTGCTTCACATCATGGGAAACATTTACATTTACATTTAAATCAAAAGAATTCAGCCAAGACCTCAGAAAAAACATGGTAGACCTTCACATGTCTGGTTCATTCTTGGGAGCAATTTCCAAACATGACATGTCCCCTGGTCTGATGAAACAAAAATAGAACTGTTTGGCCATAACCATTGTTATGTTTGGAGGAAAAAGGGGGATGCTTGCAAGCCGAACAACACCATCCCATCAGTGAAGCATGGTGGTGGCAGCATCATGTTGTGGTGGTGCTTTGCTGCAGGAGGGACTTGTGCGCTTCACAAAATAGATGGCATCATGAGGCAGGGAAATTATGTGGATATACTGAAGAAACATCTTAAGACATCAGTCACGAAGTCAAAGCTTGGTCGCAAATGGGTCCTCCAAATGGACATTGACCCAAAGCATACTTCCAAAGTTGTGGCAAAATGGCTTAAAGACAACAAAGTCAAGGTATTGGAGTGACCATCACAAAGCCCTGACCCTCAATCCTATAGCATTTTTTGGGCAGAACTGAAAGTGTGTGTGTGAGCAAGGAGGCCTACAAACCTGACTCAGTTATACCAGCTTTGTCAGGAGGAATGGGCCAAAATTCACCCAACTTTTTGTGGGAAGCTTATGGAAGGCTACTCAAGTTACTCAGTAGCCTCGGTTTTTCGGATGACTGCCTTGCCTGGTTCACCAATTACTTTGCAGACAGAGTTCAGTGTGTCAAATCGGAGGGCATGCTGTCCGGTCCTCTGGCAGTCTCCTCTATGGGGGTGCCACAGGGTTCAATTCTCGGGCTGACTCTTTTCTCTGTATATATCAATGATGTTGCTCTTGCTGCGGGCGATTCCCTGATCCACCTCTACGCAGACGACACCATTCTATATACTTCCGGCCCTTCCTTGGACACTGTGCTATCTAACCTCCAAACGAGCTTCAATGCCATACAACACTCCTTCCGTGGCCTCCAACTGCTCTTAAACGCTAGTAAAACCAAATGCGTGCTTTTTAACCGATCGCTGCCTGCACCCGCATGCCCGACGAGCATCACCACCCTGGATGGTTCCGACCTTGAATATGTGGACACCTATAAGTACCTAGGTGTCTGGCTAGACTGTAAACTCTCCTTCCAGACTCATATCAAACATCTCCAATCGAAAATCAAATCAAGAGTCAGCTTTCTATTCTGCAACAAAGCCTCCACTCACGCCGCCAAACTTACCCTAGTAAAACTGACTATCCTACCGATCCTCGACTTCGGCGATGTCATCTACAAAATTGCCTCCAACACTCTACTCAGCAAACTGGATGCAGTTTATCACAGTGCCATCCGTTTTGTCACTAAAGCACCTTATACCACCCACCACTGCGACTTGTATGCTCTAGTCGGCTGGCCCTCGCTACATATTCGTCGCCAGACCCACTGGCTCCAGGTCATCTACAAGTCCATGCTAGGTAAAGCTCCGCCTTATCTCAGTTCACTGGTCACGATGGCAACACCCATCCATAGCACGCGCTCCAGCAGGTGTATCTCACTGATCATCCCTACAGCCAACACCTCATTTGGCCGCCTTTCGTTCCAGTACTCTGCTGCCTGTGACTGGAACGAATTGCAAAAATCCCTGAAGTTGGAGACTTTTATCTCCCTCACCAACTTCAAACGTGCTAACCGATCGCTGCAGGTGTACATAGTCTATTGGTAAATAGCCCACCCATTTTCACCTACCTCATCCCCACACTGTTTTTATTTATTTACTTTTCTGCTCTTTTGCACACCAGTATCTCTACCTGTACATGACCATCTGATCATTTATCACTCCAGTGCTAATCTGCAAAATTGTAATTATTCGCCTACCTCCTCATGCCTTTTGCACACAATGTATATAGACTCCCTTTTTTGTACTGTGTTATTGACTTGTTAATTGTTTACTCCATGTGTAACTCTGTGTTGTCTGTTCACACTGCTAAGCTTTATCTTGGCCAGGTCGCAGTTGCAAATGAGAACTTGTTCTCAACTAGCCTACCTGGTTAAATAAAGGTGAGAAAAACAAAAAAACAAAACAATTTAAAGGTAATGTTACCAAAAACTAATTGAGTGTATGTAAACATCTGACCCACTGGGAATGTGATGAAAGAAATAAAAGATTAAATAAGTCACTCTACTATTTTTCTGACATTTCACGTTCTTAAAATAGTGGTGATCTTAACTGACCTAAGACAGGGAATTGTTACTAGGATTAAATGTCAGGAATTGTGAAACTAAGTTTAAATATATTTGGCTAAGGTGTATGTAAACTTTCGACTTCAACTGTGTGTATATATATGTATATGTGTATGTGTATGTATATATATATATATATATATATATATATATATAACACAGGAAAATCACATTTTTTTTTTTACTGCACTGAGGCTTTTTAAGGTTGATCCCTGAAATAATTTGTACTTCCTATGGAAGGTGGTCTTATAGCTGTGGTCGATAGGGCCTTAAGTCCTGTTGGTTAAGATTAGGAGAGCGAAGCATCAATAGTAGCACTGAAGGGACATTTCCCCTTGAGCATTGTTCTACAGAGTAATGAGTCAGTATGCGCCAATGAGGGATAAATGGTTTTCCAAATGTCACGTGTGCATCACAGTGGAATATTAATTTTTTGAAGGCAATTTGTAAAGCTGATGTTTTTTTTCAAACTTCAGATATTGAATGGGGTTTTTTCAATCTGCCACTCGTAAAGTAGGCTAAGAATAATGAACCCTATTAAATCTTCACATGCTTTAGAACATACAAGATGCCGCAAAAAGCCGCTTTGATACTATTTTCATCATGGTGACAAAAATAACTGACTTGGTGCCTATATAAGTCGAGCATCTTTAGATGTGCAGAAAAGTGACTCCTTCTACCCTGAATTGTGGACATGGTTTTCTGGCTCTGCATCTCTCTGAGGCGGGGACAAATTCCCTGGCCGTAAATAAGAAAGACAAGATGTAATTTTAAGTGGCAAAACTATTCTGTTTTGGCAGCAGTCAGGATATCCCAATCCACACCCTCTAGCTCATTCCGCTTAAGCTTTTCACCCTGTTAGACCTTTTATAGATGGAAAGAACCTCTCCCAAAGTCACAATGTGGTTTTAGACCTTTGTTAAATTAAGTTATATCTCTGCAGAAAATGTATATGTTTTCTTAATAATTGCATGTCTAAACATTGTCCTCGTATTCTTAGCGACTTAATGTAGGACGAAAAGAGTAGTTGGGTGCTATAGTTCTGTCCAGAATATGGGGATTTGATCATTTTTCGCATTTTTCCGTTTCCTTTCATAATGGGAAGAAATCATGGTCCTCAGTGGCATGCTGAAGGTTTTACACAATAGTCAGAGCTGGCATTCCCATGTAGTGACTCAGGTAATATCATAACACTATACTGCAGCTAGCATATATATTAAAGCTACACTAATTGATGACTAATTAAAGCTAGGCTAATTGATGCTAAATTGCTAATTTCTGTTCCTGAATTACATCTCTCAACTTGGACAAATAAGACATGGGATTGCTTGCAATTGCTTTTCTGTCATGTCCAAGTATATGAAATAATGTTGTTTATCTATTATTAATGCTTTTGACACACTATCCAGCTCACAGTTCACATCGATTAACTTTGAGATTAAGGAGTAAGGAAACATTACTGTTCTTTGTATGGAAACATTCACATGGAGCCCTCAGTCACTTTTTGCACATTGTATTATTGTAGAACGGATCACAGTCTCTCAGGTCTGGCTGTCAAATAGCTTAGCATGTTTGGACCTGCTAGGGGCGGCAGGTAGCCTAGCGTTTAAATGCGTTGGGCCAGTAACCAAAAGGACTCAGGTTCTAATCTCTGGGCCAACTAGGTAAGAGCTTCTGCTAAGTGACTCAAATGTCAAACTCCTATTTAGCACCACACCCCTCTTTAAAAAGTAGTTCTGAAACATAGTCCTCTTCACAGAGCTAGATGTGTGATCTTTGTCCCCCACGTGTGAGAGTCATTATTTCCTGAATGTTGCAACGCTCCTCTGCATTATGTCAGTGGATAAAAATGTCATTCCCGAAGTTAGAGTTTGTCAGTTTGACTCAACTTATGAAAAGATACAATTCTGGAACTACTGACTTTAGTTGTGCTATTGTAAGCATTTAAATCCACAGTATATTCTACATATTATATACAGTGCATTAGGAAAGTATTCAGACCCCTTTACTTTTTCCATATTTTGTTACGTTACAGCCTTATTCTAAAATGGATTAAATCTTCTTTTTTTTATCAATCTACACACAATACCCCATAATGACAGAGCAAAACCAGGTATTTTAACATTTTTGCTAGCTATTTTCAGGTGTCTCCATAGATGTTCGAACATGTTCAAGTCTGGACTCTGGCTGGGCCACTCAAGGACATTCAGAGACTTGTCACTCATTGTCTTGGCTGTGTGCTTAGGGTTGTTGGCCTATTGGAAGGAGAACATTCGCCCCAGTCTGAGAACCTGAGCGCTCAGGAGCATGTTTTCATCAAGGATCTCTCTGTACTTTGCTCCGTTCATCTTTCCCTCGATCCTGACTAGTTTCCCAGTCCCTGATGCTGAGAAACATCCCTACAGCATGATGCTGCCACAACCATGCTTCACCATAGGGATGGTGTCAGGTTTCCTCCAGATGTGAGAGTTCAATCTTGTTTCTCATGCTCTGAGAGTCCTTTAGGTGCCTTTTGGCAAAGTCCGAGCGGGCTGTTATACCTTTTACTGAGAAGTGGCTTCTGTCTGGCCACTCTACCATAAAGCCCTGGTTGGTGGAATACTGCAGCTTTAGGAAGAGTCTTGGTGGTTCCAAACTTCTTCAATTTAAGAACGATGGACACCACTGCGTTCTTGGGGACCTTCAATTCTGCAGGCATTTGTTGGTACCCTTCCCCAGATCTGTGCCTTGACACAATCCTGTCTTAGAGCTCTACAGACAATTCCTTCAGCCTAATGGCTTGGTTTTTGCTCTGGTATGCACTGTCAATTGTGGGACCTTATATAGACAGGTGTGTGCCTTTCCAAATCATGCCAAATCAATTAAATTTACCACAGGGGGACTCAAATCAAGTTGTAGAAACATCTGAAGGATTGTCAATGGGAACAAGATGCACCTGAGCTCAATTTCTAGTCTCATAGCAAAAGGTTTGATTACTTACGTAAATAAGGTATTGCTGTTTTGTTTTTAATACATTTGCAAACATTTCTAATAATGTTTTTGCTTTGTCATGATGAGGCATTGTGTGTAGATTGATGAGGTATAAGAATCAAGAGTACATTTTAGAGGAAGGCTGTAAAGTAACAAAATTTGTAAAAAGGGAAGGGGTCTGAATACTTTCCAAAGGCACTGTATGCTTTTGTACACTCTACATAGTATATATGCAGTACACTCTACATTGTGTGTGTGTGTATATATACAGTATACTCTACCCTGTGTGTGTGTGTGTGTGTGTGTGTGTGTGTGTGTGTGTGTGTACATACATATATATATACACATATATATATGTATGTATGTATGTATGTATATATGTGTGTGTGTGTGTGTATATATATATATATATATACAGTAAACTCTATATATAATAAAGTATGCTCTACATATTATGTATATAATATACTCCAATATGTATATGGTATTGTCTACATATTATATATACAGGAAATGCTTGCATATTATATATACAGTATAGTCTACATATTCAGAAATTATTCACTCCCCTAGACTTTTTCTACTTTTTGTTTCATTACAAGGTGGGATTAAAATATATTTAATTTGGATTATTTTTTTGTCCAATATCTACATAAAATACTCTGTCAAAGTGGAAGATTCGAACATAATAAATGTGTGTTTATCTTGATTACATACAGTACCAGTCAACTTTGGACACACCTACCCATTCCAGGGTTTTTATTTATTTTCACTATGTTCACTATATTTTCACTACTTTGTAGAATAATAGTGAAGACATCAACTATGAAATACCAGATATGGAATCATGTAGTTACCAAAAAAGGTTTAAACAAATAAAAATGTATTTTATATTTGAGAATTCTTCAAAGTAGCTGCCCTTTGCATAAAACATTTTGTTTATGCTAGGGGTGGTATTAATTTGGGATCTATCGCATCCCACAAATGTCCCAGACTCTTTTGAATAATTATTTCTCGCACAGAATAGAATAGGTCGACTTTTGTACTATGGGGGATAGTGGATTGACATGGGCTTGTGCTTTTGCTGTTCGTTAGGCCTATTCATCTTGTTGGCTGACGAAAAGTAAATGTGGACAGTTCATCCATTATCTTCAATATGCACCTTAGAATTGGATAAGGACGCACAGTTGTCCTGTCTTTGGCATCATTAATTTGAAGACTGTTATTTTTTCAAATAAATTCTCTGTAATTATTACGTGATTAAACTAATCATGTAAATGTAATCAACTAGGAAGTCGGGAAACCAAGGAAAATCTTCAGATTACGAAGTTAGATATATAACTTTTCAGATATTTTAATATCTAATGAATTATTCTATACCTCATGTTTGTCTCATTCCAAACGTCGTAAATTGTTGGTTATCTGCACGAACCCAGCCTTGACTTTGAATCATCTGTACATCAATTGTCCTAAACATTTATTTACTAACTAAATAATCACAGAGAAACATAAACAATAAAACAGTAGATATGGTTACAAGAAAACGATAGGTTCCCTAGTGGACAAGCCGATATGACGGCTTGGTGGACAAAGGGAAGTGGGTGTGGACTGAGGAGGGCGGGAATTACAAGAGTCACAGTTGATAATTATATTAATTGAATTGCTAATCCTTTGCACATGAACGCTCACTCATTTGGGAATAATTGCAATCAATATATATTTACGATCAGTGTGTCGTCATGATCTCTGTTGGAATCGTCAGTCTTTCTTATCGTCTCTCTGCTTCCATGAAGTGTTTCATGGTTAGAATGGGTACCTCGGAGTACCATTCAGAAATGTTATAGAATAGATGTTTCGGTGGTTGTCGGTCTTTGCATTCAATGGTACATTATTTCTAGCTGCAGACTAGTAATTAGTTTCGAACTGTTTCTCTTATTCTGTCGGGATTAATAGTCTGAGTTTAACTATTTGGTGTGGTTAGGAATTGAAAAATCATTACAACATTAGCTTATACTGAGGTTTTTGTGGTTTCTACTCAAAGCTTTGCTCCCTCAGCTGACCGAGGTATGCATGGTCTGAAGGGGTTTCTTCAGGTGTTTTTTTTAAATATTCGTAACAGCAGAAAATGGCTGTCCCATGAGCCGGATCAATGTCTGTGCTCACTGGGGCAGGCCAATGACTTAGTTAACCTTTGAAGGAATACAATTATCTCACATTAATGGTTCAACATCACCTTGCATAATTTCACAAATAGTTTATTTACTTTTATACAATAATTAGACAACCTCGTAACAGAGGCTCCTGTATGAACAGAGTTATGGTAATGTGGCTAAATTGTCTTTCATGAGGTCACAACATGAAACAAAACGGACCGGTTTGTAGCTGGCTACTCCACCGACCGTTTACACACTCCAAAACATGGATATTGTTCAGTTCTCAAGTTTTGTGATGTAGAGGAACTTCCTTTGTTCTACTGTAAAACTCTCTCTATACTGCCTGGCCATGAGGAGAGAGTCTCCTCCGGGAATTTACGACCTGAGATAACAACAGATCCTGGTGTAGGGGGGGGGGGAACGATCTCGCTATACCCAAAGAGGGCCACGTTATGACAGAGTTGTGTCCCTGATGTGTCTGTCTTAACTTGTAACCTGTATGGAGAGCAGTGTGAGTGAGAGACACTTCGGATTGCGCAGTACTTAGGGAGAAGGGCACAGCTGACACTGGCTGCAAAAGGCATGTATGTTTTAGGGTGCATTACGGCCACAAAGGGGATGCTGCCGTGAAATTTGAGGCAATATGAAGTGCTTGTCAAATTGTGAATGAGAGACTATTGGAGTGTGTACAGCCTGTGCGGAAAAAACCAAAGCAGAACTCATGCCTTTCAAGTGACTTTTTTCAAATCCTCATTAGTCTCATCATGCTGCCTTACAGTGGCTTGCGAAAGGATTCACCCCGCTTGGCATTTTTCCTATTTTGTTGCCTTACAACCTGAAATTAAAGTTGATTTTTGGGAGGTTTGTATCATTTGATTTGCACAACATGTCTGCCACTTTGAGGATGCACATATTTTTTTTTATTGTGAAACAAATAAGAAATAAGACACAAAAGCAGAACTTGAGTGTGCATAACTATTCACCCTCTCAAAGTCAATATTTTGTAGAGCCAGCTTTTGCAGCAATTACAGCTGCAAGTCTCTTGGGGTATGTCTCTATAAGCTTGGCACATCGAGCCACTGGGATTTCTGCCCATTCTTCAAGGCAAAACTGCCCCAGCTCCATCAATCTGGATGAGTTCTGCTGGTGTAAAGCAACCTTTAAGTCATACCGCAGATTATCAATTGAATTTAGGTCTGGGCTTTGACCAGGCCATTCCAAGACATTTAAATGTATCCCCCCAAACACTTGTATTGCTTTAGCAGTATGCTTAGTCATTGTCCTGTCGGAAGGTGAACCTCTGTTCCAGTCTCAAATCTCTGGAAGATTGAAACAGATTTCCCTCAAGAATGTCATTGTATTTAGCGCCAGCCAACATTCCTTCAATTCTGACCAGTTTTCCAGTCCCTGCCGATGAAATACATCCCCACAGCAGGATGCTGCCACCACCATGCTTCACTGTGGGGATGGTGTTCTTGGGTGATGAGGTGTTGGGTTTGTGCCATCTAGAAGAAAAAGAAATGCACACCTATTTAGGCGAGGTGCTGGCTAGCGGAGTAGAAAACTTGAAAATAAAGGAGAGCCGCACACTAGGAGCTCAGATGCAAAAATGTAATATCCAACGTTTCGACAGGCAATCTGTCTTCATCAGGGTATAATCACAAACACTGCAGGGTGACACACAGGTGTCTATAATCATGGCCAAGTGTGGCCTAATATCATTGGTTAATTCTCAAATATATTAAAATGGCATATAAAGAACAGCATACAAAAAACAAATGGATAGCATCAATCATAGATTCATTTTAGACTACACAAGCTTACAAACAATTACATTGGCAAAAGTCACAATCACGGCTTCGGATCAAAGTCTACATTGAGACTGAAGAGAGCAAGGGTCTTTAAATTAATGATCCAGGCAGCCTCTCGTTTTAACAATAAATCATCAAGGTCACCCCCTCTCCTAGGGATGGTGACATGTTCGATGCCAATATAACGCAGAGACGAAATCGAGTGGTTTGCTTGCAAAAAATGGGCCGCAACTGGGCCGCACCTAATGGTGCTACGATGCTCTGAGATATGCAAATATCTTGGGGTGGTAAATCAGAGTGTACCAATTGGTCTCTGTGATTTCTGCCCCACGAGAATACGATCAAGGGAATGTCCGAAAACACATTACCGAGATTATCATCAGATTTTAGAATGTGCCAATGTTTGAACAATTCCCTTAGTTTTTTCAGAGCACTTTGAATAGCGGGTAGTTAGAGTTTGCGTTTGTGCCAGACATAGCATTTTCCTTGATGGCAAAAAATATACATTTTAGCCTAATCTGACCAGAGTACCTTCTTCCATATGTTTGGGGAGTCTCCCACATGCCTTTTGGTGAAGATCAAACGTGTTTTGCTTATTTTTGTTCTTTAAGCAATGGCTTTTTTCTATCCACGCTTCCGTAAAGCCCAGCTCCGTGGAGTGTACGGCTTAAGGTGGTCCTATGGACAGATACTCCAATCTCCGCTCTGGACCTTTGCAGCTCCTTCGGGGTTATCGTTGGTCTCTTTGTTGCCTTTCTGATTAATGCCCTCCTTGCCTTGGGTCTTGGTGGGCGGCCCTGTCTTGGCAGGTTTATTGTGTTGCCATATTCTTTCCATTTTTTTTAAATAATGGATTTGATGCTGCTCTGTGGGATGTTCAAAGTTTCTGATATTCTTTTATAACCCAACCCTGATCTGTACTTCTCCACAACTTTGTCCCTGACCTGTTTGGAGCGCTCCTTGGTCTCTGTGGTGCCCCTTGCTTAGTGGTGTTGCAGACTCTGGGGCCTTTCATAACAGGTGTGTATATATACTCAGATCATGTGACACTTAGCACTTTATTTAACTGATGTGACTTCTGAAGGTAATTGGTTGCACCAGATTTGATTTAGGGGCTTCAGAGCAAAGTGGATGAATACATATGCACACGCCACTTTTCCGTTTTTATTTTTTTTATTTTTTTTTATTTTAAACTGCTTTTCTTTCCACTTCACTTCACCAATTTGGGCTATTTTGTGTATGTCCATTACATGACAACAAGGGGAATGAATACTTTTACAAGGCACTGTACAATATATAAAAAAATCAAAACATATAGCCCAACATTTGTAGAACAACTAAAGTTACATTAATAACTGTATATTAAGCATATAGTAGGACCTGTTTCTTTGTGAACCGCTCAACACAGAATAGCCACATGTGCGCACTCCCTCAGATCTGGTTTAACTCAATATTAGGAAGGTGTTCCTAATGTTTGGTTTACTCAGTGTGAATACGTTCTGAAGGCACTTGTATCTGTCAGTGTCACAGAAAATGACATGGCACATGTTTAACTGTGCTCTTGGCCTGCTGCAGTGTCATGGTCAATTGTGTGATGCTGTGTCAAATAAAAATCATCATATTCAGTATCTGTGTACTGTACATCTACTCGTCGTATGCATTCTCTGTTGAGCATCTGAATAAGGTTTCTATAGCATATTCATGTCTGCTGTGAGATCTTCAGTATGACACATTACACACAATGGTCAATGTCATCCTCATTGCATACAATTCAGAATTGAAGGACTGTAGCTAGATGCTATATTATCCATCTAGAAAGGAAGTTGTCGCCCTTCAGTTGTATCAAAGGGATACATAACAAAGACGGGAGCCTTTTTAATTACTTTTCAATCATATAGACGTTTCAATTCTGTTCTATTGTTTGAGTCACAACAGCTCTTATGTCTCATCTGAGACATTGTATTTGGTTCCTTAGCAGAATATTTAACAGAATATGTTTGCTTTAAAGTGTAATGTACATCCGTGAGTAAAATAGTTATATCAGTGCTTCATTCCATGTAAGTTTTGCAGGAGTGGATGTTTTGAACGGAAACATATTGAGGTGTAATGAAGTTGACTCAGAAATGGGTTTCTACCTTTTCCCCGAAATCACTGGCTTAGACGGGATTCTATCACCATGGAAGGTACTTCATCAATATCTGGAAGGACAGAGATGAAGAAAGAAGCAGCAACTATCAAAATAATTGAGTCGAACTTCTGAGGCAGAACGTATGTATAGTAGCCATCTGTGAGAGTTAAGAACATAGATTTTGCAAATTGGCATTTCAAATCCAATTTCAATTCGTCACATGCGCTGAATGCAACAGGTGTAGACCTTACAGTGAAATGCTTACTTACGAGCCCCTAACCAGCAGAGCAGTTTCAAAAAAATAAGAATAAGAGATAAAAGCATCAAGTAATCAAAGAGCAGCAGTTAAAAATAACAATGTATACAAGGGGCTGCCAGTGCAGGGACAATGTACGGGGGCACCGGTTAGTTGAGGTAGTATGTACATGTAGGTAGAGGTAATAGGTCATTAAAGTGAATATGCATAGATGACGTCAGAGAGTGATGTGGTGGGGGGGGGGGGGGCAGGCAATGCAAATAGTCTGGGTAGCCATTTGACTAGACATTCAGGAGTCTTATGATTTGAGGGTAGAAGCTGTTTAGAGGCCTCTTGGACCTAGACTTCGCGCTCTGGTAACGCTTGCCGTGGGGTAGCAAAGAGAACAGTCTATGACTAGGGTGGCTGGAGTCTTTGACAATTTTTAGGGCCTTCCTCTGACACCGCCTGGTATAGAGGTCCTGGATGGCAGGAAGCTTGGCCCCAGTGATGTCTGGGCCATTCGCACTACCCTCTGTAATGCCTTGCGGTCGTAGGCCGAGCAGTTGCCATATCAGGCAGCGATGCAATCCGTCGGGATGCTCTCAATGGTGCAGCTGTAGAACCTTTTTTGAGGATCTGAGGAACCATGCCACATCTTTTCAGTCTCCTGAGGGGGACCAGCTTTTGTCGTGCCCTCTTCACTACTGTCTTGGTGTGCTTGGACCATGTTAGTTTGTTGGTGATGTGGACACCATTTTAAACCTTGCAAAGTTGATATGCTCTTAATGCTTTGTTGTATGAAGTCTTGATTCCTCATTCATACGTACTCAGTAAAAATGTTGTGGAGAGATTGCAAGGTTGCAACAGAACTTTTAAGTTGAGCTTCTCCTCCTTATCGCCATTTACCTTTTGGTATTAAAAGTTCTCACTTGTTTGGGATCATTAGCAAATGTTCAAAGAGAACATGTATGTACTATAACCCGATAATGCCTTTACCTATTCACTGTTCATACATGTACGTTCATTCACTGTTCATACATGTACGCTATATCCAGCAGAGTTTAATATGACTGCATTGAACCTTGCTTTATGTGAAAGCTACAACTTTTTCATGACTTTGCTGATATAAGAAGTCTTACGTTTTGCTGCAATTAACTAATCTACTTTGGTTGGATTTATTCATGCAGCCACCAACTTTCTCCCAATAATAATAAAAAAGTCCAGAAAATGGTCTTAAGTGACATTTACTGTTACTACGAAGTCGACCAGCAGTAGTTGATTTCTTTTGACCTTTGACCTGTTTTGGTGTGATATATCGACAGTGACTAACAAGTCTAGCCATCAAAAATACCAAAATGGTCAACTCCCCTACTAAGATGGTAAACGGCTTTAACCCAAAGGTAAACACAAGGTGTTTTGCAGGTGGGCCCAAGTTTTCATCTGTGGATTTTCTGATTTCTTAAACATTGGCTTTCTGTCAGAGGGTGGGTTTCCTAAATCACAGGCTGACATCAAACATCAGTTTATTTTCCTTCAAATATTCCAGGTTATAGCCTACTACCATGTGCGCTTTGCTGTGCTTATAATGTGAATAAATAGCCTAATCATTTATTAACATTTTAAGCTAAATGTTCTAAGATGTTGCAACCGCCACATTGAATTAAAATCAATATGCTAAGGGTTGCATTAATTTGGGATCTATCGTATCCCACAACTGTCCCAGATTCTTTGGAATTTTTAATTCTCGCACAGAATAGAATAGGTTGACTTTGGTACTATGGGGGATAGTGGATTGACATGGGCTAGTGCTTTTGCTGTTCGTTAGGCCTACTCATCTTGTTGGCTGACGAAAAGTAAATGTGGACAATTCATCCAATATCTTCAATATGCACCTCAGAATTGGATAAGGACGCACACAAGTTGTGTCCCCGATATGTCTGTCTTAACTTGTAACCTGTACGGAGAGCAGTGTGAGTGTGCGACACTTTGGATTGCGCAGCACATAGGGAGAAGAGCACAACTGACACTGGCTGCAAAAGGCATCTATGTTTTAGGGTGCATTACGGCCACAAAGGGGATGCTGGTGTGAAATTTGAGGCAATATGAAGTGCTTGTCAAATTGTGAATGAGAGACTATTGGAGTGTGTACAGACTGTGCGAAAAAAACAAAGCAGAACTCATGCCTTTTCAAGTGACTTTTTTCAAATCATCATTAGTCTCATCATGCAGCCTTACAATGTATTAAAAATCAAAACATATAGCCCGACGTTTGTAGAACAACTAAAGTTACATAAATAACTATATTAAGCATATAGGAGTACCTGTTTTCTTTGTTAACTGCTCAACACAAAATAGTTGCATGTGCGATCTCCCTCAAATCGTTTGGAGAAAATGATTTACATTTTTCAGTGTTGTTTAATTGTATTCTTCATACTATTAAATAATATAAAATAATTCCAGGGAATTCTAAAGTAATCCTGTCTGCTAAATGAACTAGTGTAGCCAACAGCCGTTTAGCGTAGCCACATCAGGAGCTAACATAACATTTTCTTCTGAAGTAGACTACATTTTTGTCTTCAGATCATGCTTCTTTCTAATGTATTTTATTTAACCTTTATTTTAATAGGCAAGTAAATTAAGAACTAATTCTTATTTACAATGACGCCCTTAACCCGGCCAAACCCGGGGTAGGCCGCAGGTAGTAACATTTTCCAGATTTAGTTTGTTGAGGGTCTGAGATTTAAAAGGCTTCTGAAATGTTTTTGTGTTTTCCTTCCAGGTGGAATATTGGCAAATATACAGGAGGGATCTCAAAGACACAAGGTTTTTCCAGTATGAACCGGGCTTTTAACAGGAAAAAAGGTGAGCACTCATTTTGTTTCTCTTCCCCATTTGTTAAGCAGATTAACATTAAGCCCAGATCTACTTCAGATCAAATCAAATTGTACATGTCACATACACATGGTTAGTAGATGTTAATAAATCCTCTTGATACTCCCCATCCCGGATCCGGGATCGTGAATAAAGCCTCATGCTCATTAGCATAACGCAACGTTAACGATTTCTGAAAATCGCAAATAAAATGAAAATAATGCGCCTGCTCTCAAGCGTAGCCTTTTCTTAACAACACTGTCATCTCAGATTTTCAAAATATGCTTTTGAACCATAGCAAATCACTAATTTGTGTAAGAGTATGCAAAGCTAGCTTAGCATTTTGAGTAGCATTTAGCACGCAACATTTTCACAAAAACCAAATAAATAAAATCATTTACCTTTGAAGAGCTTTGGATGTTTTCAATGAGGAGACTCTCAGTTACATAGCAAATGTTCAGTTTTTCCTGAAAGAATCTCTGTGTAGGAGAAATCGCTCCGTTTTGTACATCACATTTGGCTACCGAAACGAACCGAAAATTCAGTCACCAAAACGTCAAACTTTTTCCGAATTAACTCCATAATATCGACCGAAACATGGCAAACGTTGTTTGGAATCAATCCTCAAGGTGTTTTTTCACATATCTCTTCATTGATATGCAGTTCGTGGAAGCCTGCTTTCCCCTCAGAATCGCATGGAAAAATACCAGCAGCTGAAAAAGACGCACCAATTTCGACGGAGGACACCGGGCGGACACCTGGCAAATGTAGTCTCTTATGGTCAATCTTCCAATGATATGCCTACAAATACGTCACAATGCTGCAGACACCTTGGAGAAACGACAGAAAGGGCAGGCTCATTCCTCTCGCATTCACAGCCATATAAGGAGACAATGGAAAACGGAGCCTCAAAAATCCTGCTGGTTTCCTGGTTGCCGTTTCATCTTGGTTTTGCCTGTAGCTCCCGTTCTAGGGCACCCACAGACAATATCTTTGCAGTTCTGGAAAATTCAGAGTGTTTTCTTCCAAAGCTATCAATTATATGCATAGTCGAGCATCTTTTTGTGACAAAATATCGTGTTTAAAACGGGAACGTTTTTAATCCAAAAATGAAATTGCGCCCCCAGAGTTTCATACGAGATCATATTACGTCTATGTCACATACACATGGTTAGTAGATGTTAATACGAGATCATATTACGTCTCATGTTATGGCTCAGAGATTTCTAAGTCAAGTAGCTTGTGTTCAATGAGCTACTTGTTATTATACCTGGAGCTAACAGGCATAATCTACATGAGCACCGTGGTACTGAACATGTCTGACTTGACCGTTGTGGTTTCACAACAACATCTTGTTGTATTTACCTCCATCTGTTCCACCACTTAACACAGACACGAAGTCATAAACCCCACCTATTTCTACAATTTCTCTTCTTAAAAACCTGTTTTACTTTTATCCTTAATCACAACCACACGGCTAACCTTATGCCTTACCCTTACCTTAAATTAACACCAAAAAGACTGTTTTCATGATAAGTCCAAAGACCCTGCTGGACAATTTTGGTGCCCAGGCGGCCTAGGGTTTTCTAGTGATATTTGAGCTTTGTAATTTCCCACAGCCCTGTCAGACACACAATGAGTAAATAAAGACAGTAATCAGGCTAGACAGACCACTTCTCCTGCTTCTGATTACATTACCTTTTCATGGACAATATTTAATGCAGCTTGGCTTGAAGGTACTCCAATACTGCCACTACTGTAATTTTTATTGGGTTTTACTTTCTCAGGAATATAAGTTGATACTTTGTCAATATCATCAACTCAGACTCAGTAGGGTGCGTTTAAGGAGTCTATTGAGAGGTTTGGCATAACAAAGAACTTATGGCTTCTCAGCTGACGCAGAAAGTAGTCAGTGAAGTGTTCCCCAGGCACAGTGGCTGTTTACCATTCCCTGCCTCTTAGTGATGGGCCCACAAATGCCTCCAAACATACTTGCACCCTGTCCAGTTCTGTGTGATTGTAGAGAACTACAGAGCCATCTGGCATAATAAAGAGGGCATTAAAGTCTTTCAGCAGAGGACAAAGGTTCCTCCGAACCCTCCCTGAACAAAACAGACATTTTACCCCATAGCAACACAGAACACTGGTCTTTTGGAGACAACCGTTCATTACCAGAGCATTGCTCATAACTGATAAAGGGCTTGGTAAGAAAATAGAAAAGGGTATCAGTGTTTTCCATAAGCGCCGGCCGTCGGCTTAATAGCCAATAACACGCTACTGTTCCCCTTCATTAATTAACTAGGCTTCTTTTAATTTTGAAGTTTCAATTCGTTAGTTATGAAAGTCAGTGTAGCCTTCTCCCGCTAGAACGGATGATATGCATGTTCTAGTGATCTGTTGATAGAATAGGCGCCTGTCAGTCACAAAGCAAGAAATGACAGAGTACTGGTTTGTTGTTCTGTCCTACTTCTCGGTACCTGTGTTATTGTAGTGCTCTCTGGTTGACTCCAGTCAAATTTCTTTTAACGGGATAGGGAGAGCATCACCTGTGAGTTTGAAGTTAGGGGAAGCAAAAAAATATATACAGTTGGGCAAAAAAGTATTTAGTCAGCCACCAATTGTGCAAGTTCTCCTACTTAAAAAGATGAGAGGCCTGTAATTTTCATCATAGGTACACTTCAACTGTGACAGACAAAATGAGAGGAAGAAAAATCCAGAAAATCACATTGTGGGATTTTTAATGAATTTATTTGTAAATTATGGTGGAAAATAAGTATTTGGTCACCTACAAACAAGCAAAATTTCTGGCTCTTACAGACCTGTAACTTCTTCTTTAAGAGGCTCCTCTGTCCTCCACTCGTTACCTGTATTAATGGCACCTGTTTGAACTTGTTATCATTATAAAAGACACCTGTCCACACTTCACTATGGCCAAGACCAAAGAGCTGTCAAAGGACACCAGAAACAAAACTGTAGAACTGCACCAGGCTGGGAAGACTGAATCTGCAATAGGTAAGCGGCTTGTTTTGAAGAAATCAACTGTGGGAGCAATTATTAGGAAATGGAAGACATACAAGACCACTGATAATCTCCCTCGGTCTGGGGCTCCACGCAAGATCTCACCCCGTGGGGTCAAAATGATCACAAGTCAATACTTTGTAGAGCCACCTTTTGCCGCAATTACAGCTGCAAGTCTCTTGGCATATGTCTCTATAAGCTTGGCACATCTAGCCAAAGGGATTTTTGCCCATTCTTCAAGGCAAAACTGCTCCAGCTTCTTCAAGTTGGTTGAGTTCTGCTGGTTTACACCCATCTTTAAGTCATACCACAGATTCTCAATTGGATTGAGGTCTGGGCTTAGACCAGGCCATCCCAAGACATTTAAAGGTTTCCCCTTAAACCACTCTAGTGTTGCTTTAGCAGTATGCTTAGGGTCATGGTCCTGATGGAAGGTGAACCTCCGTTTGTCTCAAATCTCTGGAAGACTGAAACTGGTTTCCCTCAAGTATTTCCCTGTATTTAACGCCATCCATCTTTTCTTCAATTCTGTCCCTTGTTCCAGTCCCTGTTGATGAAAAACATCCCCTCAGCAGGATGCTTCCACCGCCATGCTTCACTGTGGGGATGGTATTCTCGGGGTGATGAGAGGTGTTGGGTTTGCGCCAGACATAACGTTCTCCTTGATGGCCAAAAAGCTCAATTTTAGTCTCATCTGACCAGAGTACCTCATTCCATATGTTTGGGGAGTCTCCCAAATGCCTTTCGGTGGAACACCAAATGTGTTTGCTTATTTTTTTTCTTTACTCAATGGCTTTTTTCTTGTATCTCTTCCGTAAAGCCCGGCTCCATGGAGTGTATGGCTTAAAGTGGTCCTATGGACAGATACTCCCATCTCCGCTGTCTGGATTGCAGGAAACTTGGCCCCAGTGATGTATTGGGCCATTCGCACTACCCTCTGTAGCGCTTTACGGTCAGATGCTGAGCAGTTGCCATACCAGCCGGTGATTCAACTGGTCAGGATGCAGGTGCAGCTGTAAAACATTTTGAGGAGCTGGGGATCCATGTCAAATCTTCTTAGTCTCCTGAGGGGGAAAAAATGTCACGACTGTCTTGGTGTGTTTTGGACCATGATTGATCGTTGGTGATGTGGACACCAAGGAACTTGATGCTCTCGACCCGCTCCACTACAGCGCCATTGATGTTAATGGGGGCCTGTTCAGCCCTTCCTTTTCCTGTAGTCCACGATTAGCTCCTTTGTCTTGCTCCCATTGAGAGAGAGGTTGTTCTTTCCTGGCACCACACTGTCAGTTATCTGACCACCTGCCTGTTAGCTGTCTCATAGTTGTCGGTGATTATGCCTACCACTGTTGTGTCATCAGCACACTTAATGATGGTGTTGGAGTCGTGTTTGGCCACGAAGTCATGGGTGGACAGGGAGTACAGGAGGGACTAGGTACACACCCCTGGGGGATCCCAGTGTTGAGGATCAGCATGGCAGGCATGTTGTTCCCTACCTTTACCACCTGGGGGCAGCCTGTCTGGAAGTCCAGGATCCAGTTGCAGAGGGAGGAGTTTAGTCCCTTTGTCCTTAGCTTAGTGATGAGCTTCATGGGCACTATCGTGTTGAACACTGAGCTGTATTCAATTAACAGCATTCTCACATAAGTGTTCCTTTTGTCCAGGGCTGAAAGGGCAGTGTGGAGTGTGATTGAGATTGCATCATCTGTTGAGGCAGTTTGCGTCCTGTGTGAGCCATGGCCAGGCTTTCAAAACACTTATGGCTACCGGGCGGTAATCATTTAGGCAGGTTACCTTCGCTTTCTTAGGCACTGGGACTATTGTGGTCTGCTTAAAACAAACATGTTATTACAAACTCAGTCAGTTAAAGGTTGTAAAATGTCAGTTTACACACTTGCCAGATGGTCCCTGCATGCTTTGAGTACACGTCCTGGTAGTCCATCTGGCCCCGCGTCTTCATGAATATTGACCTATTTAAAGCTCTTTCTCACATTAGCTACCAAGTGTTATCACACAGTCATCCATAACAGCTGGTGCTTTCGTGCATGCTTCACTGTTGCTTGCTTCGAAGCGAGCATAAAAGGCATTTAGCTTGTCTGGTAGGCTCGCGTCACTGGGCAGCTCGCGTCTGGGTTTCCCTTTGTAGTCCGCAATAGTTTTCAAGCCCTGCCACATCCGACGAGCATCAGAGCCGGTGTAGTAGGATTCAATCTTAATCCTGTATTGACGCTTTGTTTTTTTTGGTGGTTCGTCTGAGGGCATAGCAGGATTTCTTATAGGTATCCGGATTAGTGTCCCACTTCCTGTAAGTGGCAGCTCTAGCCTTTATCTTGATGCAGATGTTGCCTGTAATCCAACGGCTTCTGGTTGGGATATGTACGTACGGTCACTATGGGGCTCTGATCAGGCCCTACACCCAAACAAGGGCACTGCGTTCATCCACCTCTGGCCTGCTCGCCTCCCTACCACTGAGGATGTACAGTTCCCGCTCAGCCCAGTCAAAACTGTTCGCTGCTCTGGCCCCCCAATGGTGGAACAAACTCCCTCACGACGCCAGGACAGCAGAGTCAATCACCACCTTCCGGAGACACCTGAAACCCCACCTCTTCAAGGAATACCTAGGATAGGATAAGTAATCCTTCTCCCCCCCTTAAATGATTTAGATGCACTATTGTAAGTGGCTGTTCCACTGGATGTCAGAAGGTGAATTCACCAATTTGTAAGTCGCTCTGGATAAGAGCGTCTGCTAAATGACTTAAATGTAAATATAAATGGGGACGACGTTGCCGATACACTTATTGATGAAGCAGATGACTGAGGAGGTATACTCCTCAATGCCATTGAATGAATCCCGGAACATATTCCAGCCTGCTAGCAAAACAGTCCTGTAGCGTAGCATCCGCGTCATCTGACCACTTCCATATTGAGTGAGTCACTGGTACTTCCTACTTTAATTTTTGCTTGTAAACAGGAATCAGGAGGATAAAATTATGGTCAGAAATGTCAAGTGGAGGGCGGGGGAGAGATTTGTATGCATCTCTGCGTGTAGAGTAAAGGTGGTCTAGATTGTTTGCACATGTGACATGCTGGTAAAAATGTTGGAAAGCTTTTTAAGATTTAAGTTTACCTCCATTAAAGTCCCCGGCCACTAGGAGCGCCGGTTCTGGGTGAGCATTTTCTTGTTTGCTCATGGCCGTATAGAGTTGGTTGAGTGCGGTCTTAGTGCCAGAATCGGTCTGTGATGGTAAATAGACAGCTACGAATAATATAGATGAGAACTCTATTGGTAGGTAGTGTGGTCTACAGCTTATTATATGGTTCTCTACCTCAGGCGAGCAATACCTCTCGACTTCTTTAATATTGGACATCGCACACCAGCTGCAATTATCAAAAAAGACACACACCCCCACCACTCGTCTTACCAGACGTAGCATCTCTGTTCTGCCAGTGCATTGAAAATCCCTCCAGCTCTATATTATCCTTTTCATAGTTCAGCCACGACTCGGTGAAACATAATATATTACAGTTCTTAACCTCTTGAAACTCCCCATCCCGGATCCGGGATCGTGACTAAAGCCTCAGGCTCATTAGCATAACGCAACGTTAACGATTTCTGAAAATCGCAAATAAAATTAAAATAATGCGTTTGCTCTCAAGCTTAGCCTTTTCTTAACAACACTGTCATCTCAGATTTTCAAAATATGCTTTTGAACCATAGAAATTGACTAATTTGTGTAAGAGTATGCAAAGCTAGCATAGCATTTTGTGTAGCATGTAGCACGCAACATTTTCACAAAAACCAGATAACCAAATAAATAAAATCATTTACCTTTGAAGAGCTTCTGATGTTTTCAATGAGGAGACTCTCAGTCACATACCAAATGCGCAGTGTTTCCTGAAAGCGTCTGTGTGTAGGAGAAATCATTCCGTTTTCTACATTGCGTCTGGCTACCGAAACGAACCGAAAATGCAGTCACCTACAACGTGAAACTTTTTCCGGATTAACTACATAATATCGACCGAAACATGGCAAACGTTGTTTGGAATCAGTCCTCAAGGTGTTTTTTCACATATCTCTTCATTGACATGCAGTTCGTGGAAGCTTGCTTTACTCTCTGTATCGCATGGAAAAATACTGGCAGGTGACTTTTGCGCACCAATTTCGGCGCAGGACACCGGGCGGACACGTGGTAAATGTGTTCTGTTATGGTCAATCTTCCAATGATCTGCCCACAAATACGTCACAATGCTGCAGACACCTTGGGGAAACGACAGAAAGGGTTGACTCATTCCTCTTGCGTTCACAGCCATATAAGGAGATCATGAAAAACAGAGCCTCAAAAATCCTTGTCATTTCCTGGATGCCATCTCATCTTGGTTTTGCCTGAAGCTCACGTTATAGGGCACGCACAGAGAAGATCTTTGTATTTCTGGACACGTCAGTGTTTTCTTTCGAACGGTAGCAATTATATGCATAGTCGAGCATCTTTTTGTGACAAAATATCTTGTTTAAAACGGGAACGTTTTTCATCCAAAAATGAAATTGCGCCCCCAGAGTTTCAAGAGGTTAATGTCCCTTTGGTAGGATAATTGTAATCATAGGTCATACATTTTAACTTCCAATGATTGCATGTTAGCAAGTAGAATTGATGGCAGTGGGAGTATACTCGTTCGCCTATGGATTCTCAAAAGGCATCCCGATCTGCGTCCTCTTTTCCTCTGTCTTTTCTTCTCACAAATGACGGAGATCTGTGCCTGTTCCCAGGACAACAGTATATCTTTCTCGCCGGACTCGTTAAAGGAAAATCTTCTTCCAGCTCGTGGTGAGTAATCCCAGTTCTGATGTCTAGAAATTATTTTCAGTCATAGCAGCAACATTATGTACAAAATAACTTAAAAAATAAATTACAAAAAACGCAAAACAAAATAGCACACTTGGTTAAAACCTCTTGATACTACCCATCCCGGATCCGGGATCGTGAATACAGCCTCATGCTCATTACCATAACGCAACGTTAACGATTTCTGAAAATCGCAAATGAAATTAAATAAATATGCCTGCTCTCAAGCTTAGCCTTTTCTTAACAACACTGTCATCTCAGATTTTCAAAATATGCTTTTGAACCATAGCAAATCAAGCATTTGTGTAAGAGTATTGCAAGCTAGCTTAGCATTTTGCGTAGCATTTAGCACGCAACATTTTCACAAAAACCAGAACCAAATAAATAAAATAATTTACCTTTGAAGAACTTCGGATGTTTTCAATGAGGAGAGTCTCAGTTACATAGCAAATGTTCAGTTTTTCCTGAAAGAATCTTTGTGTAGGAGAAATCGCTCCGTTTTGTACATCACATTTGGAATACCGAAACGAACCGAAAATTCAGTCACCAAAACGTCAAACTTTTTCCAAATTAACTCCATAATATCGACCGAAACATGGCAAACGTTGTTTAGAATCAATCCTCAAGGTGTTTTTTCACATATCTCTTCATTGATATGCCGTTCGTGGAAGCCTGCTTTCGTCTCAGAATCCCATGGAAAAATACCAGCAGCTGAAAATGACGCACCAATTTCGATGGAGGACACCCGGCGGACACCTGGCAAATGTAGTCTCTTATGGTCAATCTTCCAATGATATGCCTACAAATACGTCACAATGCTGCAGACACCTTGGGGAAACGACAGAAAGGGCAGGCTCATTCCTCTCGCATTCACAGCCATATAAGGAGACAATGAAAAACAGAGCCTCAAAAATCCTGCTCATTTCCTGGTTGCAGTTTCATCTTGGTTTTGCCTGTAGCTCCTGTTCTGGGGCACTCACAGACAATATCTTTGCAGTTCTGGAAACTTCAGAGTGTGTTCTTTCCAAAGCTATCAATTATTTGCATAGTCGAGCATCTTTTTGTGACAAAATATTGCGCTTAAAACGGGCACGTCTTTTTATCCAAAAATGAAATACTGCCCCTAGAGTTCCAAGAGGTTTTAAGGGCATGTAAAACGTCAGCCATCCTCTTTGGCGCGATCTTTGGGTGGTGTGATGTTATGATGATGTGGGAATGTTAAGTGAAAGACAAAGTGCTGTACAGTCTGACAGGGCAGTATTGACAGACACTATACTGTACAGTCTGACAGGGCAGTAATGACAGACACTATACTGTACAGTCTGACAGGGCAGTAATGACACACTATAAATCAAATCAAATCAAATTATTTGTCACATACACATGGTTATACTGTACATCCTTGTAACAGTGCACAACAAAATGTATTTGGATGTTGTGCATACGCACTCGTGCGAACAGAAAGAGAAATGTTTCCATAGAAAGGCTAAATAATGTACAAAGTGTAACTCGTAAAAAACTAATGTCAGAAAACACACTTTTTTTTATCGTAGATACTGTGAATGGAGCAATTTTGATCCTGATTCCAAATGCTATCCTGGAATTGATCTCAGTTTGTTCAATGAGTAACAATGAATAAAATGTGAGTGTTAGGTAAAAAAAAAGTCTGTCGATGTGCACTTCAACAAGGCTCTTAACCCCAATCACTCCTGTAAGTTTTATTTATTTATTTCACCTTTATTTAACCAGGTAGGCAAGTTGAGAACAAGTTCTCATTTACAATTGCGACCTGGCCAAGATAAAGCAAAGCAGTTCGACACATACAACGACAGAGTTACACATGGAGAAAAACAAACATACAGTCAATAATACAGTATAAACAAGTCTATATGCGATGTGAGCAAATGAAGTGAGATAAGGGAGGTAAAGGCAAAAAAAGGCCATGGTGGCAAAGTACATACAGTATAGCAAGTAAAACACTGGAATGGTAGATTTGCAATGGAAGAATGTGCAAAGTAGAAATAAAAATAATGGGGTGCAAAGGAGCAAAATAAATAAATTAAATACAGTAGGGAAAGAGGTAGTTGTTTGGGCTAAAATATAGGTGGGCTATGTACAGGTGCAGTAATCTGTGAGCTTCTCTGACAGTTGGTGCTTAACGCTAGTGAGGGAGATAAGTGTTTCCAGTTTCAGTGCTTTTTGTAGTTCGTTCCAGTCATTGGCAGCAGAGAACTGGAAGGAGAGGCGGCCAAAGAAAGAATTGGTTTTGGAGGTGACTAGAGAGACATACCTGCTGGAGCGTGTGCTACAGGTGGGAGATGCTATGGTGACCAGCGAGCTGAGATAAGGGGGGACTTTACCTAGCAGGGTCTTGTAGATGACATGGAGCCAGTGGGTTTGGCGACGAGTATGAAGCGAGGGCCAGCCAAAGAGAGCGTACAGGTCGCAATGGTGGGTAGTATATGGGGCTTTGGTGACAAAACGGATTGCACTGTGATAGACTGCATCCAATTTGTTGAGTAGGGTATTGGAGGCTATTTTGTAAATGACATCGCCAAAGTCAATGATTGGTACGATGGTCAGTTTTACAAGGGTATGTTTGGCAGCATGAGTGAAGGATGCTTTGTTGCGAAATAGGAAGCCAATTCTAGATTTAACTTTGGATTGGAGATATTTGATATGGGTCTGGAAGGAGAGTTTACAGTCTAACCAGACACCTAAGTATTTGTAGTTGTCCACGTATTCTAAATCAGAGCCGTCCAGAGTAGTGATGTTGGACAGGCGGGTAGGTGCGGGTAGCGATCGGTTGAAGAGCATGCATTTAGTTTTACTTGTATTTAAGAGCAATTGGAGGCCACGGAAGGAGAGTTGTATGGCATTGAAGCTTGCCTGGAGGGTTTTTAACAGTGTCCAAAGAAGGGACAGAAGTATACAGAATGGTGTCGTCTGCGTAGAGGTGGATCAGAGACTCACTAGCAGCAAGAGCAACCTCATTGATGTATACAGAGAAGAGAGTCGGTCCAAGAATTGAACCCTGTGGCACGCCCATAGAGACTGCCAGAGGTCCGGACAGCAGACCCTCCGATTTAGTTAGTTGGTGAAATAGGCGAGGCAATCATTTGAGAAACCAAGGCTGTCGAGTCTGCCGATGAGGATGTGGTGATTGACAGAGTCGAAAGCCTTGGCCAGATCAATGAACACGGCTGCACAGTAATGTTTCTTATCGATGGCGGTTAAGATATCATTTAGGACCTTGAGTGTGGCTGAGGTGCACCCATGACCAGCTCTGAAACCAGATTGCATAGCAGAGAAGGTATGGTGAGATTCGAAATGGTCGGTAATCTGTTTGTTGACTTGGCTTTCAAAGACCTTAGAAAGGCATGGTAGGATAGATATAGGTCTGTAGCAGTTTGGGTCAAGAGTGTCCCCTCTTTGAAGAGGGGGATGACCGCAGCTGCTTTCCAATCTTTGGGGATCTCAGACGACACGAAAGAGAGGTTGAACAGGCTAGTAATAGGGGTGGCAACAATTTTGGCAGATAATTTTAGAAAGAAAGGGTCCAGATTGTCTAGCCCGGCTGATTTGTAGGGGTCCAGATTTTGCAGCTCTTTCAGAACATCAGCTGAACGGATTTGGGAGAAGGAGAAATGGGGAAAGCTTGGGCGAGTTGCTGTGGGGGGTGCAGTGCTGTTGACCGGGGTAGGAGTATCCAGGTGGAAAGCATGGCCAGCCGTAGAAAAATGCTTATTGAAATTCTCAATTATGGTGGATTTATCAGTGGTGACAGTTTCCTATCTTCAGTGCAGTGGGCAGCTGGGAGTAGGTGTTCTTATTCTCCATGGACTTTACAGTGTCCCAGAACTTTTTTGAGTTAGTGTTGCAGGAAGCAAACTTCTGCTTGAAAAAGCTAGCCTTGGCTTTTTTAACTGCCTGTGTATAATGGTTTCTAGCTTCCCTGAACAGCCGCATATCACGGGGTTGTTCGATGCTAATGCAGAACGCCATAGGATGTTTTTGTGTTGGTTAAGGGCAGTCAGGTCTGGGGAGAACCAAGGGCTATATCTGTTCCTGGTTCTACATTTCTTGAATGGGGCATGTTTATTTAAGATGGTTAGGAAGGCATTTAAAAAAAATATCCAAGCATCCTCTACTGACGGGATGAGATCAATATCCTTCCAGGATACCCCGGCCAGGTCGATTAGAAAGGGCTGCTCGCTGAAGTGTTTCAGGGAGCGTTTTACAGTGATGAGTGGGGGTCGATTGACCGCTGACCCATTACGGATGCAGGCAATGAGGCAGTGATCCCTGAGATCTTGGTTGAAGACAGCAGAGGTGTATTTAGAGGGCAAGTTGGTTAGGATGATATCTATGAGGGTGCCCTGTTTAAGGCTTTGGGGAGGTACCTGGTAGGTTCATTGATAATTTGTGTGAGATTGAGGGCATCAAGTTTAGATTGTAGGATGGCTGGGGTGTTAAGCATGTTCCAGTTTAGGTCGCCTAGCAGCACGAGCTCTGAAGATAGATGGGGGGCAATCAGTTCACATATGGTGTCCAGAGCACAACTGGGGGCAGAGGGTGGTCTATAGCAGACTGCAACGGTGAGAGACTTGTTTTTAGAGAGGTGGATTTTTAAAAGTAGAAGTTCAAATTGTTTGGGTACAGACCTGGATAGTAGGAGAGAACTCTGCAGGCTATCTTTGCAGTAGATTGCAACACCACCCCCTTTGGCAGTTCTATCTTGTCTGAAAAGGTTGTAGTTTGGAATTAAAATTTCAGAATATTTGGTAGTCTTCCTAAGCCAGGATTCAGACACAGCTAGAACATCCAGGTTGGCAGAGTGTGCTAAAGCAGTGAATAGAACACACTTAGGGAGGAGGCTTCTAATGTTAACATGCATGAAACCAAGGCTATTACGGTTACAGAAGTCGTCAAAAGAGAGCGCCTGGGGAATAGGAGTGGGGCTAGGCACTGCAGGGCCTGGATTCACCTCTACATCGCCAGAGGAACAGAGGAGGAGTAGAATTTATTTTTTATTTTTATTTCACCTTTATTTAACCAGGTAGGCTAGTTGAGAACAAGTTCTCATTTACAACTGCGACCTGGCCAAGATAAAGCATAGCAGTGTGAACAGACAACACAGAGTTACACATGGAGTAAACAATTAACAAGTCAATAACACAGTAGAAAAAAAAGGGGAGTCTATATACAATGTGTGCAAAAGGCATGAGGAGGTAGGCGAATAATTACAATATTGTAGATTAACACTGGAGTGATAAATGATCATGTACAGGTAGAGATATTGGTGTGCAAAAGAGCAGAAAAGTAAATAAATAAAAACAGTGTGTATGAGATGATGAGGTAGGTGAAAATGGGTGGGCTATTTACCAATATATTATGTACAGCTGCAGCAATCGGTTAGCTGCTCAGATAGATGTTTGAAGTTGGTGAGGGAGATAAAGGTCTCCAACTTCAGCGATTTTTGCAATTCGTTCCAGTCACAGGCAGCAGAGTACTGGAACGAAAGGCGGCCGAATGAGGTGTTGGCTTTAGGGATGATCAGTGAGATACCCATCCGTGGCACGCGCTCCAGCAGGTGTGTTGCCATCGTGACCAGTGAACTGAGACAAGGCGGAGCTTTACCTAGCATGGCCTTGTAGACGACCTGGAGCCAGTGGGTCTTGCGACGAATATGTAGCGAGGGCCAGCCGACTAGAGCATACAAGTCGCAGTGGTGGGTAGTATAAGGTGCTTTAGTGACAAAACGGATGGCACTGTGATAAACTTCATCCAGTTTGCTGAGAAGAGTGTTGGAAGCAATTTTGTAGATGACATCGCCGAAGTCGAGGATCGGTAGGATAGTCAGTTTAACTAGGGTAAGCTTGGCAGCGTGAGTGAAGGAGGCTTTGTTACGGAATAGAAAGCCGACTCTTGATTTGATTTTCGATTGGAGATGTTTGATATGGGTCTGGAAGGAGAGTTTGCAGTCTAGCCAGACACCTAGGTACTTATAGGTGTCCACATATTCAAGGTCGGAACCATCCAGTGTGGTGATGCTAGTCGGGCATGCGGGTGCAGGCAGCGATCGGTTGAAAAGCATGCATTTGGTTTTACTAGCGTTTAAGAGCAGTTGGAGGCCACGGAAGGAGTGTTGTATGGCATTGAAGCTCGTTTGGAGGTTAGATAGCACAGTGTCCAATGACGGGCCGAAAGTATATAGAATGGTGTCGTCTGCGTAGAGGTGGATCAGGGAATCGCCCGCAGCAAGAGCAACATCATTGATATATACAGAGAAAAGAGTCGGCCCGAGAATTGAACCCTGTGGCACCCCCATAGAGACTGCCAGAGGACCGGACAGCATGCCCTCCGATTTGACACACTGAACTCTGTCTGCAAAGTAATTGGTGAACCAGGCAAGGCAGTCATCTGAAAAACCGAGGCTACTGAGTCTGCCGATAAGAATATGGTGATTGACAGAGTCGAAAGCCTTGGCAAGGTCGATGAAGACGGCTGCACAGTACTGTCTTTTATCGATGGCGGTTATGATGTCGTTTAGTACCTTGAGGTGGCTGAGGTGCACCCGTGACCGGCTCGGAAACCAGATTGCATAGCGGAGAAGGTACGGTGGGATTCGAGATGGTCAGTGACCTGTTTGTTGACTTGGCTTTCGAAGACCTTAGATAGGCAAGGCAGAATGGATATAGGTCTGTAACAGAATAAGGGTGCGGCTGAAAGCAATAAGAATTGGTCGTCTAGAACGTCTGGAACAGAGAGTAAAAGGAGGTTTCTGGGGGCGATAAAATAGCATCAAGGTATAATGTACAGACAAAGGTATGGTAGGATGTGAATACAGTGGAGGTAAACCTAGGTATTGAGTGATGAAGAGAGAGATATTGTCTCTAGAAACATCATTGAAACCAGGAGATGTCATTGAATGTCTGGGTGGTGGAACTAATAGGTTGGATAAGGTATGGTGAGCAGGACTAGAGGCTCTACAGTGAAATAAGCCAATAAACACTAACCAGAACAGCAATGGTCAAGGCATATTGACATTAAGGAGAGGCATGCTTAGTCGAGTGATCAAAAGGGTCCAGAGTGGAGAGGTTGGTTGGGGGTCACGGCGATCCAGACAGCCAGCCAGGCCATCGGTAGCAAGCTAGCATAAGATGGACGTCTGTTATTAGCCACCTCTTGCGCTCCGTCAGTAGATTAGTGGGGTAAGTCACTCTGGATAAGAGCTTCTGCTGAAATGTAAACATGTACACTAGCGATAATCCAGGGTGATACTGTAAATCAAATTTTAATGCCCTCTCTTTGTAATTTGGAGATCAACAGATGAACTCACTCATGTTGAAAATTTGATTCAGAGGTAACACAAGGCTTTTTAATTTATCTGGACCATGATGGCAGCTCATATCCAGACAAACTGTAAAACAACGTATCAGAGGTGTTTAAACTGAACTTAGCTTAACTCCTCTGACCGGCAGGAAAATGAGGCAGCTGGACAAATAATACAGGGACATGTGCCTTGTAACAATGATAGACAACTAGCATTTTTATGGGGATGGAAGATTGTATTAAATGCCTTATGAGCCTGTTACTGTAAGTTCCATATATGGAACATACTGTATATTAATGACATTCATCTACAGGTATACAGAGGTTATATACAAAAGGAAAAACAGAGCTGTTCCCTGAAAAATATTTGGCTCATCATTATATAGCTACTGTCTTCTGAAAAGCTGCATTCCCTTTGACAGGGAAATGATTTATGAGTATTTCTCTGCTAATGGTTCCTGCAAAGGGCACTGCCTTAATGTCATTTTAACACTTGTGAATGTTACCTAGCCTATGACATTTCCCCTAGCTGTAGATGTGAACCACTGCTTGCATGGCTGCTTTGCCCAGTAAACAGACGCATTGACGTGACGAAGAGTTTGCATACCAAGCAATCTCATTGTCAGCTTTGACTTGAGGTAATTTACTGTTTCACTGCATTGAACAACCTTATCGATGCATTTGTGCTGCAATCACCGTACCTACAGTGTACTCTCATCTAGGTTTAAGCTTACAAGGCATTAGACTGCTGCTGTCCTATGTACAATACATAGTCCATGAACATTGGTAATTTAAAAAAAATGTCTACATACTGTTGAATCCACTTCATATGTTTATGTACTGCATTCTAGTCAAGGCTCATCCTATTTAACTACTGACGTACAAACCTTTTCTAATTATATACTCCCTCCATACTGTATATATATATATATACAGTGCCTTGCGAAAGTATTCGGCCCCCTTGAACTTTGCGACCTTTTGCCACATTTCAGTCGCTGTAAGTTAATAGCGCCACCTTTTGCTGTGATTACAGCTGTAAGTCGCTTGGGGTATGTCTCTATCAGTTTTGCACATCGAGAGACTGAATTTTTTTTCCATTCCTCATTGCAAAACAGCTCGAGCTCAGTGAGGTTGGATGGAGAGCATTTGTGAACAGCAGTTTTCAGTTCTTTCCACAGATTCTCGATTGGATTCAGGTCTGGACTTTGACTTGGCCATTCTAACACCTGAATATGTTTATTTTTGAACCATTCCATTGTAGATTTTGCTTTATGTTTTGGATCATTGTCTTGTTGGAAGACAAATCTCCATCCCAGTCTCAGGTCTTTTGCAGACTCCATCAGGTTTTCTTCCAGAATGGTCCTGTATTTGGCTCCATCCATCTTCCCATCAATGTTAACCATCTTCCCTGTCCCTGCTGAAGAAAAGCAGGCCCAAACCATGATGCTGCCACCACTATGTTTGACAGTGGGTATGGTGTGTGTTGCTTTTACGCCAAACATAACGTTTTGCATTTTTGCCAAAAAGTTCAATTTTGGTTTCATCTGACAAGAGCACCTTCTTCCACATGTTTGGTGTGTCTCCCAGGTGGCTTGTGGCAAACTTTAAACAACACTTTTTATGGATATCTTTAAGAAATGGCTTTCTTCTTGCCACTCTTCCATAAAGGCCAGATTTGTGCAATATACGACTGATTGTTGTCCTATGGACAGAGTCTCCCACCTCAGCTGTAGATCTCTGCAGTTCATCCAGAGTGATCATGGGCCTCTTGGCTGCATCTCTGATCAGTCTTCTCCTTGTATGAGCTGAAAGTTTAGAGGGACGGCCAGGTCTTGGTAGATTTGCAGTGGTCTGATACTCCTTCCATTTCAATATTATTGCTTGCACAGTGCTCCTTGGGATGTTTAAAGCTTGGGAAATCTTTTTGTATCCAAATCCGGCTTTAAACTTCTTCACAACAGTATCTCGGACCTGCCTGGTGTGTTCCTTGTTCTTCATGATGCTCTCTGCGCTTTTAACGGACCTCTGAGACTATCACAGTGCAGGTGCATTTATACGGAGACTTGATTACACACAGGTGGATTGTATTTATCATCATTAGTCATTTAGGTCAACATTGGATCATTCAGAGATCCTCACTGAACTTCTGGAGAGAGTTTGCTGCACTGAAAGTAAAGGGGCTGAATTATTTTGCACGCCCAATTTTTCAGTTTTTGATTTGTTAAAGTTTGAAATATCCAATAAATGTCGTTCCACTTCATGATTGTGTCCCACTTGTTGTTGATTCTTCACAAAAAATACAGTTTTATATCTTTATGTTTGAAGCCTGAAATGTGGAAAAAGGTCGCAAAGTTCAAGGGGGCCGAATACTTTAGACACTAATGCTAGACACTAATGTACTTGTCCTCTTGCTCAGTTATGCACCGGGTCCTCCCACTCCTCTTTCTATTCTGGTTTGAGCCAGTTTGCCCTGCTCTGTGAAGGGAGGAGTACACAGAGCTGTACAAGATCTTTGGTTTCTTGGCAATTTCTCACATGGAATAGCCTTAATTTCTCAGAATAAGAATAGACTGACAATTTTCAGAGGAATGTCTTTGTTTCTGGTCATTTTGAGCCTGTAATTGAACCCACAAATGCTGATGCTCCAGATACTCAACTAGTCTAAAGATCGCCAGTTTTATTGCTTCTTTATTCATAACAACAGTTTTCAGATGTGCTGACATAATTGCAAAATGGTCAATCAGCACCTTTAACTTCTTGAAACTCCCCAACCCGGATCCGGGTTTGTGACTAAAGCCTCAGGCTCATTAGCATAACGCAACGTTAACGATTTCTGAAAATCGCAAATAAAATTAAAATAATGCGTTTGCTCTCAAGCTTAGCCTTTTCTTAACAACACTGTCATCTCAGATTTTCAAAATATGCTTTTGAACCATAGAAATTGACTAATTTGTGTAAGAGTATGCAAAGCTAGCATAGCATTTTGTGTAGCATGTAGCACGCAACATTTTCACAAAAACCAGATAACCAAATAAATAAAATCATTTACCTTTGAAGAGCTTCTGATGTTTTCAATGAGGAGGCTCTCAGTCACATACCAAATGCGCAGTGTTTCCTGAAAGCGTCTGTGTGTAGGAGAAATCGTTCCGTTTTCTACATTGCGTCTGGCTACCGAAACGAACCGAAAATGCAGTCACCTACAACGTGAAACTTTTTCCGGATTAACTACATAATATCGACCGAAACATGGCAAACGTTGTTTGGAATCAATCCTCAAGGTGTTTTTTCACATATCTCTTCATTGACATGCAGTTCGTGGAAGCTTGCTTTCCTCTCTGTATCGCATGGAAAAATACTGGCAGGTGACTTTTGCGCACCAATTTCGGCGCAGGACACCGGGCGGACACGTGGTAAATGTGGTCTGTTATGGTCAATCTTCCAATGATCTGCCCACAAATACGTCACAATGCTGCAGACACCTTGGGGAAACGACAGAAAGGGTTGACTCATTCCTCTTGCGTTCACAGCCATATAAGGAGATCATGAAAAACAGAGCCTCAAAAATCCTTGTCATTTCCTGGATGCCATCTCATCTTGGTTTTGCCTGAAGCTCACGTTATAGGGCACGCACAGAGAAGATCTTTGTATTTCTGGACACGTCAGAGTATTTTCTTTCGAACGGTAGCAATTATATGCATAGTCGAGCATCTTTTTGTGACAAAATATCTTGTTTAAAACGGGAACGTTTTTCATCCAAAAATGAAATTGCGCCCCCAGAGCATCAACAGGTTAACACAGGAGTGATGATTGCTGATAATGGGCCTCTGTACGCCTATGTAGATATTCCATTAAAAATCAGCAGTTTCCAATTTTGCATTTCTGTTTGTCACATGTCTGTGGAACTTGTTCAGTTTATGTCTCAGTTGTTGAATCTTGTTATGTGCATACAAATATTTACACATTTTAAGTTTGCTGAAAATAAATGTAGTTGACAGTGAGAGGATGTTTATTTTTTTGCTGAGTTTATACTTAATTTTATTCTGAACCTTGCTAGTTCTAATAATTCTATATTTCTTAATTCCTTTATTTTATTTGGGGGGATTTGGGTGTTGTTAGCATTTTGTGTACACGACCAATCACCATTTTATTTGATTGAGCAATTAGCAGTGGTGCTCTTGTCAGTTTGACCTTTTGAGTTGTCCTCTGGAAGTAGGAGGAGTCACCTTTTGGTATAGTTGTGAGGCATCACTCGTGTAGCATCAATAAAGGTTGAACATTTCTTGAAAATATGATTAAAAACGGCCATGAGATGGGTGCAACATAAAATGGGAAACCATCATCGACTGTTTAGGCAAAATTCTTTACTGTCATCAGTTTCCTCATTACCCTAAAGGTGATGACTGTTGGAAATATGAAGTGCTATGGAACACAAGAACAGCCCCCACTCCCCACTCTATTCACTGGAGTCCTATTCACTGGCATTAACGAAGAAAACTCCCCTCGTTGTATTGCATTGTGTCGGAAGAGATTGTTGGAGGAGATCCATTGTATTTTCTTTTACCCTTAATGATGAACCATTTGTGTCCGTCCACTTCATTTAATTAAAACGGATATCTGGAGTACGGACATCTAAATACTGCTGGAGGTATTTTAGACTTCAGTCCCCCGAGGACTACTGATTGATCCAACAAAACTCTGAATTAGACAAATGTGAGATTAATTGGCCATTGTTTTCCTGTAAGGGCCCAGTTCCGGTGATGGCTACTGTCCAGCCTGGCCCATGGGAACATTAGCTGTGTAATTCATTACAGTGAATGGGTGAGATAATGAGCTCAGACTTGGACTTGGTCTGTCTGGAACTTCTGATGGCTTTACTACTAACTGTGTTTCTGAGTTCTAAGTTCACACAAAGCACTAGCTTTGATGTTCTAGTATTGTTTGATAACTTTCAAAAACGTTGAAATATGTTTGAGTGTGTCTGGAGTGTGAAATGGGGTGTTCGAGCCCTGAATGCTGATTGGCTGACAACCGTGGTATGTCAGACCATATACCACTGGTATGACAAAACATTTATTTTAACTGCTCTAATTACGTTGGTCAGCAGTTTATAATAGCAATAAGGTAACTTGGGGGGGTTGTGGTAGATGGGCAATATACCATGGCTAAGGGCTGTATCCAGGCACTCGGTGTTGTGCCTAAGGACAGCCCTTAATTAAATGTAAGCTATGTACTGTATATGTTCAGAACCAGTCTGTCTTTAGTAGTAGTGAAGCACTGAGATGCATCGTCCCCCCTAAAGTCTTCATCAGGCACCTCTTTCAACATGACAGGTGACCCTAAAGCTGTCACCGAGTTAGACTGCTGAGGAAACGCGCCACACAAGCTGACCTTCAGGCTCTCAGATGCATCCTCTCACGCCCATGCCACTTTATTTACGCCGTCTAATATTTTATGCCCCGGTGCCAGTCCATTATTTTAGTGACTTTACAGTCCACCTTTTTAACGTTTATATAAGGTGGGCACGGAGAGGTGGGGCTGCCTCTATTAATCAAGATTGGGTGCTGACACACAGAAAAACTGTCTGGGCTACCTGCCTTCACCGCAGTGAGTCCAGGACCTACCCCCATTCATAGTTAGAATGTACAGTTCCTTAGCAGGGGGGCTGGGTACAAAATCTCCCATCAAGAGAGAACCACCAAGAGCTTGATCTCACTCATTTACTCTTTGATGTTAAGTAGTATGGTGGGGATGGGAGCTCGTGCTTAGCAGACGGGACAGCTGTGTTGGTCAGGGCTGTTGTGGCTAGTATGGTATAGGTACTGGTATGGCTCTGGTATAGTTACTGGTATGGCTATGGCATGGTTACCGCTATGGCATGGTTAAATCAAATTTTATTTGTCACATACACATGGTTAGCAGATGTTAATGTGAGTGTAGCGAGTGTAGCGAAATACCAGTAACCGATATAGTTACTGGTATGGCTATGGTATAGTTACCGATATAGTTATTGGTATGGCTATGGTATAGCTACCGATATAGTTATTGGTATGGCTATGGCATTGTTACCGATATAGTTACTGGTATGGCTATGGCATGGTTACCGATTATAGTTACTGGTATGGCTATGGTATAGCTACCGATATAGTTATTGGTATGGCTATGGTATAGCTACCGATATAGTTACTGGTATGGCTATGGTATAGCTACCGATATAGTTATTGGTATGGCTATGGCATTGTTACCGATATAGTTACTGGTATGGCTATGGCATGGTTACCGATTATAGTTACTGGTATGGCTATGGTATAGTTACCGATATAGTTACTGGTATGGCTATGGTATAGTTACCGATATAGTTACTGGTATGGCTATGGTATAGTTACTGGTATGGCTATGGTATAGTTACCGATATAGTTACTGGTATAGTTACCTGTAGCTATGGTATAGTTACTGGTATGGCTATGGCATGGTTACCGGTATAGTTACTGGTATGGCTATGGTATAGTTACCAATATATTTACTGGTATGGCTATGGTATAGTTACCGGTATAGTTACTGGTATGGCTATGGCATGGTTACCGATATAGTTACTGGTATGGCTATGGCATGGTTACCGATATAGTTACCGGTATAGCTATGGTATAGTTACTGGTATGGCTATGGTATACATTTACATTTACATTTAAGTCATTTAGCAGACGCTCTTATCCAGAGCGACTTACAAATTGGATAGTTACTGGTATGGCTATGGCATGGTTACCGGTATAGTTACTGGTATGGCTATGGTATAGTTACCGATATAGTTACTGGTATGGCTATGGTATAGTTACCGGTATAGTTACTGGTATGGCTATGGTATAGGTACCGGTATGGTATAGGTACCGGTATAGTTACTGGTATGACTATGGTATAGGTACCGGTATAGTTACTGGTATGGCTATGGTATAGGTACCGGTATAGTTACTGGTATAGTTACTGGTATAGCTATGGTATAGGTACTGGTATGGCTCTGGTATAGTTACTGGTATGGCTATGGCATGGTTACCTCTATGGCATGGTTAAATCAAATTTTATTTGTCACATACACATGGTTAGCAGATGTTAATGTGAGTGTAGCGAGTGTAGCGAAATACCAGTAACCGATATAGTTACTGGTATGGCTATGGTATAGTTACCGATATAGTTATTGGTATGGCTATGGCATTGTTACCGATATAGTTACTGGTATGGCTATGGCATGGTTACCGATATAGTTACTGGTATGGCTATGGTATAGTTACTGGTATGGCTATGGTATAGTTACCGATATAGTTACTGGTATGGCTATGGTATAGTTACCGGTATAGTTACTGGTATGGCTATGGTATAGGTACCGGTATGGCTATTGTATAGTTACTGTTATGGCTATGGTATAAGTACCGGTATAGTTACTGGTATGGCTATGGTATAGTTACCGGTATAGTTACCGGTATAGCTATGGTATAGTTACTGGTATGGCTATGGTATAGTTACTGGTATGGCTATGGCATGGTTAACGGTATAGTTACTGTTATGGCTATGGTATAGTTGCTGGTATGGCTATGGTATAGTTACCGATATAGTTACTGGTATGGCTATGGCATGGTTACCGATATAGTTACTGGTATGGCTATGGTATAGTTACCGGTATAGTTACTGGTATGGCTATGGTATAGGTCCCAGTATAGTTACTGGTATGGCTATGGTATAGGTACCGGTATGGCTATGGTATAGGTACCGGTATAGTTACTGGTATGGCTATGGTATAGGTACCGGTATAGTTACTGGTATGGCTATGGTATAGGTACCGGTATGGCTATGGTATAGGTACCGGTATAGTTACTGGTATGGCTATGGTATAGGTACCGGTATAGTTACTGGTATGGCTATGGTATAGGTACCGGTATGGCTATGGTATAGGTACCGGTATAGTTACTGGTATGGCTATGGTATAGGTACCGGTATAGTTACCGGTATAGCTATGGTATAGTTACTGGTATGGCTATGGTATAGTTACTGGTATGGCTATGGTATAGTTACCGGTATAGTTACTGGTATGGCTATGGCATGGTTACCGATATATAGTTACTGGTATGGCTATGGCATGGTTACCGATATAGTTACCGGTATAGCTATGGTATAGTTACTGGTATGGCTATGGTATAGTTACTGGTATGGCTATGGCATGGTTACCGGTATAGTTACTGGTATGGCTATGGTATAGTTACCGATATAGTTACTGGTATGGCTATGGTATAGTTACCGGTATAGTTACTGGTATGGCTATGGCATGGTTACCGATATAGTTACTGGTATGGCTATGGTATAGTTGCTGGTATGGCTATGGTATAGTTACCGGTATAGTTACTGGTATGGCTATGGTAAGGAATACCTAGGATAGGATAAGGATAAGTAATCCTTCTCACCCCCCCCCCCTTAAATGATTTAGATGCACTATTGTAAAGTGGCTGTTCCACTGGATGTCAGAAGGTGAATTCACCAATTTGTAAGTCGCTCTGGATAAGAGCGTCTGCTAAATGACTTAAATGTAAATGTAAATGTGGTATAGGTACCGGTATAGTTACTGGTATGGCTATGGTTTAGGTACCGGTATAGTTACCGGTATAGCTATGGTATAGTTACTGGTATGGCTATGGTATAGTTACTGGTATAGTTACCGGTATAGTTACTGGTATGGCTATGGTATAGTTACTGGTATGGTTATGGTATAGTTACCGGTATAGTTACTGGTATGGCTATGGCATGGTTACCGATATAGTTACCGGTATAGCTATGGTATAGTTACCGGTATAGCTATGGTATAGTTACTGGTATGGCTATGGTATAGTTACTGGTATGGCTATGGCATGGTTACCGGTATAGTTACTGGTATGGCTATGGTATAGTTACCGATATAGTTACTGGTATGGCTATGGTATAGTTACCGGTATAGTTACTGGTATGGCTATGGCATGGTTACCAATATAGTTACTGGTATGGCTATGGTATAGTTGCTGGTATAGTTACTGGTATGGCTATGGTATAGTTGCTGGTATGGCTATGGTATAGTTACCGGTATAGTTACTGGTATGGCTATGGTATAGTTACTGGTATGGCTATGGTATAGGTACCGGTATGGCTATGGTATAGTTACTGGTATGGCTATGATATGGATACTGGTATGGCTATGGTATAGTTACCGGTATAGTTACTGGTATGGCTATGGTATAGTTACTGGTATGGCTATGGTATAGTTACCGGTATAGTTACTGGTATGGCTATGGTATAGTTACCGGTATAGTTACTGGTATGGTTATGATATGGATACTGGTATGGCTATGATATAGTTACCGGTATAGTTACTGGTATGGCTATGGTATAGTTACCGGTATAGTTACTGGTATGGCTATGGTATAGTTACCGGTATAGCTATGGTATAGTTACCGGTATAGCTATGGTATAGTTACCGGTATAGCTATGGTATAGTTACTGGTATGGCTATGGTATAGTTACCGGTATAGTTACTGGTATGGCTATGGTATTGTTACTGGTATGGTATAGGTAATGGTATGACTATGGTATAGTTACTGGTATGGTATAGTGGCTGGTATGGCATGGTTACCGGTATGGCTATGGTATAGTTACCGGTATAGTTACTGGTATGGTTACTGGTATGGTATAGGTACTGGTATGGTTACTGGTATAGTTACCGGTATGGCTATGGTATGTTTACTGGTATAGGTACTGGTATGGTTACTGGTATGGTTACTGGTATGGCTATGGTATAGATACTGGTATGGCTATGGTATAGTGGCTGGTATGGTATAGGTCATCTATTTTATGAACATTTGTAAGATTCTTGTTTGTTAAAAATAGACGGAGACCAGTCTTTTCAGTAATAGGTAACAGAATTTATTCTCGGAGCGCGCTGCCACGTTACCACGAGCAACAGTTTATACACAATAACATGACGTCATTTCATTGCTTAACAGAATCCCCTCCTCTCGACCAGGACAAAGGGAACTTTAAAAGTTCATTCTGACCCCCCCAGCACATACACAGGTCACACAACACAACTTAATTAACTTTTGACCCCTCAACATTATCGATCACCACTTAGCTGACAGTTCTAATTAACAGAAAATCTAGGAATGCACTCACTGTCTTATCTAAAACACCCCAGAGCTCAGTTTCGTCGGTTCAACCATAGGTTAACTACATTATCTGTTTACTTAATCCACAACCCATTCGTTTCTTCCTAGTTGGGATGGTGTTCATTAACTTTAATTACTCCTTGTCCGTGTCACACAATCCCTTCTTATGAACTCATATTGTTAATCAGATATAATAAAACAGAGTATAAGTTTACTTAGTTACAGTTCCATTTAAAATTATTTGTTCAGTCATTTAATCATAATTTTCCTAACAATAGGTATGGTATAGGTACTGGTATGGCTATGGTATAGGTATACTGGTATGGTATAGTGTCTGGTATGGTATAGGTACTGGTATAGTTACTGCTATAGCTATGGTATAGTTACCGGTATGGCTATGGTATAGGTACTGGTATGGCTATGGCTATGGTATAGATACTGGTATGGTAAAGTGGCTGGTATGGTATAGGTACTGGTATAGTTACTGGTATGGCTATGGTATAGATACCAGTATGGCTATGGTATAGGTACCGGTATGGCTATGGTATAGGTACCGGTATGGCTATGGTATAGGTACCGGTATGGCTATGGTATAGGTACCGGTATGGCTATGGTATAGGTACCGGTATGGCTATGGTATAGGTACCGGTATGGCTATGGTACAGGTACCGGTATGGCTATGGTACAGGTACCGGTATGGCTATGGTATAGGTACCGGTATGGCTATGGTATAGGTACCGGTATGGTATAGGTACCGGTATGGTATAGGTACCGGTATGGCTATGGTATAGGTACCGGTATGGCTATGGTATAGGTACCGGTATGGCTATGGTATAGGTACCGGTATGGCTATGGTATAGGTACCGGTATGGCTATGGTATAGGTACCGGTATGGCTATGGTATAGGTACCGGTATGGCTATGGTATAGTTACTGGTATGGCTATGGTATAGTTACTGGTATGGCTATGGTATAGTTACCGGTATGGCTATGGTATAGTTACCGGTATAGTTACTGGTATGGCTATGGTATAGTTACCGGTATAGTTACTGGTATGGCTAGGGTATTGTTACTGTAATTTACATCCCAGGCTTGTTGAGAAAGGTTCTATATTGACCAGGCTCTACAGGTTTAGTGTGTTTCAAGGTTATTGTCAGGTGTATTTGGTTTGAGCTTCATTGAGAAGAAGCAGTGGAGAAATGGGGGTGACATTATTGCACCATACAAGACTATCAGTCCCTGAAGGAAGAGAGTGCATGAGATATTCCATTCTCGCTTTGGATTTCATTACTTCTTTAATGTTTAGTCTTGTACTCAATGTCAAAGAAATAATAGTGTTAGGAGTCACGAGGCAAACAGTTCATTACGTCAGTGCAATGCGCCAGCCTTTAGGAATGAAAGAGAAAATCTTAGATGTATGAGCTCGGAGACTGAGCCCCAGTAATGAATAATCATCTTAAATATTTGTATTCTTCGACTGCCTTTACAATATAATTCCAATAATGTTAAGTTAGCTGTAGCCGTTTCCTAAGGGTTCAGACACACCTCTGAAGATAATTTGCGAACCGAGTACTGAACGATCTGCAGACGAACACTAGATCCACATTCGGTGTGATGTGTGCGAGCTTTAAGATGTTTAAAGTTACTTTTGTTTGATTGTTTCTTAGATTTCCTTGATTGATTCTTTTTTTATGATAAGAAAATAAAGAACCTTTTATTCATGTTTTTGTTTGGTCTAAAGTTTTGTTTTGACTCCTGGTTGTCTTTAAAAAAATGTTTTACAATTGTAAAGGGACTTTAGGTCCTTGAAAAGCCCAGTTGTTGTTGTTGATATTGTTGTTATTTAAAATAGGAAAATAGTGATTAATGGATGTTAACCACATCTATTTTCAATGAGAGCCCACTGTGATATCTCTTTTCAGATAAATCCTGGATGCACACTCCAGATGCGCTGGCAAAGCATTACATACCCTACAATGCCAAGGTAATAACCCTTTTCCAGCAATCAAGATAATGTTCCCTCACAAAGGACTGGAAGTTAGATATAAAATAGGTTTCACCTTACACTGAAACAGATTGATGTTCAGCATGTTTCACCTTACACTGATACAGATTGATGTTCAGTATGTTTCACCTTACACTGATACAGATTGATGTTCAGTATGTTTCACCTTACACTGAAACAGATTGATGTTCAGTATGTTTCACCTTACACTGATACAGATTGATGTTCACTGAAACAGATTGATGTTCAGTATGTTTCACCTTACACTGATACAGATTGATGTTCAGTATGTTTCACCTACACTGAAACACTGATGCAGATTGATGTTCAGCATGTTTCACACTGATACAGATTGATGTTACACTGATGACAGATTGATGTTCAGCATGTTTCACCTTACACTGATACAGATTGATGTTCAGCATGTTTCACCTTACACTGATGCAGATTGATGTCCAGCATGTTTCACCTTACACTGATGCAGATTGATGTTCAGCATGTTTCACCTTACACTGATACAGATTGATGTCCAGCATGTTTCACCTTACACTGATGCAGATTGATGTTCAGCATGTTCCACCTTACACTGATGCAGATTGATGTTCAGCATGTTCCACCTTACACTGATGCAGATTGATGTTCAGCATGTTCCACCTTACACTGATGCAGATTGATGTTGAATATGCCACCATACTTATAGAACCTATTCAGTGGGCATATACATAATTTCAGTGTCTATTTTTGATTTACATTTGGTTGAATTGTCAACTAACGTGAATTCAACATGAAATCAACAGAAACATTCACCAAGTCATTGGATTTACTTTAAAAGTTGGGTGAAAAAAAGACACAATTCCCTTTAGTTGATTACTTTTTAGAAATCCAATCAGTTTTTCACATTGATTCTTAACTTGATTCAATATCATCACATTAAATTGTTTTTGTTGAAATTATGTGGAAACAAAGTTTTTTCAACCAGTTTTTGCACTGTGGGTAGGCCTTGAAAAAGTCAAGTTTACTTGGGAAAAATTCTCTGATTGTTTTCTGTTACACACTGGTTTTAACTATGGCTTTGTCCAAAATAAAAATAAAAACACTCAATAGGAACCTATTGAGTTTTCCATATCTCTGAACAAGGTGTCTGCTTCAGACTGCAATACAGTCAAAGAGCACAAACAAACACAGGCAGCCTAGAAACATTTCCTTACTGACTGCAAACATAGCAGTAGATTTGGACTGGAAACAGACCGTTACTAAACAACGGATTTGTTTAGTCTTCTTTGTCTTTTCTTATGCGGCACACACCTTAAAAGCCAACTCTTGGGAACAGAGTATCCTGTCTCGGCTGTTTTCTGCTGTGCTTCAACCAAAGACTACCCTCTTATTTGAGGCAGAGAGCCCGTCAGTGAGCATCCAGCGCCTCCAGAGATGTCTCATTGAAGTGAAGCAAAAGGCTAAAGTACTGCCACATCTGCTGCCGCTGTAGACTGGAACATTACATAAGGCAGTGGGTGAGAGTGAGGTGCAGCAGGGAACTGTACCTGTACCAATGAACTCCCCAAGGTGATGGGTCTCAGAAGGCATCGGGTCAATAATGAGTCACTCAGTCCCATGTAACGCATCTGTCATTCGCTGCATCCCACTAGCATAACCCGACTGAGCTCACGTGTCCTTGAGTGCAGACAGCATTTGTTACAGCAGTGTGAAACGCTTACACCATTTGAAGCTGGGGCCCATCCGTCTTTGCGTTCTATTGATAGGAGAGTGAAGGTTTTTTTTTTGTACATTGTTTGTCCAGATTTTTGGCATCGTTTGCGCAGATTTTTGGCATCGTTTGCGCAGATGTTTGGCATCGTTTGCGCAGATGTTTGGCATCGTTTGCGCAGATTTTTGGCATCGTTTGCGCAGATTTTTGGCATCGTTTGCGCAGATTTTTGGCATCGTTTGCGCAGTTTTTTGGCATCGTTTTGCGCAGTTTTTTGGCATCGTTTTGCGCAGATGTTTGGCATCGTTTGCGCAGATGTTTGGCATCGTTTGTCCATTGTTCACCCACTGTGTGTTCTGTATTGGAATGAAATGAGGAAGGAAGGAAGTGGGCACACTCATTGACCAGTGTACAGTGTGGGCAGAACTACTGATATCCATGACTTGAATGTTGAAACAACTGTTACATAATTCATCAACATAACATGATGTATCTTAGCAAACATGCCATATGTTTATAGAAGACCCTTGATGTTACTCCATATCATGTTGAAACAGCATGTTGCCTTTTACATGGGAGGCCCTAGCAGAGGAATGTCCAGACTCATAACTTAACCAGGCGAGCCGAAAACAAAAGTATGAAAATGTATGCACTCATTACTGTAAATCGCTCTGGATAGCAGCGTCTGCTAAATGACAAATGTAAATGAGCCATATTGGCAGAGCAACTGTTTCCATGGATAGATGAAGCTTTGGTCTGAAGGTCCTTGGCTCCATCTGTTGGAGAAAAACATGTCCTGCAAACCCTCCCGCATAACTCTTTTGTTTCTTTGACACACTACATTGTGAGGGATTCATAGAAACTGTAACAGTTTTATAGTGCGTTAAAATTGCATCATAAATCTGTATAGTTTTATGCCTAAAGTAAACTGGCACTTTAATTTTCCCTTTTTATTCTAGTTTCTTGGAAACACAGAAGTTGACCAACCGAAAGGCACAGAGATTGTTAAGGAAGCAGTTAGAAAGTTAAAGGTAAGTTAGCTATAAACTTTGTTTCCTTGGCAACCTCAATTAAAGCTGTATTTCAGAACTTTTTCACCTAAGGACGAGTATAAAGAGGCTGTCCGAAATTGGACTTGATTGGACATAAATGTGAACTCCATGTTGGGCATCTCTACGGCCACCAGCAACGACCTTATACATTTAGGTTGGTTTTCATTTCCAGATGTTAATCCCCTAAAAATGAAGATTTTATGGTTTTACTGTAATTCAGACATATTGAACCATACTGTTTACATTCTAGACAGAAATCAAGGTAAAGTATTAGCGATTAGCCTCCAAGTTCTACCCTGTTTTTGAGATCTGAGGGTGTGTGAAAAAGCATGCGGCATACCCAGGAATTTACCCAATTTGTACCCAGAAATGTACTATTGCATTGATATCATAATTATTTACTAGTCAACTAAAAATATATCTGCTTGTAGCTAACCTCATTTTGGTATCTTTAGAAATATGGATTTTCCTAAAGCGAGAGTTCAGCCAGCTGTGCTGACACTGGTCTCCTTTGCTCTGCCTCACTCTGCTCTTTGCATGTTACCTTCTCTGCTGTTTTCTTCTACCAACATTTCCATTGTGAGGCCATTCAAGAGGAAACTTGTTTTCATACCAATCCACTCCTATCTTAACTTTGCTGTATGGCTGTTCAGTGAATGGGTCAAAATATCTGAGTCATCATTGGTCAACGCCAGAGCCTATCAGTACAGCTCTCCCGGTCATGTGCCACATCTCTCCTTTGATCTTCTTATCTTCCCTTTTTCTCCTTTATTTTCTGAACCTTACCTTTTTTAAAAAAAAGGGTTGCAAATTAAGTCATATAATTAAAATCTTGACACAAGATTCAATGGATCTGAAGTGTGGAGTTCAGGTCAGACCAAGGTAAGAGCATTGAACACAGTCTTACTTTGGGGACTCAGCGTCTTCCTGCAATTGTCCAACTCCACACTTTACAGACACTGATTATAGTCTTTCTTTTCTATTTGTTGTCTCACCATATATCCCTGAAAGGGCTCTGCTCTCTTTATATGCAGTATATGCAACCCTAAATTGGTTCATTGTTTTTGGGGATAAGCAAAAATAATATTAATGCACTCAGAAAATTAGTGAGTGTTCATAGTCTGGAGAAAAAAAAGCTCAGATCACATAATTGATACTCAACCTTATTCAAAAAAGAATTTCACTGTGTTGGAAGAATGCCATTAGGGTCCTTAACCGGTTCCTTAAAAAATAGGGTCCTTAACCGGTTATCATTATTGCATGATATGACTTCTAATAATAGACTGTACATTTCCGAATGAGCCAGGGCAAGTCAGATTACCATTATACTGGTAGTACATACATTACCATTATACTGGTAGTACATACATTACCATTATACTGTTAATACATACATTACCATTATACTGTTCAAGCATACATTACCATTATACTGTTCATGCATACATTACCATTATACTGTTCATGCATACATTACCATTATACTGTTCATGCATACATTACCATTATACTGTTCATGCATACATTATCATTATACTGTTTGTGCATGCATTACCATTATACTGTTAATGCATGCATTACCGTTATACTGTTAATGCATACATTACCGTTATACTGTTAATGCATACATTACCGTTATACTGTTAATGCATACATTACCGTTATACTGTTCATGCATACATTACCGTTATACTGTTCATGCATACATTACCGTTATACTGTTTGTGCATACATTACCATTACCATTATGCAGTTAATACATACATTACCATTATACTGTTCATGCATACATTACCATTATACTGTTCATGCATACATTACCATTATACTGTTTGTGTATACATTACCATTACCATTATACAGTTAATACATACATAACCATTATACTGTTAATACATACATTACCATTATACTGTTAATACATACATTACCATTATACTGTTAATACATACATTACCATTATACTGTTAATACATACATTACCATTATACTGTTCATGCATACATTACCATTATACTGTTCATGCATACATTACCATTACCATTATACTGTTCGTACATTACCATTATACTGTTTGTGCATACATTACCATTATACTGTTTTTGCATGCATTACCATTATAGTGTTCTTGCATACATTACCATTACCATTATACAGTTAATACATACATTACCATTATACTGTTCATGCATACATTACCATTATACTGTTTATACATACATTACCATTATACTGTTTGTGCATACATTACCATTATACTGTTCATGCATACATCACCATTACCATTATGCAGTTAATACATACATTACCATTATACTATTCATGCATACATTACCATTATACTGTTCATGCATACATTACCATTACCATTATACTGTTCATGCATACATTACCATTACCATTATACTATTCGTGCATACATTACCATTATACTGTTTGTGGATACATTACCATTATACTGTTCGTGGATACATTACCATTAGCATTATACAGTTAATACATACATTACCATTATACTTTTCATGCATACATTACCATTATACTGTTCATGCATACATTACCATTACCATTATACAGTTAATACATACATTACCATTATACTATTCATGCATACATTACCAGTATACTGTTCATGCATACATTATCATTATACTGTTCATGCATACATTACCATTATACTGTTTGTGCATACATTACCATTATACTGTTCATGCATACATTACCATTACCATTATACAGTTAATACATACATTACCATTATACTTTTCATGCATACATTACCAGTATACAGGTAATACATACATTACCATTCATGCATACATTACCATTATACAGTTAATGCATACATTACCATTATGCTGTTCATGCATACATTACCATTATACTGTTCATGCATACATTACCATTATACAGTTAATACATACATTACCATTATACTATTCGTACATACATTACCATTATACTGTTCGTGCATACATTACCATTATACTGTTCATGTACTCTTTCTACTCTTTGTAGTTTCAAAGGCATATCAAGAAGTCAGAGGGACAGAAGACACAAAAAGTGGAATTACAAATCTCCATTTACGGAGTAAAGATCTTAGATCCCAAGACAAAAGTAAGTCAACTAAACATGGCATGGATTTTAAATAAATGCTCCAACGTTCTTTTTTTGTATGCGTATTAATGGAAGCATTCACGTGAAGTGTTATCAAGAAGGTGTTGTCTCAAACGGAAGTGTTTCTGTTTTATTTTCAGGGTGTCCAGTACAACTGCCAGTTGCATAGGATATCCTTCTGTGCAGATGACAAGACTGATAAAAGGATATTCACCTTCATCTGCAAAGACTCCGAATCAAACAAACACCTCTGCTACGTGTTTGACAGTGAAAAATGCGTAAGAAATGCACACTTTGAGAGTAAAAAAAAATACACACCGAGAGTTTTGAGTTCATGTTCCACACCATCAGTTGTTGATCCAGCTATATGTGTCATCAACCCCTAGTAAATAATACAGGAACTGACCTTCTAAAATTAAGAATTTGTTCTGGTTACCCATGACCATTTTATAAAGAGTTTTGTAAAAAAGTCACGGAGGATGCTGTTGTCTTCCAGGCAGAGGAGGTAACACTCACTATTGGCCAGGCGTTTGACTTGGCCTACAAGAAGTTCCTCGAGTCTGGTGGGAAAGATGTGGAGACACGGAAACAGATAGGAACCTTACAGAAAAGAGTAAGATTCAACTGTTGGACAAGTGACTGCTCCTTTATATGGGATAGGGATTGAAGATATTGTACACCTCCATACTAATGATATTGATATTAACAGGCGATTCCCATATCAGGTGTAGGTAGCTCTAAAACAATTCTAAAACGAGCATGTTTATTTTTCACAGATTCAAGAACTGGAAACGGAAAATTCTGGGCTTAAGAAGCAGCTTTGGGAACTGGAAGAGCAATTGATGATTGCTCCTGTACCACCAGTAAGAACTGCATGGACAGCCCTTCCAGTCTCTAGACTTCCCTAAGTAACCCATATTACCCAGTGTAAGATGTCTGTCATGCTGTGTGTGAACTAACAAGCCACTTTCAGTCTTCCACTAAATTGTCTGCATGTGATCTTTTCACAGCAGCTGCACATAAACTCTACTAACGAGGCCTACATGCTCTCAAGACCCTCCTCGCTCTTCTGGTGTCACAATCTGACGTCCTTCTCGTGTCTCGAGATCTCCTCGGTCACACTCACCCCTATGAGCTCGCCCGAGTCCAACCTCTCGGCAGGCCTACTAACCCCTCCTCCGGCTAAGTCAGCTCTCCTCCCAAAGCCTGCCGACGGGTGCAGCATCCCCCGGCCTCGCGTACTGTACAACTAGCTTTGTCTTTCAGCCTTTCTTTCTTCAGTTCTAGTTCACTTTCTTCTAATTAACAACAGTTCATTTTGGCTGATATTTTTCGAACAGTAGGCAATTCAGATACATATAGAGAATGTTTAATAAGACTTAAGTCTCAATTAGTTGATTTCATCTGTCTTTATATTAGGACTACAGTCGGACTTGAAATGCATATTCATAACTCAGACTTCAGAATGTAGGTCCGAGTACTACTGCTCATTGGAATGAACCAATACCTTGTACACTCACAGGCTGGCAGCATCTCCTTGAAACCCCCGATGTCCACAGACGTTTTTGACATGGTTCCCTTCTCTGCTGTCACACCCCTGGTGCCAATTCCCGCAAGCAACGGCACACCCCCTCCCCCCACTACATCTCCTCCAGACATGAGTGAGAACTGCTCTGGTTACCTTACAGTTCAAGGATGACAGTGAGAGTTAGAATTGAACCACACACAGAGTAAGGCATAAACCATGGGTCGTGGTGATTAGCGAGAATTTATTTTAGGTTACACTTTATAATAACTGTCATGAATAATGTTTATATATACTTAATAAGGTTACACTTTATAATAACTGTCATGAATAATGTTTCTATATACTTAATAAATAAATGTTACCAATGTAAATTGATTTAAACTCTTACTACGTTGTGGCATCTCACATATTGTGTCTCTCTCTCTCTCTCTCTCTCACAGGTAAAGACCTTTTTGGAGCGGAACCCTTCGATCCGTTCACCTGTGGGCAAGCTGACTTCCCACCAGATATTCAGTCCAGGCTGGACGAGATGCAGGTCTGTGAATGATCTTAAGCCCTGTTTAATGGACTCGTAAGAGCGTAGCGGTTGAACCACCACATGATAAAGTGTAGTCGAGTAGACCTCCAGCCTAGTAAGGGGAGTGGGCCCCTACCCTCTCATTTCTGTTTTATATAATATTAACATATCAGAAATACCAGACATTTTTCCAACTTCAGTTGTTCATAATAGTTGCATTTTGGCTCATAAAGGTTTTGTTTTGTTTGTTTCCTGACTATGATGCTCAATATTGGTCATGGGATTAATTTTCTTTGTCTGACATTGTGAACATTAAGGCAAAATATATCTAGCAAGATGTTGAATCGTCGATCCATATTACTGCAGTTAGTCGGCTGAAAACATTGTCATGGAATAGCACTGTGTTCAAAATGCACTTTAGTCATCTTGTAATCCACATTCACTCTTATCTTTATGAGATATAGCTATTTTGTTACATCAGCCATTGGATTCTAGGGCTTGATTGGAATATTATATATTCTATATGTTAGCTATTTCAAAGCTATTGTTTTATGGAAACAATGTAAATGTAAATGATCAGTTGTCACTGATTGCAGATGCAAAACAATAATTTGTCACATCATGGACACCACACAACAATTGTTAGTTGTGGTTTTATAGATGCTTATAACAATGAATATTATACTGCTTCTTTTAAAGATGCGGGTTAGGCTTCTTGCTGCGCATGAATAGATACTTAGATTATAACTGTCATTATTATATTTGATTTAATTGTATTTAAAGTTGCAGCTCAGCTTGTCTGAAATTACAAATACAATGACAGTTTGAACTGCAGTGCTCACGTCTTTTACATAAGTGCCTATGATGGCAGAGTTGTCAGAGGAATTAAACTTTGGGAACATGCACAGCAAATTTGACATCAGAATTGTAACACTTTCTTAGAAATTATATGTGGCCCACCAAAATAGTGTTAAACTAACACTTTTCAAAGTGTTGACAAACTAAAAACCCAGAGTGTTGTGTTCCTAACACCATGGATGTTGCAAATTCAGACTTAAATTAACACTTTATTAAAGTTGATACTTTTAAGGCGTCCTCATGGTTCCCAGCCAAAACAGTTCAGTAGAGTTCATGCATATATTATGACAACGATTTGTGACGTTCGTTTTGGACTGGAGGCAAGCCGATGTTCAGAGCCGAAGTCTATACCACTTTGTCGGTGATTGGTCAACAGTAGGGATTCTTCTGCAAAGTCTTTGTTGTCATTCAAGGAGAGATGACTTGTTTTCATGCACATTTTTTAATCGAAAAATACTGCACCAAAAATCCTACTTAGATGTAGAATTGTACAACTAATATAAAAAAATGACAGATTTCTGAGTAATCTTTTTGAGGAAGTGTATACTGGCTATGGCGTCAGGAGTATATACTACATACTATTAGTTCATTTTAGCATACTGTATATGAACGGTATCATTTCAGTTGAGCGAACTAGAGCGTTGCCTGTCTACCGGAAGTTGATGCTGTTCTATGCAACCTCTTGCTAGCTTGTTAGCATGACAAATGACTAGCCAAGCATTTTACAATTTCGGGTGTGTTCGTAAATTCAATCTGGAGTGCCAGAGCGCACACTGGACGCTCTAGCCGAGGAGTAGGGTTGATCCGGGCATTCAACGGCAGTCAAGCACCCAAGCTAACTGGCTAATGTTGGCTAGCTACTTCCAGACACAAATGAGGGAATGCTGCACTCTGACAATTTTACTCACCCTAGCAGTGCTGGTTATTCAGAGCGTAGGTGACTGTAACTGTGCCGCTGGCAAGAATTGAATTACAATTTTTTCCCGACGTTTACTGACACCGGCCATATTCAACAGGTGTTGAGTAAATTCATCAATTATTCTGCGTGAGTGGGATCTGAAATCGGAGTAGATAGCCAGAATGTACAATGTCCATTGAAACGCACAATGACTATACCACTTAGCTAAGAATTATGTAAATAATCAAGTCAACAAACATTGGGTAGTTAGATAGTTAATAGGAAAATATTCCAAATTAGCTCCATAACATTGACAGAAACATGGCAAACGTTGTTTATAATCAATCCTCATAGTGTTTTTCAAATATCTATTCGATAATATATCCACTGGGACAATTCGTTTTTCAGTAGGACCGATTGGAATAATGGCTACCTCTGTATTTTACGCGAGAATCACCCAGGTGACCACTTGCGCAATTGTAGCCGCTTACGGGTATTCTTCAACATAAATGTGTAAAACTACGTCACAATGCTGTAGACACCTTGGGGAATACGGAGAAAAAGTAATCTGGTCGATAGCCCATTCACTGCTCAATAGGGACGCATTGGAACGCAGTGCTTTCAAAACATGAGGCACTTCCGGATTGGATTTTTCTCAGGCTTTCGCCTGCAACGTCAGTTCTGTTATACTCACAGACAATATTTTTACAATTTTGGAAACTTTAGAGTGTTTTCTATCCTAAGCTGTCAATTATATGCATATTCTAGCATGTTGTCCTGACCAAATATTTTTCCAAAAACGAAAATACTGCCCCCTAGTCACAATGTTTTAAGGCACATGAAAGTTCACATGTTCCAAAAGCATTTCTCCCCCCCCCCCCCTCTCATGTGATGTTTCCTGAAACGAGTCACAGCAACTTCATTATGCTCAAAGGGATATTCATTGGTTTTTAGTTATTTTTTACCCTTCTACTAATAGGTGCATTTCTTTGCGAGGCATTGAAAAACCTCCCTGGTCTTGGTGGTTGAATCTGTGTTTGAAATTCACTGCTCGACTGAGGGACCTGACAGATAATTGTATGTATTGGAGTGCAGAGATGAGGTTGTCATAAACAAATCTGGTTAAACACTATTATTGCACACAGAGTGAGTCCATACAACTTATCTGACTTGTTAAGCACATTTGTACTCCTGAACTTATTTAGGCTTGCTAGAACAATGGGGTTGAATACTTACTGACCCAAGACATTTCAGTTTTTCATTTGTAATTCATTTGTAAAAAAAAAAATATATATATATAATTCCCTTTTGACATTATGGCGTATTGTCTGTAAACCATTGACAAAACATCTCTATTTAATACATTTTAAATTCAGGCTGTAACGCAACAAAATTTGGAAAAAATCAAGGGATGTGAATACTTTCTGAAGGCCCTGTATACAATACATTTCATAAGGCCTTTTAGTTATGGCCTAATTATCCTCAATATTGTGGTGTGACAATATTGTCTCATGAAGCGCATCATACCTGAAAATCACAATACAGTAGTTTGTGAAGTGGTTAATAATACAGCCAGAGGGAGAATATCCAATATTTGTTTATATTTTATCAACTACAACCTGCATTCAGAATGACTGCTATGGTGAAAGATAAACAAGACTACCACAACCATCATAGTAACGAATGCAATAAGTCCAACCCCCTACAAATTAGTTGTAAGTTATTTATCTTTGTATAGTATAAGATCAATTAATCAATGTGCATGCAGAAACATTGTTATTAAAACAAATAATTCTAAAAAACATCTACCTGCAAAAATGCATTCTGGGAAGAATGATAATGAGGGCCCACCCTGTCATTTTCACTCAGAGAGTTAATGGAAATTAAATCAACACAGTCAAGTAACGACAACACATTTATTCACCAATCCCGCTGGTGTTAACCCCACTAGAATCAACACTCGGACATAACATCTCAGTGTTAAGGTAAAAAGAGAGTTAACACATGCAAATTTGCTGTCGCATTCAGCTGCAAATTGCTATCTACAAACATTTACATAATCCCTCTCTCTCTGTCCGTACATGATTAAGGGCTCAATTCAATGCGCAGCGCGGAAGATCTACTTTGTAGTGCTGTTAAAATGTAAAGGTAACTTCCTATTGAACCAACATAATCAGTGTTTACCGTGAATACAGTCTCCATGAACGTGGAAGCCTTGCCTTTTAAATATCAATCACACTATAATGCTGATCTTCTGCGCTTCTGATTGAATGAAGCCCTAAAAATTAAAAAATAAATAATAATAAATAAGTTTTTAATATTTATTTAACTAGGAAAGTCAGTTAATAACAAATTATTATTTACAAAGACAGCCAAGGAACTGCCTTGTTCAGGGGCAGAACTACAGAACTTTTACCTCGTCAGCTTGGGGATTCGATCTTGTAACCTTTCGGTTACTGGCTCAACTCTCTAACCACAAGGCTACCTGCTGGTTACTGGCCCAATGCTCTAACCACTAGGCTACCTGCTGGTTACTGGCCCAACGCTCTAACCACTAGGCTACCTGCTGGTTACTGGCCCAACGCTCTAACCACTAGGCTACCTGCTGGTTACTGGCCCAACGCTCTAACCACTAGGCTACCCGCTGGTTACTGCCCCAACGCTCTAACCACAAGGCTACCCGCTGGTTACTGGCCCAACGCTCTAACCACAAGGCTACCCGCTGGTTACTGGCCCAACGCCCTAACCACAAGGCTACCTGCTGGTTACTGGCCCAACTCTCTAACCACTAGGCTACCCGCATGCTGCAGTAGTTCCTGTAGGAGGCATTAAGATGCCACTCAGTGCAATGTATTTTCTTTCCTCTCCTGCCTTTAATTCTGTCTTAACTATCTGTTTCCATCTCTCTTTTCCCCCTTTTGCTGCAGCGTCAGAGATGGTTTGTACCGTTACACTACATTGACCCATCTTGTAGTTGTCGTGACAGTGTCATCGTGAATGGACTTGCATGTATTCAGTTTGACTCTGTTGTAACTAGTCTACATACAGTCCATCAGTAAAACCAAGCATTTTGAAATGTCATTGAGCTGAAGTTACATTTTCTAGTAAACAATGTGATTTTGAGAAAAGTAAAGCTTCCATAACCAACAAGGTTAATAAATATATTTTTTTCTGTCAGTCTCTTTGATTTGATCATTCACTGCAACAATCAATTGAATAAATAACTAAGGCTGTCAAAGGATAGAAAAATGTAATCGCAGGATATGTTGTGATTAATTGCAAATTCAGAATTTACTCAAACTGAGCTGTTTATACAAACCCCATTACAGGAATATTGACGTCTTAATTTTGTCGAAGCTGGTAAATTGATAAAGCACACTTTCTTTAACCTCAATGTCAACTAGTTTTGACCTCACATCATTGTTTTTAGCTGTATAGATGTATTTTGGATGTTTTCAGTGAATTTTAAACGCTTTCAGACAAAATAAATAGGGTTATTACCCAAAATGTACGTTAGTTGACTGATTACCTCTGATAGCCCTATGAAAAACACATCTGATCTAATGTTGTGTGTACCTGGCTGTCAACAGTATTATCTTTGTTTTGTAACTGAAAATGTGTTATTGCTCGTCAAGCCACTTCATCATATTTGTATTACTTGTTGTTTCTGGAAAAGTCTATCGTCACATGGTGTCAGATGTATTAAAAGTCCTGTAGTTATTATTTGTTACATCCATAGGTCCGACACAGATGCTGATGTGGTTTATGGTGTAGACTGTACATGAGGGTTTTACACTTCTTTGAAGGGATTTGGGTCAAAGCTTCCTCAGATCTTGTTATTTCTCTGAGAAGTGCTTAGGCAATCTAGATTTCATATCCCCTAACCATTACTTTGTGGACTTGGATGCCTGCTATTTTGGACCAAGCAATAATAAGAACTTGGGGCCAGTATGAATATATTTTACGGTGTTTTGGTTACAGCTCACCAAGGCTGTGTCTACACTTAGCACTTACATGCGATTTCTGCTATCAGAATACAAAGATCGCATTGAAAAGACTGGATGCATTGTGTGCTGATTTCTCCTCAGTCCTGATGCAAACAGGCTATCAAAAGAGCATACAGTGGGCGAGATCATCAGCACTCTGCCCACAAGTATCAAATTAAATCAAATCACATGCGCCGAATACAACAATGTAGACATTAACCAACAGTGCAGTTCACCAAGTATCCAGAAAATCTGTGTTTTGGGACCGAAAGGTACCATTTGTCATTAAACATTAGAGGAAATACGTTCCTCGGAACGTGTTTGCTGGCTTCATAAATCCTATATTAGCATATTTTGAAAAATAGTTATGTTCACCTGTTTGCAAACTCTTTAGCTTTGCTAGCTAGCTTGATGACTAGTTAGAGGTTAGCTACAGTAGTTGGCTACTGCCATCAAGTTGTTGTCGTGCTATTATCAGATTTAGCCTGTTCTACCGTTTGCAGAATGCATACTGGCATTTGAATATACAGCGGGACGACGGAATCCGGACACAATGTGGACACCGTAGACAATGTGGACACCGTAGACACATTTAATATGTAGCTGTAGTAGACGCATTACGTGTTTGGAACTGTCAAGTCTAGACACAGCTCAAAACTCAGCAATGTCTCTCAAAGGTTGCAGACATAGAGGAACTGTAGTATTGATTATACCGACCACCTCCCTTTGACATCTTTCTTCCTATAGAGCAGATTCAGATGGGATTCATGTATTTTTCTAACAGCCATTCTCCCCCTTGTTTTACAGGAGGGGTTCAAAATGGGACTAACCCTAGAGGCCACTGTCTTTTCTCTTGAGCCACTAGGCGGTCGCTGCTGATGCAAAGAAGACATGTTTGTGTTACATACTGTAAACTCATTTGTATTAAAAAAGTGCCAGAATTGGGTCTACAGTCAAGATGTCAATGTTCTTCTAGTCCTTGAGGTTTATATGTATTTGCATATGAATTTGGTTTTAGAATATTCAAAAGGTAATATTCAAATCTGATAAAGAAAACACTATTTTTCTAAGAACTGATATGGGAAGGAGTATTTTTGAGACCCCTTGCTTTTAAAGGCAACGAAGGATGTAAATAGTATGTCCAATGGTAAACTCTGTGGCAGAGTTTTCATATACATCTTATGTTGTAGAATCTGCTCTATTGAATATACACCACTTAGATCAACGCTGTTATTTGTCTGTCAGACTTAATGACTTGCTCACCATCAACTCACAAGACATGGAAATGTAGTTGGTCTTGTATTACCACTCATGTACCTAACTCTCAGCTTGTCCTTAATTTGACCATTTGAAAATTTCCTCTGTTATTTTTACTCATTTTATTTTTAGTGTAATTATTTCTATTTTGACCTGACATTTTAACTGATTTAGTTGTGTTGTCTCATTAAACATTTTAACAGGTGCATTTTACATATCGGTATGTATTGCCAGGGATTTACTTTCTTATGATATATGTCAGTGTTCTCTTGCACCAGAAAGCACTTTTGAAAACCTCTGTCAGTGCTTGTTCTTTTTACTTTGCTGTTACAGTTATTAAAGAAAACATTACTGCATCAGTTATCAACACTCAAAAATTCTTGAAATGTGTGAAATACACTACAATTAAAAAAGTTATGCATTTGAAATGTAAAATTCTGGGGGATCAATTATTTTTGCTAACACTTTACATATAGTAATTTTTAAGTGCAGTTACAAAAGTGCTATGTAACAAAGAGATATTACAATGTTGCTAGTGTAATTACAGCATTACTGCACAGGTATAAGAAAACAGCAACTTAATGTAAATAGTTTTCATGTGGGATATTCTCAAGATGTACCTGCGGATATTCAACCATGGATCTCCACTGATGGTTAGGTTTTGATGGACTTATTCGCTAAGTCTGTTGCTTGGTGACATCATAATAACAGTAAGTAATACAAAATTAAAATAAAACGTTTTATTGTCACATACACCAGACAGATGCAGTTAATTGTGTTGTTTTACAGGTCAGCCATAATTAGGGTTAAGTGCCTTGCTCAAGGACACATCAACAGATTTTCATGTCGTCGGTTCAGGTATTCAAAGCAGCAACCTTTCGGTAACTGGCCCAAAGCTCAAACTACCTGTTTGAGTCACTTGTTTACAAACTCATGAACCCTCCTGAGTTTTGATGACAACTTCATTGATCCATTAGGACATTCTTTCTCTCTTGGCGTCCCACTCAGTCACACAGATGCAACTGCAGCTAGTCAGTCTAATTACTGATGTAGAAGGCAATTCAGTCAGTTCTATGCAAGCTTGAAGCTGCTGTACCCTAACAATTACCAAGAGCTTGGGACGAGGAGAGTCGATTAAGAATGACAGAAGAAGGATACCGTGCCTTGCAAAAGTATTCACCTCCCTTGGCGTTTTTCCTATTTTGTTGCATTACAACCTGTAACTTAAATTGATTTTTATTTGGATTTCATGTAATGGACATACTTAAAATAGTCCAAATTGGTGAAGTCAAATTTAAAAAATGACTTGATTCAAAAATTATACAAAAAAGAAACGGAAAAGTGGTGCATTCATATGTATTCACCCCCTTTGCTATGGAGCCACTAAATAAGATCTGGTGCAACCAATTACAGTGCCTTGCGAAAGTATTCGGCCCCCTTGAACTTTGCGACCTTTTGCCACATTTCAGGCTTCAAACATAAAGATATAAAACTATTTTTTTGTGAAGAATCAACAACAAGTGGGACACAATCATGAAGTGGAACGACATTTATTGGATATTTCAAACTTTTTTAACAAATCCAAAACTGAAAAAATGGGCGTGCAAAATTATTCAGCCCCCTTAAGTTAATACTTTGTAGCGCCACCTTTTACTACGATTACAGCTGTAAGTCGCTTGGGGTATGTCTATCAGTTTTGCACGTCGAGAGACTGACATTTTTTCCCATTCCTCCTTGCAAAACAGCTCGAGCTCAGTGAGGTTGGATGGAGAGCATTTGTGAACAGCAGTTTTCAGTTCTTTCCACAGATTCTCGATTGGATTCAGGTCTGGACTTTGACTTGGCCATTCTAACACCTGGATATGTTTATTTTTGAACCATTCCATTGTAGATTTTGCTTTATGTTTTGGATCATTGTCTTGTTGGAAGACAAATCTCTGTCCCAGTCTCAGGTCTTTTGCAGACTCCATCAGGGTTTCTTCCAGAATGGTCCTGTATTTGGCTCCATCCATCTTCCCATCAATTTTAACCATCTTCCCTGTCCCTGCTGAAGAAAAGCAGGCCCAAACCATGATGCTGCCACCACCATACTTGACAGTGGGTATGGTGTGTTCAGGGTGATGAGCTGTGTTGCTTTTACGCCAAACATAACGTTTTGCATTGTTGCCAAAAAGTTCAATTTTGGTTTCATCTGACCAGAGCACATTCTTCCACATGTTTGGTGTGGCTTGTGGCAAACTTTAAACAACACTTTTTATGGATATCTTTAAGAAATGGCTTTCTTCTTGCCACTCTTCCATAAAGGCCAGATTTGTGCAATATACGACTGATTGTTGTCCTATGGACAGAGTCTCCCACCTCAGCTGTAGATCTCTGCAGTTCATCCAGAGTGATCATGGGCCTCTTGGCTGCATCTCTGATCAGTCTTCTCCTTGTATGAGCTGAAAGTTTAGAGGGACGGCCAGGTCTTGGTGGATTTGCAGTGGTCTGATACTCCTTCCATTTCAATATTATCGCTTGCACAGTGCTCCTTGGGATGTTTAAAGCTTGAGAAATCTTTTTGTATCCAAATCCGGCTTTAAACTTCTTCACAACAGTATCTCGGACCTGCCTGGTGTGTTCCTTGTTCTTCATTATGCTCTCTGCGCTTTTAACGGACCTCTGAGACTATCACAGTGCAGGTGCATTTATACGGAGACTTGATTACACACAGGTGGATTGTATTTATCATCATTAGTCATTTAGGTCAACATTGGATCATTCAGAGATCCTCACTGAACTTCTGGAGGGAGTTTGCTGCACTGAAAGTAAAGGGGCTGAATAATTTTGCACGCCCAATTTTTCAGTTTTTGATTTGTTAAAAAAGTTTGAAATATCCAATAAATGTCGTTCCACTTCATGATTGTGTCCCACTTGTTGTTGATTCTTCACAAAAAAATACAGTTTTATATCTTTATGTTTGAAGCCTGAAATGTGGCAAAAGGTTAAAGTTCAAGGGGGCCGAATACTTTCGCAAGGCACTGTACCTTCAGAAGTCACATAATTGGTCAAATAAAGTCCTCTTGTGTGCAATCTAAGTGTCACATGATCTGTCACATGATCTCAGTATATATACACCAGTTCTGAAAGGCCCCAGAGTCTGCAACATCACAAAGCAAGGAGCACTATGAAGACCAAGGAGCTCTCCAAACAGGTAAGGGACAACATTGTGGAGAAGTACAGATCAGGGATGGTTTATAAAGACATCCCATGGAGCACCATTAAATCCATTGTAAAAAAATTGAAAGAATATGGCACCTCAACAAACCTGCCAAGAGAGTGCCGCCCACCAAATCTCACAGACCAGGCAAAGAGGGCATTAATCCGAGAGGCAACAAAGAGACCAAAGATAGCCCTGAAGGAGCTGCAAAGCTCCACAGCGGAAATTGGAGTATCTGTCCATAGGACCACTTTAAGCCGTACACTCCAGGGCGCTGGGCTTTACGGAAGAGTGGTCAGAAAAAAATAAGCAATCATGTTTGGTTTTTGCCAAAAGGCATGTGGGAGACCCCCCAATCATATGAAAGAAGGTACTCTGGTCAGATGAGACTAAAATTGAGCTTTTTGGCCATCAAGGCAAATGCTGTGTCTGGTGCAAATCCAACACCTCTCATCACCCAGAGAATACCATCCCCACGGTGAAGCATGGTGGTGGCAGCATTATGCTTTGGGGACAGGGAAACTGGTCAGAATTGAAGGAATGATGCATGGCGCTAAATAGAGGGAAATTCCTTAGGGAAACCCATTTCAGTTTTCCAGAGATTTGAGACTAGGACGGAGGTTCACCTTCCAGCAGGACAATGACCCTAAGCATACTGCTAAAGCAAAACTTGAGTGGTTTAATGGGAAACATTTAAATGTCTAGGAATGGCCTAGTCAAAGCCCAGACCTCAATGCAATTGAGAATCTGTGATGTGACTTAAAGATTGCTGTACACCAGCAGAACCCATCCAACATGAAGGAGCTGGAGCAGTTTTGCCTTGAAGAACGGGCAAAAATCCCAGTGGCTCGATGTGCCCAGCTTATAGAGACTTGCATCTGTAATTTCTGCAAAAGGTGGCTCTACAAAGTATTGACTTTGAGGGGGTGAATAGTTATGCACACTCAAGTTTTCCTTTGTTTTGTCTTATTTCTTGTTTGTTTCACAATAAAGAAATGTTTTGCATCTTCAGTGGTAGACATGTTGTGTAAATCAAATGATACAAATCCCCCCAAAATCCATTTTAATTCCAGGTTGTATGGCAACAAAATAGAAAAAATGCACAAGAGGATGAATACTTATGCAGGGCACTGTAGTTTCATTTTTGGATCCCTTCCATTGGTCATAACCCTTTGAGATGATCCCTTCTGTGTGCCTACTGAACAAGGGGAATGAAATGGACTGTTCTAGTTGTAAACATAAAAGATGACCAGCTTCCATCTACATTCAATACAGAAGTCTTACTAATAAACAAAGAAACGTTGAAATGAAAACAGAACAAAATCTTTTCAATATTTATTTCAGTGGATGAAACTGACTTGGTTCCGGGATTGAATATCCTATTGATCTGCCTCTGAGATGGTCATATGCAATCAGACCAATCTGCCACCAGAATATTTACAGTTTTGAAATACTTAATAAATACTATCATTATGGGAAGTGTCCTCAAACAAAGGAATTAGAAAGTTGATTTAAGAAAAGCTTAACTAAAGAGAGACATAAATCAACATCACAATGGACATAATACATGTATAATTACAAAGCTAAATATATGTTCAATTCACATGTAATATGTCTTACCTACGCCAATATTTCCTGTAAATATTTATATATTTATCTGTGGAAACAAATTACTTAGTAAATGCAGAAAGGCTCAGCTTTTCCCTAAAACGGAGAACCTTAGCTAATTAATATGACAAAAAAAGAACTTTGGGGATAGACAAGCGTTTTGTTTAATTTGTTGCATAGCAAAAAATACATGAAGCAAATAGGCTTCGTCTCAAAAAGTTTCTATAAAACTAAGAGAATGTGACTTAAATGGCTACCGACATGCAGAAAAAACAACACACTTGTAGTGTTAAAAGGATCATATATTAAAAATATAACACATTCATAGTGTTAAAATGATCACGATTTAAAAGATAATATGTAAAAAATGATCAGGAATTACAAACATAGCACACTCAAAGTGTTCAAATGACCAGGGCTCATTGACAATTAAAGCAATTATTTAAAAAGACAATCACCACACACTGTGTACGAGACATTGATTCCACCTCTCCATCTTTATTGGTCTCTAACCCTCCCTTGTACTGTATATGGGAGAGGAACACTTACAGACAGCACCAAACCTGTGAACAGGGTTACACATAATCATGGCATCCCAGTTTGTGGAGACGAGGTAGCTAACACTGAGGAATCGACAGGTAGCTAACACTGAGAAATCCACTGGTATCTAACACTGAGGAATCAACAGTCTGGTTGGATCTTTAATTTGGATTCAATGGAGTCAGTTCAGAGCTAGGATAACTTGGATACAGAAATCAGTTATTTCAAACTGTTTTTCAGTTCTGGAAAAAAAGAACAATGGAATTTCCTCAATAGAACCATAAACATTAATTTTACATTTCAAACTGATGTTGTATAAACATAAATGAAAGAAATGATGTAAAACATTAAGAGCTTAGGAGATCTTAGTGGTGGAATAAACCATTGTAATTACATTATTTAATGAACTGGGTGGTTTGAGCCCTGAATGCTGATTGCTATCAGATCGTATACCACGGGTATAACAAAGCATTTCTTTTTACTGCTCTAATAAGTTTGGACCCCAGTTTATAATAGCAATAAGGCACCTTGGGGCGTACTGCCAAGAACAGCCCTTAGCCGTGGTATATAGGCCATATACCACACCCCCTCGTGCCTTATTGCTTAAGTAGAATGGTGTTCTCATCTTACAAACAGCAGTTATTGACTATATTTTTTTTAAGTATTCATATTTATCAAGGACATACGGCAGCTTTTCATCTTTTATGCATAACATCAAATAGAGTATCAATGGATTGGATCTTTGTACCTTTATAGATGAAATATCATTTCTGAAAAATAATTTCTAATTGGCTTGAAGGGCATTCTAGAGCAAGCATTATTTCTCTATAATGCACGGTATATCAGCACGGTTGAACTCAATGACTTTAGTTCATTCTTACATGTTCTTACATGTTCTATGTTTGAGCTGGTTTTGAAAGCAAAAGTCTAATAAAACTATTGGCATTGTTGAATTCGATTTTCATAATAACAAGCTAGTTGATTAGCTAAACTAGCAAGTCTATTTTTTTGGTTACCAAGGCAACTACTGTAGCTGTCTAGCTACTTCAGTGGATGTTGAACACATTTCTACCTGCAAATGAACACATTTCAAGAGGTAAATGTGTTTAAATTGTAGCCTTGGTATAATAGGGATAATCAATTCTGAGCTATATGCAACTCAGAGGAAGGCTAGTTCCACTCTGCTAGACCATCATGGAACACACCTTCCACGTTGTTCATTATTTACCAGAGAACCCATAGCCCCTCGTTGATTATCCCTTACATAATGTATTTGTCAAATTCAAGCAAAGTTTCTAAATGTTGCTTACTTGATCTTTGTTTCCCCCAAACATTCATCTAACATACACAGGGCGAAAACATATCAACTACGATGGGGAATGGTTGGAAAGGCACAATAAATATCTTGCCACGAGGCGAGAATTGTCCGCAGTACTTGTATGTACAAGGCTGATCGCGTCAGCTGATAGTTCAAGAGTCTCAGGATTGTCTTCAATGTGTCCCTGTTGTTGTTGTTGTTGTAATTTAAAGGAAGCAAACAGGGCCAATATCGATACCAAACTCCTGATCTGAACCACCAATGTCCACAGGGGCCATATCCATGATGGGAAGTCTGGCTGTTTTCTGTGTCCTGTACTCAAACACGGTCTTGCCCCAGTTACCATTGGATTGCTGTAAAGAGAAAGAAATGGGAAAGGTTCAGTAAGTCAATAGACCACAAACCTCTGAGGTGCCTAATTGCTATTATATAAACTGGCTACCAATGTAGTTAGAGCAGCAAAAATAAACATTATGTCATAGCCGTGGTATATGGTGTGATATACCACGGCTGTCAGCCAATCAGCATTCAGGGCTTTACCCACCCAGTTTATATATATATATATATGTATATAGTGTATAATATAATAACATTACTCACTCCACAACTGTCCTCGACCACGGTGTATCTGAAGCGGCTGTTTCCCTCTGCTTTGAGCTCCAGGTCATTGGACCCCTTGAGGATGACAGCTTTCTTCAGGTTCCCAGTCGACTCGTCCTTGTAGCCCACGGTGTTCTTGCAGTGGTAGGTAATGGTCTGAGAAGCCTCTTTGGAAAGCAGGCGGATGAACGTCATCTGAACAGTGACAGAGTTGGCCGGCTGGTCTTTGTTACCATAGGTGAACTGTGAATGCACAAAAAGAGAAAACAAAAACAAGTTGGAAAATTGCCACCATTTGATGAACTCACATTTTAGATTAAACTACATTTAAATGTGTTATCAACAGTTATCGGTAATGTCGTTATTTATCTATGTACAGGTAACATTTACATAGCACATATTATCAGTGATGGTAAAATGTGTGTCTGTTGCTAGATTTATAAAATTACCAGCCGTGGTCAATCTTGCTTTACAAGTATTTTCCCTCAGCAATAACCCACTACCATATAAAATACTTGCATCCTATAATTACGGGTGGAATTGGGTAGGAATGCATAGGAACAGAATTCCCTCAGACTTCTGAAATGTAAAATTTTAGGGGGAACATTTTGAATGCCCAGTGATCCAGCAGTTCCTGGAGTTGTTTTCCAACCTGAGTCGTAGAAAAATATGAGTATTACAGGGTAGAAACATTGTTCTTACTTGCTGTCCTCTATTGATGTCCACTCCAAACCACACAGGCTTATTCCTTGAGGTGCTCCACCACACTTTGCGAGGTATGCTGGCGGGATTGGCTGAGATGCAAGTCTCTCCCGTCTCCATATTACAATGTACTTTGATAGCATCCTCTGAGCTTCCTTGGTTTGGATCGACCCAGTATTCACCTGGAACAGAGAAAGAGAACATTGTCTCACAATTGTCACATTTAAAATAAATAGCAAATATTTACTCATGAATTAGATCCCATCTGCCAGACTATTGGCTACTTTTACATGGGAGATATTTGAAAAGTGAGTTAGAAAACGTGGCGACATCAGGGGTAGAAGTACTGCCAAAATAAGATTAATGTCTGAATAACTAATAACTACAAAAAACACCATAATGATGATTTTTGATGTGTAGTACATCCCACCTCATGGAAACAACAACTCACCGCTCTTCTTCAGTGGGTAGCACTGCTTCAAGTCCTCACAGGTCCTAGCCGGGTGCTTCCTGCTGCCGTCGGGGCTTTTCATGCTGTCGATCTGGCTGCTGAGGGCCTTCAGAGTGGCCTGGACACCTGGGTCCAGCTGTTGGGTGGCATTGCTGTTGGGCAAAGCCTCATCCTCATTGAACTCGGGAGGGGGAGGGGGGCCGTCATCGTAGTCTTGCATGGCGCCAAACAGGTCATCCATGGCAGCTGTGGGGGGGCCGGGAGGGCCGGGGAGACCAGTGGGGCCTGGCTCTCCAGGAGGTCCCTGGAAACCACAGAGTAATGGTAAGTAATAGTGTTTTACTTAAGTATGAACAAATGATGAGTCTTAACATTATGTGCCAAATTATCATAATGTTTTGTGTTGTCTTCCCGGAAAATGTTTATATCAGTGTACAGATCTGCTATCTTAATTTGATCACAAATTGTAATGTATTCAAGGTCTATTCAATGTTTAAAAGGGCTTCTAAAATGTGTGATTTCCACCTAAAAATGTCAGACATGAATTGCCCAACGCTGACAAAAATGTTCATCAATTATATAATGATTTTCCTGCCCGTGAGAAACTGGTCAAATTAAGATAGAGCATGATAGGTGAAATGACCCTCATATCAACATGCCTCAGGTCCGATTTCGCCGCTAATTCCACGTGTTCCAGGTGGTCCCATTGGTCCAGGCTGACCGATGTACCCTTCTTTTCCTGGGGGTCCAACTGGTCCAGAGGGTCCCTAGCATAACATACCATATTAAAGATACATTTTAATGAGTCACGAAATACAACATGGTTAACAATATGGAACATCATAGAACAGTGTCCTCCTGTATGGTACGTACTCTTTGTCCACTTGGTCCGACTATTCCTGATGCTCCCTGCTCTCCTGTTGTACCCTATAAAAATAAATACAAAATGTAATATCAGGACAGATAGTACTTTAATGGGTATACATTCTACTCAGTAACAGATACTGTATGTGTTGATTTGACGTACCGGTGGTCCGGGTAAACCTTGTAAACCGGTGAATCCCCTGTGTCCCTTCTGTCCTCTATCTCCGTGGTCTCCCAGGTCACCCTTATCACCTCTGGGCCCTTGTGGTCCCTGTTGTTTAGGAGGACAACCGTGCAGTCACAATTTTTATGGGAAAGCCAGTGAAAAAGCAAGAAAGCTAATTTCTGTTTGTGATTGTGTCGTCATACAAATAAGCAAATGAGTTCTGACATGAGTCTAGTAGTGTTAACCACCACATACTGGGTAATCATTTCTGTGAATGCTCGCAGCAAATCAAATGACTTGGATTTCTATTAGGATATCAAATACATGTTTAAGATAAATTGGTGGTATAGTCATTCAAGTCAAATGAAATTATAACCTTAGATGTTTTGATTATGTATCTGTTGATGATGGTCTTACCGTTAACCCTCTCTTTCCTGTTGAACCGGGGGGCCCATTTGGTCCTCTGGAACCCTGTGTTTGAATAAGACCACAGCATGACTTAGTCAGATACTGTATATTAGTAACTGGGTTCAAATGCCTTCTGTTTCATTTTTCTGTATTTAAAATGATTGTTTGGATACCTTTATTTACTATTTAGTGTATATTGATTTTTATAAATGTTTTTATTATATTTTTTTGTATTATTATTATTTATTTATTAGTATTCAAAAAACATTCACTCTTTATGCGACGCAAACTGCCGAGGACACCGCAAGAAGAATTATCACTGAATTATCCCAGTGAATTATTATAATGTTTGTTTGGGTCAATTAATCCCATAAGGGATGGGACGCCAACTGGCAATTTGACACAAAATGTCATTCATTTCATTCAGTAACATGTACACATGTACACATTACCATGACCCTTTCCTTTCCCCATCTTATCTCACCGTGGGATGCTCATGTATTGGCAGGGAAAGTCCAGCGTTAATGAAAAGGGCATATTACATACAGCGTCTCCTCTCTTTCCAGAACCACCGGTGGCACCAACTGGACCCGGAGTTCCGGGTTGTCCCGGGGTCCCGATCAGTCCCTCTGGACCATGGTCCCCTCTCTCTCCCTGTGAGGGTCATCAGAACCAGAACCATTTCATTGCCACGTCTAAAAAGGTTGAAAATGATTTGTCTTGCTGTTACAGCACAGTTGGTCAAGCACAATAAACAATGGGAGACGTTCTGGACACAGTATTGAAAATGAAAAGTGTTCAGCTCCTTCCTACCCTTTGACCAATGACTCCAGCTTTGCCTGGTGGTCCATCAGATCCAGCATGACCCTGGAGGAAAATAAATACTGTGATTAACTACTGTATTCTCCATACACTCCATACAAGAGAAGTTATGCTTCTTTAAAATGGGATAAACTTGTTTTCTAGAGAGCTCTGCTTTGCTTTTGCCCATTTAGCATCATTCACACCCTCTTAAGCCGTAGCCCCACCCATCTCTTAAAGAATTCACATGTAAAGGCATGAGTCAGCATTGCATTGTCCCCCAGGAAGTAGTTTCTCTATTCTCCCCCTCCATTATTTCAGCCAATAATGGAGACTGCCTTTCTCCCTACATACTGTAGCTCAGTGTTTTCTCCTTGGCTAAACTAGGCTCATAATTTATCATTTTTATTATTATTTACTGCTCCAATTAAGTTTGTAATTAAGGCACATGAAAGTTCATATGTTCAAAAAATGTAATACAAAATATATATTTAAAAAAAATGTATGGCCCTACTGTAAAGTAGGAAATAGGGTCAAATGCCTATGATCCTGAATCCGGACACAAATGGTGACTTGTGAAGTAAAGAGTTTTGTTCGGGCAAAAAAGGGTCAACTTACATCGGGACCAGGATCGCCACGGGGTCCGTTGGCACCAGGAGAACCGACCGGGCCAGGGGGACCTTTGTCTCCCCCAGGTCCTGCAGTCCCCTGTTTCCCTGGAGGACCCTACAAACACCACAGGGGCATTGGAACCATGAGGGGCACTGTAACATGCAATGTAGAAGCAGTTCATATTGTGGTCACACGTGTGATCCAAATCAATACACACCGCTGGTCCTGGAAGTCCCAGCATTCCACGCTCTCCCCTCTGACCAGGAAGACCCACAATGCCTCTCTGTCCTGTTGTTCCGGCGGGACCTGGAGGCCCATCAGGACCCTGCGGGAACAAACCCAGGTGGAGTTTATATTGACTGGATATTGTGCTGTACCAGGGTTGGGGTCAGTCCAATTCAACACGACTCAAACTTGTAATTCAGTTTGTGAATTGGATGTTTCCTGATATTTTGGTTGATAATTATTTTTCTTATTCCAATGCAAATCCTGACTGAATGGAGTGGATAAATTGTATTATACAGCAATGTGTTAATTAAGAATTAAGGCACGAGGGGGTGTGGTATATGGCCAATATTCCACGGCTAAGGGCTGTTCGTAGGCATGACGCAACGTGGAGACAGCCCTTAGCCGAGGTATATAGTCCATATACTACAAACCTCCAAAGGTGCCTTATTGCTATAATAAACTGGTTACCAATGTAATTAGAGCTATAGAAAATACATATTTTGTCATACCCGTGGTAGTTATACCACGGCTGTCAGCCAATCAGCATTCAGGGCTCGAACCACCCAGTTTACAATGTCCAATCAATTCCTGAGGTTTACATTTTTCTTTCTAGCCTTGTATGAATACACCTAATTGAACTTATCAATGGGTTAGTGATGTGCATCACCTGAGATTTTCCCAGGAACCGATTGAGAAACATTGCTATTCATTGATAGTTTACCGTGGGTCCGTCCTCCCCAGAGTCTCCCTTGTCTCCTGGGCCTCCGGCTGGTCCTGGGGGGCCTCTTTCTCCTTGTCTTCCAGGGGATCCATTCTCTCCACGAAGGCCAGGAGGACCCTCCTTCCCAGGGGGACCAAGGGGTCCGGCCTCTCCAATGGGACCCTGTCACAAACATAATTTGTTGTAATTTTGTTGTTATTTTTGTTTATCTCTCTGAGAATAATGTGAAGTGCATTCACAATAGTTGGTAAGTGGTTATCATTAAAGTATTACATTCCAGTGGCATATTGATATGATAGCCGATGGCTACTTCCGAATTGGTACATTTAATCAATCTAACCAAAAGTGGTTTGGTGATTTACTTACAGTTGAGCCTGGTGGTCCAACCCTGCCTGCAGATCCAGGGAAACCAGTGGGGCCCTACGAGTGAAAAGATGAGAAGATCCACATGATTACTGTTCATTACATGTTTATATACTCTCTGAACTCTGTGTGTCAATACCTGCACACTATCATGTCAAAGTCCCCAGAGACTGATCAAAATATAAAACATTAACTTACAGGTGCACCCTGGGTTCCTCTGCCACCCTTCAGTCCAGCCACACCAACAATACCCTACGGAGAGATGAAGATTGCTGTATGAGATTGTTTCTCCTGATCTGTTGTCTATGTGAGACAATGTAGCACAAGAGAATGTGACTTTTTTTTTATTTTAATTTTACCTTTATTTAACCAGGCAAGTCAGTTAAGAACACATTCTTATTTTCAATGATGACCTGGGAACAGTGGGTTAACTGCCTGTTCAGGGGCAGAATGACAGATTTGTACCTTGTCAGCTCGGGTGTTTGAACTCGCAACCTTCCGGTTACTAGTCCAACGCTCTAACCACTAGGCTACGCTGCCGCCCCACATGTTTACTCACAGGAGGTCCGTGGGATCCAGATAAGCCTTGAGGCCCTGGAGAACCAGCGTCACCCTTCTGACCTGGCTCTCCGGGCTCCCCCTTGACTCCTGGTTGACCATCAGGACCCTGTATAAGAATAATAAGAAAATAAGCATAAGAGCTGGAAACATCCCGAAGGCCCTACTTTTTTTATGAGACAACACAAAAGGAGGTGTAATAATATGCTATATACAAGGGGTGGTTCAAATCCTGGAGTCCACCTGTGGTGAATTCAATTGATTGGACATGATTTGGAAAGGCACACCTGTCTATATAAGGTCCCACAGTTGACAGTGCATGTCAGAGCAAAAACCAAGCGATGAGGTTGAAGGAATTGTCCATAGAGCTCTGAGACAGGATTGTGTTGAGGCACAGATCTGGGGAAGGGTACGAAAAAATGTCTGCAGCATTGAAGAATCCCAAGAACTCAGTGGCCTCATCATTTCTTAAATAGAAGAAGTTTGGAACCACCAAGACTCATCCTAAAGCTGACAGCCTGCCCAAACTGAGCAATCGGGGAAGAAGGGCCTTGGTCAGGGAGGTACCCAAGAACCCAATGGTCAACCCCGAAGGAAAGCCTTCTCTTCAGCACTCCACCAATCAGGCCTTTTTTTACGTATTGTACTAGGCAAGTCAGTTAAGAACAAATTCTTATTTTCAATAACAGCCTCGGAACATTGGGTTAACTGCCTTGTTCAGAGGCAGAATGACAGATTTTTACCTTGTCAGCTCAGGGATTAATTCTTGCAACCTTTTGGTTACAAGTCCAACGCTCTAACCACTAGGTTAACACTCGCCTTTATGGTAGGGTGGCCAGACAGAAGCCACTCCTCCGGAAAAGGCACATGACAGTTTGCCAAAAGGCACCTAAAGGACTCTCAGACCACAAGAAACAAGATTATCTGGTCTGATGAAACCCCTGATTGAAGTCTTTGGCATGAATGCAAGCATCGTCTCGAGGTAATCTGGCACAATCCCTAAGGTGAAGCATGGTGGTGGCAGCGGCAGGGACTGGGAGACATTTCAGGACTGAGGGAAAGATGAACTGAGCAATGTTCACAGAGATCCTTGATGAAAACCCGATCCAGACCACTCATGACCTCCAACTGGGGCGAGGGTTCACTTTCCAACAGGACAACGACCATAAGCACACAGCCAAGACAACGCAGGAGTGGCTTTGGGACAAGTCTCTGAATGTCTTTGTGTGGCCCAGCCAGAGCTCAGACTTGAACCTGATCGAACATCTCTGAAGAGACCTGAAAATAGCTGTGCAGCGACGCTCCCCATCCAACCTGACAGAGCTTGAGCGGATCCTCAGAGAAGAATGGGAGAAACTCCCAAAATGCCGGTGTGCCAAGCTTGTAGCGTCATACCCAAGAAGACTCGAGGCTGTAATTGCTGCCAAAGGTGCTTCAACAAAGGACTGAGTAAAGGGTCTGAATACTTATGTAAATGTGATATTTCAGTTTTCAAAAATGTCTAAATACCAGTTTTGTCTTTGTTGTTATAGGGTATTGTGTGTAGATTGATGATGGAAAATAACACTAAGGCTGTAATGAAAGAAAATGTGGAAAAAGTCAAAGGGTCTGAATACTTTACGGCTACGCTGTATGATATACCGTATGACATGAATTATTATAATTGCGTTATTTACATCTGTAAATAAAAAGCACTCTATAAATGTAACGTATTATTAGTTGTAGTAGTAGTGGTATTAATATTAGTATTAGTACGATGCTAAGACAATCAATTTAATGTCATCTCAGAGGCATCATAGGTTACAGTAATTAAGAATGACTTACGGGTGGCCCACCAAACCCAACAGGACCAATAGGACCTGGTTCACCACGGTTTCCCTGGTGGAACAGAATAGAAACAGATCATAATGCCATAACTGCTGATATGATCATTTCCAGGTAAATGTGTCACTGTATGGTTTTATACTGAATGTCAGGTTGTCCACTCACAGGCATCGCTCTTGATCCATGAGGTCCAGGGGGGCCTTTAGGTCCAGCTTCTCCCTGCAATTACAACAAGTTCCAGTTGTTCTAGTGTCACAACAAAATATTAGCTAACTAAAAGATTCTAGCTTTTGGCAAAATGTGTATTTACCTTTTCACCGCTGGGTCCATGGGGTCCGGGTGGGCCGAGAGGACCAGGAAGACCCTGTGGTGAGAAAAGGTCTTGTTAAAGGAAATACATTCATCCATTTTGTGACTTTGTACAATTAAATGAGCAGACATATTTCTCTGACAGAACATGCAGCTACGTGTTTCCGAGCTGACTCCTACTGTAATACTCCACTGGAGAATAACTCATCCCTTATAAGGAGGTGTCTTTGTTGTTGTTGTTTTACAACCCCACAGTACAGATAAGCATGGCTCGCCAACTGTTTGAATAAGCTTGGTAAGCACCTGGGGCTACTGTAGCACCTTTTAAATAAGAACATCTGGTATCTGTCTTCACATTATCAAAGCACAAAACTATTTGTCTTAGGTCAAAATAAGAAATAACACAATGTCTCTTTGTGTTGTATTATTAAAGCGAAAGATAAAATGCATGTGTAAATTTGACTTACTCTTGCGCCATCGTTTCCAGGTGTACCTTCTGATCCCTTCTCTCCACTTGTTCCCTACAATAATAATGGAGAATGTCACATGTCAGAATCAGATGGATAATACTATTCTCATGTTATCATAATGATTTACTTGTTTGCTTTGCCCCCCCTTTAACTACCAACATCTACTGTACTCTTCCAAGGGTCCACACAAATCACAGTCATACACATTCAGTAGACAGAAACAAGGATACACTGTCTCCCTAGACAGGATATTATAAGATAAGAAGATGAATACACCGTCTCCCTAGACAGGATACTGTAAGATAAGGAGATAATCAAGAAGTGTGTGAATACTTACTCTGTCACCTTTAGGCCCAGGAGGACCAGAGATCCCTCTCTCACCAGGCATCCCCTGAAGACCAGGAGGTCCTAGGTCACCAAGTCCACCGTGAGGTCCAGGACTACCCTTTGGGGAAAAAAGCAATGGGATCAGTCTCATATTTGCGGCTTCAAAGATCCAATTCACATAATCCTCCGTTGAGGTTCCACATTACATCTCTATGAACGCCGCAGCCCGTCTGGTGTTCAACCTTCCCAAGTTCTCTCACGTCACCCCGCTCCTCCGCTCTCTCCACTGGCTTCCAGTTGAAGCTCGCATCCGCTACAAGACCATGGTGCTTGCCTACGGAGCTGTGAGGGGAACGGCACCGCAGTACCTCCAGGCTCTGATCAGGCCCTACACCCAAGCAAGGGCACTGCGTTCATCCACCTCTGGCCTGCTCGCCTCCCTACCATTGAGGAAGTACAGTTCCCGCTCAGCCCAGTCAAAACTGTTCGCTGCTCTGGCCCCCCAATGGTGGAACAAACTCCCTCACGACGCCAGGACAGCGGAGTCAATCACCACCTTCCGGAGACACCTGAAACCCCACCTCTTCAAGGAATACCTAGGATAGGATAAGTAATCCTTCTCACCCCCCCCCCCTTAATGATTTAGATGCACTATTGTAAAGTGGCTGTTCCACTGGATGTCAGAAGGTGAATTCACCAATTTGTAAGTCGCTCTGGATAAGAGCGTCTGCTAAATGACTTAAATGTAAATGTAAATGTCTATGCATGGACAACAAATACCTTTGGTCCATCGGGTCCTGGTGCTCCGGGGATTCCTTTGGGTCCAGCTAAACCGTGAGGTCCGAGTTCTCCTCTCTCTCCTGGGATTCCACGTTCTCCCTGTTTAAACACAGAACAGGTGTTAGTCACACAACATACAATGTATATGTGTGTCTGGTGCAATACTACATGGTATATACAAGTATGTTCAATATATTCCAATATATATTTATATTAGTAAGATGGTAAACGTACCCTTGGTCCAATTTGACCCACAGCACCTCCTTCTCCGGGGATACCCTAAACAAGACAAATAAAGTCAATCTATAACGTCATGATATCATACAATGAGGATTGCATCCCATAAAACAGAGTATCTATTTGTCTTATTAGAGATATACTTCAGCTAACTCAGACTGTGCAAGCGCTCAGTTGCTAGAGCGTGGAGCTTGCAATGTCGGGATTGTGGTTTCGATTCCCCCTGGGGTCAACTATGCATAGAATGTATGCATGCATCACTGTAAATCGCTTTGGATTTTAAAAAAAGAGTCTGGTAAATGCCATATACTGTATATGATATTATATTATTCATCAAACTCACCAGATCACCTGGTTTTCCTGACTCTCCAGGGGGGCCTGGGGGTCCAGGTAATCCCTGAAACACAACAGCATATACACTTCAGATGACAACAATAGTGCGCAGTTGGTTCAATCCCATATAAGTGACAAGCTTTGCTGACACTTTCAGTAATCAGCCAATGCTATCTTGTTCACCGTTCTTAATGCCATTGGTAAAAATTTATGATAACTCACCTGGAAGCCGTTCACACCGGGAGGTCCCTGTTCTCCTCTGTCACCAGCCACACCCTTCAGACAAACAGTTTACAGAACATTTTCACTCAATCGTTCATCAAGATGAGTATATTGTGATACAGCATACTTTGAAATGAGATTGGTCATGTCTATACCACAATGCTACTAGATATGAGTCATGATAATCAGAGACAAACAGGTGACTTACCAGAGGTCCAGCGGGACCTGCAGGGCCAACCTCCCCATCTTTCCCAGGAGGACCCTAGAAAGGAAGTCCTCATTAGTGATCGTCCTCATAAACACAATTGTTTCTGGAGACACGTACAAAGACAGAAGTAATTTAGTGCTCATTGACAAAGACACTCACTCTTTGTCCTGCCACTCCTGGAGATCCTTGTTCACCTGTCTTCCCTGGATCTCCCTTTGGGTTGAAAAGACAAGGGCTCATTTTATTTTTTTTATTTCACCTTTATTTAATGATTTGATTCAAGAGGTCATGAGGAGATAGGACAAGTTTGATAGCAAGACACGCTGAGAAGATTAGAACTTTTAAAGTTCCTTACGTTAAAGCCCTTTGGTCCAGGTGTTCCCATGGTTCCTGCAGGACCTCTGGTTCCAATAGATCCTGCTGGTCCTGGGCGGCCATCTTCTCCTGCTGGGCCCTTCAGACAGAGGACACAAGCACAACACTTACCTCTGGCTGTTCATTCAGTGTTACGACATCTGACGCCAATGGTCAAACCTCGAAAAGAGGTATTGTCCACTCACTGATCGTCGGAAAAATAGACCCTGTCGCTCTAAAGCTAGTTGGTATATCAATGAAATAATTGATTTAAGAACACTTGTTGGAGCTGTGGCAATCGCTGAGTGCTTCTTCTCTGCAGTTAAAAAAAAGTTGCATTAACTTGGATGTGTGTAAAGACTCTTTTTTTCCACCTATGGTCAACCTTACCAGTGGTCCTGGCTTGCCCTCCGCTCCCTGGACTCCTGGGGTACCAGTCAGACCCTATAAAACAACAGACAAGGTTATGAGCTTCAGAAACAAAGATCCGCAATATGTGGTACACCAAGACAGATTCCCATCAGCATCGTTTTTTTTTTTTAGATATAAATATGGGATATAAGTTAGCGAGGGAAACTTGGAAAGCTAGATGATGTCTTCACATTACCCTTGCGCCTGGGAGACCTGGTTCGCCAGTGCGCCCTGGATCGCCTCCTGAACCTTTAGGCCCAGATATGCCAGATGGTCCACGATCTCCTTGAGCACCCTTCAGGAGAAACAGTATAGTGAGTTAGGTTTGGGCTTGGGGCTCCAGTCCTTAGACTCCGGTCTAATGACCACATGGTTTAGCTGTAATAGATCTCTGATCTCTGTACCTTCGGTCCAGGTAATCCATCAGCACCGGGAAAACCTCGGTTACCAGGTGACCCCTGTAATACACATGCCCATCAATAGATGAAAGGAAGACACAGAATATACAGGTACCAAGATTACAATCTATGAAACAATATACATGTGTCTGCACAGGGTTGAGGACATATTAATGGTTAATGAACTGAGGTAAATGAGAATGGAGGGCTGAAAGTAATCCCGAGAAGTCTGATTTTATAGTCACTGTCCTAAATCCTTACAATCTAGAGGTGTTCAGTAGTAGAGAGGGCAACGGTAGACTCACCCTCTCACCAACAGGACCCAGTGGTCCTAATGAACCAGAGTCACCACGATTTCCTCTTTTTCCCTCCTCACCCTGGGGCCCAATCACTCCTTGGGAACCAGGGGGACCCTAGGAATCAAAACAAAATGTATTCAAAATGTGTTTAACTTTATCTCAATAAACTTGACATTCAACCATCTTAATACAGTCTGTACCAGGTATGACAGTGTCTCTCTTTCATCCAATGTGGAATAATGTACATTTAGACAACCAAGTATTGTAATATATTACAATCACTGTATTTAAAGTCATCTGTGAAAGGTCACATTATTTGAGCTTACAGGTTCTCCTTTGGGTCCACCCTCTCCTTTGTACCCAGGAACACCAACATCTCCCTGAAACAAAGACGTGAGATGCATCAGTATATCACACGTCACATTTTATTATAGATAATACATCATAAAAATGAAAAACAAAATCCCCATCCCCTTGTCAAACAGTCAAAACAACTATTTTGCAGTAAAAGTACATTGCTTAGAAGGCGCTCTGGGCCATTTCCTCTGTGCTTTGGTAATGGCCAAAGTTACACAGAGCGATGTTTATGTCTAGAGCATGCATGTCATAACATTGATAGTGTATTTATACATGTATAAGGAACATTAATGTCTGGACCTCACAAGAGTAGAAAAAATAAACTTTTATCCAAAGTAAAAAGACACCACATTACCAGTTGACCTTTGATCCCAGGCTGTCCAGTGCTTCCCTGAGGTCCTGGTGGACCGTGGGGTCCGAGGTGACCCCCGGGACCCTGCACACCCATGGTACCCTACAAAACAACAGGAGCATCTCTAAATACACACCAATCTTGATCATATATATCTTTAAATACTCTAGGTATACTATGTGAAATTACAATTACAGTTGTTTAACTTCAAATTATTTTATTGGTAATTAGGAGTACTAGATTAATGATAATATACATACCACTGGACCCTTAGTACCTGGGCCACCGTCAGTTCCTGAAGGACCCTAGAAATAGCAAATTTGTCAAGTTAATACAATCTTAAGTGCATTACCAAAATCCATTGTGCATATAAGGATGTTAAAGGGCCAGTGCAGTCAAAAACGTGATTCCCTGTGTGTGTGTGTGTGTGTATATATATATACATACATATATATATTACCACACTATGAGGTTGGGATTATACTGTGAATGTGTGAAAATTATGACAATGCCCTTTTAGCGTAGCAGCTGTTTGAAAAGACCTCCGCAAATGTCAGCCTGTTTTGATGGGATGGAGTTTTGGTGTGGTGACATCACCAGGCGACAAATTAGAAAAGTGACCAATATGAAAGAGAGTTCCAAACCTCTCTGCCAATAACAGCTCGTTTTCAGTTTTCCCCTCCCTACTCAGACCACTCCGAGACATTCTTAGCAAAATTGAGAAAGTACTCATTGCTAAGAAGCTATTTTTGTATCTTTTTGACAATATTAAATTAAAACAATTAGAGTACAGTATTTAAATGTTACCCAGAAATGATTTGTTATTGAGATCAAGATGGCTACATTGAACCTTCAATAAATAGAGTAGGTGTTAGAAATAAGAGCCGTACTTGTAGGCCAATTGCCCCTGCCCTGCCTTGGTGTCCTGTCTCACCCCTCTGGCCCTGTTGCCCCTCGGGGCCCCGCACTCCTGTGGCACCCGGTTGGCCCTGGGGAAGAGAAACAGAAATCCTCAATGAGTCCATGTTTATCTACATAGCCCTGCATAAACTTATGAGCTAGCAATATCTGTTGCTAGGTTCCATATATAACATGATGTATACAACATTACATATACAAACTCTAAAGTCTCAATTGGTATCGTACAGATTTGAATATGGATTAAATACTTAATGTCAACTTGACAGTCCACTTGCCTTCATTCCTGGAATTCCTGGATATCCTGGGGGACCATTGATACCTAATGGACCCTGCAAGCATAAAACCAGAAAAGTTAATTTATTCATCGCTGAAAAGCTTTAATATTTTAGTAGCAACTCCAGTGTGTTGAGTAATATGCTAGTAGCAACTCCAGTGTGTTGAGTAATATGCTGGTAGTAACTCTAGTGTGTTGAGTAATTTGATAGTAGCAACTCTAGTGTGTTGAGTAATATGCTAGTAGCAACTCTAGTGTGTTGAGTAATATGCTAGTAGCAACTGCCGTGTGTTGAGTAATATTCTAGTCGCAACTCTAGTGTGTTGAGTAATATGCTAGTAGCAACTCTAGTGTGTTGAGTAATATGCTAGTAGCAACTCTAGTGTGTTGAGTAATATGCTAGTAGCAACTCCAGTGTGTTGAGTAATATGCTAGTAGCAACTCTAGTGTGTTGAGTAATATGCTAGTAGCAACTCTAGTGTGTTGAGTAATATGCTAGTAGCAACTCTAGTGTGTTGAGTAATTTGCTAGTAGCAACTCCAGTGTGTTGAGTAATATGCTCGTAGCAACTCTAGTGTGTTGAGTAATATGCTAGTAGCAACTCTAGTGTGTTGAGTAATATGCTCGTAGCAACTCTAGTGTGTTGAGTAATATGCTCGTAGCAACTCCAGTGTGTTGAGTAATATGCTAGTAGCAACTCTAGTGTGTTGAGTAATATGCTAGTAGCAACTCTAGTGTGTTGAGTAATTTGCTAGTAGCAACTCCAGTGTGTTGAGTAATATGCTCGTAGCAACTCTAGTGTGTTGAGTAATTTGCTAGTAGCAACTCCAGTGTGTTGAGTAATATGCTAGTAGCAACTCCAGTGTGTTGAGTAATATGCTAGTAGCAACTCTAGTGTGTTGAGTAATATGCTACTAGCAACTCTAGTGTGTTGAGTAATATGCTAGTAGCAACTCTAGTGTGTTGAGTAATATGCTAGTAGCAACTCCAGTGTGTTGAGTAATATGCTAGTAGCAACTCCAGTGTGTTGAGTAATATGCTAGTAGCAACTCCAGTGTGTTGAGTAATATGCTAGTAGCAACTCCAGTGTGTTAAGTAATATGCTAGTAGCAACTCCAGTGTGTTGAGTAATATGCTAGTAGCAACTCCAGTGTGTTGAGTAATATGCTAGTAGCAACTCCAGTGTGTTGAGTAATATGCTAGTAGCAACTCCAGTGTGTTGAGTAATATGCTAGTAGCAACTCCAGTGTGTTAAGTTATTCTATAAACTTCATAAACAGTTGATAATGAGATACGTCTACTTGTCTTACCATCGGACCTGGTTTGCCAATGTTCCCAGGAGGACCTTTCATACCCTACCGTAAAAAAACAACAACAGTTGATTGGATTCATATAGAAATACAATCGTCCATTCTTGTAAAGACATACATCGTAAATGTGTATTGTGTACGTTTAGGAAAGACTGTACATGGCCACAAAAATATATTTGAAATAATAATTGAGCACTCTCGGTGAATATAAGTTATGTGGAGGTATTAATACATCTGAGAATGCTATTATTGGCTGTGTGGAATAATGCACTTTATTAAAAGTGTTCTCATTCTTACCGGTATTCCATTTGCTCCTAAGCGGCCTCTCTCCCCAGGCATGCCTCTAGGGCCCTAAAAAGCCATAAGTCATGATTGCTTTTACAGTGGCAGAACAATAAACATATAAATGTAAGAAAAAAGTGACCATTCAAGTAAAAAATTTAATTGGCCGTGAGTTGACGCACTAGGACGAGGCCTTTCTACAGTCCTGCAAATAGGTCCAGCTGCTGCTCCTGAGCAACCATGAAGCAACACCATTAGGCTTCATGTCTTATTAATTAAATAGGCTTCTACGAAAAGGAAAAAATAATTTGAAACATTTGTTGTATTTGTTTTATTTTGATAATTTATTAATTAAACTATGCCTGTTAGTTATGCGTATTGCATTGTTCATTTTAGACAGCTGAAAGATATGAAAGCCAAAGGTAATCTATCAGTACAGCTTTTCTTCATGAACTGTATCCACATACTGGCTTCCTCTGCTTGTCTCTTTTCATTCTACTGCATTAGACTGTGAAGGATCTGTACTGGTCAAAGCCAACACCAGGTTAGATTTTGAAGGATCTGTACTGGTCAAAGCCAACACCAGGTTAGACTGTGAAGGATCTGTACTGGTCAAAGCCAACACCAGGTTAGATTTTGAAGGATCTGTACTAGTCAAAGCCAACACCGGGTTAGACTGTGAAGGATCTGTACTGGTCAAAGCCAACACTAGGTTAGACTGTGAAGGATCTGTACTGGTCAAAGCCAACACCAGGTTAGAATGTAAAGGATCTGTACTGGTCAAAGCCAAAACTGGGTTAGACTGGAAGGATCTGTACTGGTCAAAGCCAACACCAGGTTAGACTGTGAAGGATCTGGACTGGTCAAAGCCAACACCGGGTTAGACTGTGAAGGATCTGGACTGGTCAAAGCCAACACCAGGTTAGACTGTGAAGGATCTGTACTGGTCAAAGCCAACACCAGGTTAGACTGTGAGGGATCTGTACTGGTCAAAGCCAACACCAGGTTAGACTGTGAAGGATCTGGACTGGTCAAAGCCAACACCAGGTTAGACTGTGAAGGATCTGTACTGGTCAAAGCCAACACCAGGTTAGACTGTGAAGGATCTGGACTGGTCAAAGCCAACACCAGGTATGCATCCACCATTTTGCTTTCACCTATCTTATCTTTTTGATTGGTGCAGAAGTTGAGAAATCTTCTAATGATCAAATAGCAATTTGCTATCAACATAACAGTTGCACTATTTATGTCAGTGGTCTTTGCTTTAAATTGGTATCAACATTACAGTCACTCAATTTATCTTAGTGTTCTTTGCCATGATTTGCATTTTGTCAGAGACAGCACAAGTGGTTAGTACACAATACTGTATATTTAAAATATGTTCCACTTACCATAGGGCCTGGTGTGCCAATCGGACCAGTGGGGCCTAACGCACCCTAAGAGATCGATGACAGAAACATTGCATTCATTAATACATGCTTAACAAACACTCTACAGCACGTGCCCAAACTCATTACACGGAGGGATGAGATTCTACAGTTCTTCGCTCCACCCTTGTACTTGATTGATGCATTAAGACACAGACACACACCCACACGTATGGATTTAGAGTTGTAGATATGTGGTAGTAGAGTAGCGACCTGAGGGAACATACTTCATTTGTTGTGAAGGTCTTCATTTAAAGAAGAAAACAGTAAACCTGCAGACACTCAGCCCTTCTGTGAAATGAGTTTGACACCCTGATCTACAGGAATGCATAGTTATACATATCATATATTATATATTATCTATTTGAAACTGATGTATCATGACGAGAAATAACGATGGGGTCTACATGAATCATGAAACCAGTTAGTTATAACATAATATCTATATGAATATCACTGTCAGTTATAAGACCAGTTAGTTATAACATAATATCTATATGAATATCACTGTCAGTTATAAGACCAGTTAGTTATAACATAATATCTATATGAATATCACTGTCAGTTATAAGACCATGTTAGTGAATATAAGTTATAAAACCAGTTAGTTATAACATAATATCTATATGAATATCACTGTCAGTTATAAGACCAGTTAGTTATAACATAATATCTATATGAAATCACCAGTTATAACATAATGGGTTAGTTAAAACATAATATCTATATGAATATCACTGTCAGTTATAAAACCAGTTAGTTATAACATAATATCTATATGAATATCACTGTCAGTTATAAACCAGTTAGTTATAACATAATATCTATATGAATATCACTGTCAGTTATAAAACCAGTTAGTTATAACATAATATCTATATGAATATCAATGTCACCAGTTAGTTATAACATAATATCTATATGAATATCACAGTATAAAACCAGTTAGTTATAACATAATATCTATATGAATATCACTGTCAGTTATAAAACCAGTTAGTTATAACATAATATCTATATGAATATCACTTCAGTTATAAGACCAGTTAGTTATAACATAATATCTATATGAATATCACTGTCAGTTATAAGACCAGTTAGTTATAACATAATATCTATATGAATATCACTGTCAGTTATAAGACCAGTTAGTTATAACATAATATCTATATGAATATCACTGTCAGTTATAAAACCAGTTAGTTATAACATAATATCTATATGAATATCACTGTCAGTTATAAAACCAGTTAGTTATAACATAATATCTATATGAATATCACTGTCAGTTATAAGACCAGTTAGTTATAACATAATATCTATATGAATATCACTGTCAGTTATAAAACCAGTTAGTTATAACATAATATCTATATGAATATCACTGTCAGTTATAAGACCAGTTAGTTATAACATAATATCTATATGAATATCACTGTCAGTTATAACATAATATCTATATGAATATCACTGTCAGTTATAAAACCAGTTAGTTATAACATAATATCTATATGAATATCACTGTCAGTTATAAGACCAGTTAGTTATAACATAATATCTATATGAATATCACTGTCAGTTATAAGACCAGTTAGTTATAACATAATATCTATATGAATATCACTGTTATCAGAATATCACTTAGTTATAAGACCAGTTAGTTATAACATAATATCTATATGAATATCACTGTCAGTTATAAGACCAGTTAGTTATAACATAATATCTATATGAATATCACTGTCAGTTATAAGTTAGTTATAAAAACCAGTTAGTTATAACATAATATCTATATGAATATCACTGTCAGTTATAAAACCAGTTAGTTATAACATAATATCTATATGAATATCACTGTCAGTTATAAAACCAGTTAGTTATAATATCACTGTCAGTTATAAACCAGTTATAACATAATATCTATATGAATATCACTGTCAGTTATAAAACCAGTTAGTTATAACATAATATCTATATGAATATCACTGTCAGTTATAAAACCAGTTAGTTATAACATAATATCTATATGAATATCACTGTCAGTTATAAAACCAGTTAGTTATAACATAATATCTATATGAATATCACTGTCAGTTATAAAACCAGTTAGTTATAACATAATATCTATATGAATATCACTGTCAGTTATAAAACCAGTTAGTTATAACATAATATCTATATGAATATCACTGTCAGATATAAAACCAGTTAGTTATAACATAATATCTATATGAATATCACTGTCAGTTATAAGACCAGTTAGTTATAACATAATATGTATATTGTCAGTTATCAGTTAGTTATAACATAATATCTATATGAATATCACTGTCAGTTATCAGTTAGTTATAACATAATATCTATATGACACTGTCAGTTATCCAGTTAGTTATAACATAATATCTATATGAATATCACTGTCCGACTCCTCTTAAACCCATTGGACCTGAGTGACCCTGAAAGATGGAATGTGTATTTCTCCATTAATAATAACAATAATAATAATAATAATACATTTCATTTGTATAGTGCTTTTAATTACAGCGTTAGCTCAAAGCTCTAAATAGGCAAAAATCTATATATATTGACTGGGGTTATACTTACTCTATGGCCTTTCAATCCCGGAGGCCCAGGTGTCCCTGGAAATCCTCTCGCTCCCTGAAATACATTACATGGTAATTGAGTACAGCATTGCAGTCATTTTAGTAATAATTTCAAGCATAAGACTTCTATTGATATATAACTTACTGCTGATCCAGGGAATCCCATCTCTCCTGAATTTCCAGGTTTCCCTGCTTCTCCCTAGGATGACATCACAAGAGATGAGTAGCATTTACTAAGTATAAAGGGTGACATTTCTTACACATCATGGGGGAGTAAGGTTAGCATGCCTTCAATCTAGTATGTTCATGTCTTTTGAGATTGTTTCTGTTGGGAAGGTTATTGTGACACAGAGCATCTGGAATGCAGTCCATGGAATGCAGTCCATCTTTGAATGCAGTCCATGGAATGCAGTCCATCTTTGAATGCAGTCCATGGAATGCAGTCCATCTTTGAATGCAGTCCATGGAAATGCAGTCCATCTTTGAATGCAGTCCATGGAAATGCAGTCCATCTTTGAATGCAGTCCATGGAAATGCAGTCCATCTTTGAATGCAGTCCATAGAAATGCAATCCATCTTTGAATGCAGTCGATGGAATGGCGTCAGTACTTCTGGTGAACAGAGATGAGAGTTTACTCACGTCTTCACCCGGCTTTCCTGGTGGCCCTTCAGGTCCCCTTTGTCCAGATTGACCCTACAACAGAAGATTATGATAAGACATTATAATGCATTATAACGGCATCATAATATATTATATCTGTCAGCTTACTGTCAAGTGTTACCAGGAGATTAAATGGTCAACATAAACAATTGCACATCTTGTATAGTCTGTCACTTTTGTGTTGTTTGTTTTCAAGAAGATGGATGTGACTACTGTGGTGCCAACATGACTCAAGGTGCTATTCTTTATAGACACATAGTTGAGAATGGTCGCAATAAACAAGGAACACCGGACCAGAAACATAACATATGACAAGGAGAAGGTTGTCATACCATGTGACCTGGATCACCAACTTCCCCATGGGGTCCTTGCGGTCCAGAATGGCCCTGAGAGAGAGAGAGAGCGAAAGAAAGAGGGAGAGAGAGAGAGAACAAAGAGAGTGAACGGCTTGCTCCAAATATAATTGTTTGAAATTATTTTTTTCAGTCGTTGTTTTTAACTTACAGGGTTTCCATTTGGCCCAGGAGGTCCTCTTGCTCCTGCCTCTCCCTAAAACACAGGTTGCATAATTGTACACAGAATCATAAACGTTATGAGCCCACTTACATCCATAGTTCAACAAATTCAAAACATACACCAACATCACCACAAAAGCTAAATTATCCAAGCCATAGTAAGTAAATATGGCACAAGAAACTTGTGTGACCCAAGATGGTTCCACTGCACCCCTCTTACCCTAGTTCCTGGCATCATGGCCATTTGGCCGGCTGATTTCTCATCCCCAAATCCTCCAGCCATCTGAGCCCCCAGTCCCTGGGGAAACCGAACAGTGATTTACAGTATTGGATATTCAACCTGAAACTGTCACGCCTTGGTCATTGTATTTTGTGTTTTCGTTATATATTTGGTTAGGCCAGGGTGTGACATGGGTTTATGTATTGTATTTTCGTATTGGGGTTTGTAGTATTTGGGATTGCGGCTGAGTAGGGGTGTTGTGTGGGTTTGGCTGCCTGAGGCGGTTCTCAATCAGAGTCAGGTGATTCTCGTTGTCTCTGATTGGGAACCGTATTTAGGTAGCCTGGTTTTCACTTTGTATTTCGTGGGTGATTGTTCCTGTCTCTGTATTAGTGTTTCACCAGACAGGCTGTATACGTTTTTCCCGTTCCGTTTGTTGTTTTTGTTTTTTCATGTTTCGTCGTTTGTTCTGTTAATAAACATGAGTAACCAACACGCTGCATTTCGGTCCGACTCTCTTTCGACAAACGAAGAACGTCGTTACAGAAACTCAGAGGACATCTCCTCTCCTGTCCTGTGTGTTATGAAATCTTCAGGGATCCTGTGGTTCTGTGTTGCAGCCACAGCGCCTGAAAAACCTGCCTTGAGGAATACTGGAAACATATGGAAGACCAGGAGTGTCCAGTCCTGCAGGAGGATCTCCTCAATGCCTTTCCCAGCAGTGAACCTTACCCTGAAGAGGCTGTGTGAGGGCTTCCTACAGAAGAGGAGCTCCAGAGATGCAGCTGGTTTCCAGAGGCTCTGCAGTCGACACAAAGAGAAACTCAAGCTCTTCTGTCCGGAGGATCAACAGACTGTCTGTTTAGTGTGTCGGGTTTCAAGAACACACACAGGACACAAGTTCTGTCCCATATTTGAAATTGTTCAGGATCACAAAGAAAGAGTAAAGGTTGAACTGGAGCTCTTGAAGGAGAAGCTGGGTATTTTTACTGAAGCCAAACTAACCTGTTATCAAACAGCAAGGTACATTAAGACGATTTTACACAAATGCAGATCAGGATAGAGTTTGATGATCTTCGGAAAATTCTGCTAAATGAAGAGGAAGGAGGCCAGGATATGTACTTTAAGGGAGGAAGAGAAGGAGAAGATTTGGATGGTAAATGAGAAGACTGAAGAGATTACCAAAGTTATCTCGAGTCTTTCAGATCAGAGCCGTAGAGGAGTGTCTAAAGGGTGACTATATCCCCTTCCAGGAGAGATACAAGGACATTCTATACAAGGCCAGATCCCAGTCCACAGTCCCAGTCCAACTGCACTCAGGAGCACTAATAAATGTGGGCAAACACCTGTAGACCTCCACAAGTCTGGTTCATCCTTGGGAGCAATTTCCAAATGCCCGAAGGTACCACATTCATCTGTACAAACAATAGTACGCAAGTATAAACAGCATGGGACCATGCAGCCGTCATACCGCTCAGGAAGGAGATGCAGTAAAATGAGTCCTATATCATCATGACCTGAAAGGCTGCTCAGCAAGGAAGAAGCCACTGCTCTAAAACTGCCATAAAAAAATCCAGACTATGGTTTGTAACTGCACATAGGAACAAAGATCGTACTTTTTGGAGAAATGTCCTCTGGTCTCATGAAACAAAATAGAACAGTTTGGCCATAATGACCATCGTTATGTTTGGAGGAAAATGGGGGAGGATTGCAAGCCGAAGAACACCATCCCAACCGTGAAGCACGGGGGTGGCAGCATCATGTTGTGGGGGTGCTTTTCTGCAGGAGGGACTGGTGTACTTCACAAAATAGATGGCTTCATGGGGAAGGAAAATGATGTGGATATATTGAGGCAACATCTCAAGACATCAGTCAGGGAAGAATACACTTTATGATGGTAACGCTGAACAATAACGTTGCCTTTATAAAGGGTTTATACTTATTGACAGTCAATTAAACATTATATGTTATACACTTGAGATGATACATGCTTATGAGGGGTGGGTATTGTGGTACATACTCCTGGTGGACCCTGGTTTCCTGCAGGCCCTGGTTCTCCTGGGTTTCCAGGCACACCAGGCTCTCCGTCGTATCCTGCTTGTCCACGCAGCCCCTTTAGATAGATAATGTCATGTTAATATAAGCAGGATGAAGCAACTCATAAGAGGTAAATACTGTGTCATTCATTAAGTGCAAAATCGTAAACTTGTTACTGTGTAAACCTCTCCCCCCCCCCCCCCTCTCAACTCTTGTATTGATATCAGTGACCCCTGAGATCTCCATTTATGTTTAGTAGCATAATGTGTAGACAGTCATATTGTCTTGTGTTCTAAAGCAGGTTTTCTAGTTGATACGCAATAACAGTGGAGGATGAGAGTCGACACAATGAGAAACAAAAAATAAATCATGAGAGGTACACAGAGGACATATTATGTCATAAATCATAAAGAGTAATGATGTTCTGCTAAATGTATGTCCTCAATTGGATCAGCATTCCAATGAGAGGGACATGTTCATTCATCATTTAGGTTTTTGTTGTGAACTGAATTTAAATGAAATACATACATTTGCGGAATAGGTCTTTTGGGAGTGTGCATTCCAATGATAATGTAATGTCATTGAAATTGAAAATAAATGGTGTGTTGATTGTTTGTTTGTTTTTATCCCAGTGTTTTTCACCAAAGAGAAAAATATCCACACAGTGCACAATATATCATTGTTTGTCTAGTCTTTAACAGGTCATGTACTGTTGATTATCTTTGAAGATACTGTATTCTACTTGAGCATAACAATGAAAGCCATTTTTTTTTAAATCAATATAATTATTTTATGTCCATAATCACATACATTAGTTGCTTCTCTGAAATACCCTAATTCAATAGAGACTGAGTAGTATGTAAATTGTCATGTCTCAGCTTGGTTTTCCATTAAGGCTGTGTTATACCTGCCATTATATAATGACTAAATATTCCTTTAGCATATTTTCCAAATCAAGCTACATGACATTGGGTTTTTATAAGACAAGCTCTGTGTGGACTGCACAGTTGGGGCCACATGGATCACTTCTGGGGGGGTGTCACAGAAAAGGGTTGGGTGATCATACTATTTAGGTCCAGAAAAAGGAATGATTAAGGATTTTGCGATTTGGCAAAGATCCAACTTGTATTGAAACTCCCTATTTGTAGTTGTTGTCAACGTGTCAATGTTAAATAAGTATACAGTACAGAACTCCAGCATAGCAACAACGTGATATATTTGCTCTACATGCATCCTAGAGGTGTGTGTGTTTTCACAAGTCATGTTTGGAACGTACAGGTCTTCCTTTCTGGCCTCTGTCCCCTCTGAAGCCTGGAGATCCGGGAGGCCCCTGTTGTCGAACACAAAGAACGGATGGGAAAAGACACACTAATGTCCCTTCATTAATCACATGATGGCACCATTACTGATATGGAGGAAAGTCATTATTGATGCTCTGTCAAGTACAGGTAGGTCACTGTGTTGTAGGTAACTGTGCTCTTCTGCCATCGAGAGTTGACTGAAAGAGTCTTACAAAATCCACACCACAAGTGAGAAACAACTGGTAAAAAACGTAAACCTTAAAGCTGTATTTTGGTGAATCTCGACAAAGCACTATATCACAAACTCAGTGTATAATAGATTCTGAAAACAAAGTGATCTATAAGCTTACCATAGGCCCAGGACGACCTCTGACCCCAGTCACCTGTGGTACATCTCCAGGTTCTCCTTTCTGACCCTACAAACCAAGAGCAAGATTGCAGATGTTGCTTCACCGTTAAAATCAAGTTAGTAACAAGATATTTTAAAGATGTTTAATAATCACAAGGAGATCCTAGAGCTTACCCTGTAGACTCTGCCACCATCTGAAAATGACAGAACAGACATAAACAAATAATTATCTTACAAAAGCCTGTAGTCTACAGTGTCATGAGTGTCATCAGTGTCACCAGTGTCATGAGTGTCACCAGTGTCACCAGTGTCATGAGTGTCATAAGTGTCACCAGTGTCATGAGTGTCATCAGTGTCACCAGTGTCATGAGTGTCACCAGTGTCATCAGTGTCATGAGTGTCATGAGTGTCATCAGTGTCACCAGTGTCATGAGTGTCATGAGTGTCACCAGTGTCATGAGTGTCACCAGTGTCATGAGTGTCATCAGTGTCATCAGTGTCATGAGTGTCACCAGTGTCACCAGTGTCATGAGTGTCACCAGTGTCATGAGTGTCACCAGTGTCATCAGTGTCATGAGTGTCATGAGTGTCACCAGTGTCATCAGTGTCATGAGTGTCACCAGTGTCATCAGTGTCATGAGTGTCACCAGTGTCATGAGTGTCACCAGTGTCATGAGTGTCACCAGTGTCATCAGTGTCATGAGTGTCATGAGTGTCACCAGTGTCATGAGTGTCACCAGTGTCATGAGTGTCATGAGTGTCACCAGTGTCATGAGTGTCACCAGTGTCATGAGTGTCATCAGTGTCACCAGTGTCATGAGTGTCACCAGTGTCATCAGTGTCATGAGTGTCACCAGTGTCACCAGTGTCATGAGTGTCACCAGTGTCATGAGTGTCACCAGTGTCATGAGTGTCACCAGTGTCATCAGTGTCATGAGTGTCATGAGTGTCACCAGTGTCATAAGTGTCACCAGTGTCATGAGTGTCATGAGTGTCACCAGTGTCATGAGTGTCACCAGTGTCATGAGTGTCATGAGTGTCACCAGTGTCATGAGTGTCACCAGTGTCACTAGTGTCATGAGTATCACCAGTGTCATGAGTGTCACCAGTGTCACTAGTGTCATGAGTGTCATCAGTGTCATCAGTGTCATGAGTGTCATGAGTGTCACCAGTGTCATGAGTGTCATGAGTGTCATGAGTGTCACCAGTGTCACCAGTGTCATGAGTGTCATGAGTGTCATGAGTGTGATCAGTGTCATCTGTGTATTAGTGTAGTAGTAGTTACACATTCAAACACAGTTCATACTGGGTTCTCTCATAACAAATGTGTGTCTTTGTCATGACTTGGGGTCACTACAGATTTCCGGTCACGCTTTCCGACTGCTCACCGGGTCTGCCGTTGCCACTGGTGTCTGTGCTGCCCTCGCTCTGGCAGATGGGACAGCACTCGCCCTCGGGGATGATCACTTTCTCACAGTTGGAGAGCTCATCGCACTGGATCTCGTCGCACAGGACGGCGCCGTTGTCGCAGACGCAGATCCGACATGGCTCCGGTTTCCAAATGTCTCGGTTGGTGTACACCTGGCCATCAACCGTGCAGCCCAAGTCATCTCCTGTGGAGGGTGGAACAGACAGGAAAGGTTAGACAGAAAAGGTCAGACAGGGAAAGATCATACAGGGAAAGGTCAGACAGGGAAAGGTCAGACAGGGAAAGGTCAGACAGGAAAGGCCAGACAGAAAAGGTCAGACAGGAAAGGTCAGAAAGGGAATAGACAGACAGAAAAGGTCACACAGGGAAAGGTCAGACAGGAAATGTCAAACAGGAAAGATCATACAGGAAAGGTCAGAGAGGGAAGGGTCAGACAGTAGAGGTCAGACAGGAACGGTCAGACAGGAAAAGTCAAACAGGAAAGGTCAGACTGGGAAAGGTCAGACAGGGAAAGGACAGACAGGAAAGATCAGACAGGAAAGGTCAGACAGGAAAGGTCAGACAGGAAAGGTCAGACAGGAAAGATCAGACAGGAAAGATCAGACAGGAAAGGTCAGACAGGAAAGGTCAGACAGGGAAAGGTCAGACAGGAAAGATCAGACAGGAAAGGTCAGACAGGAAAGGTCAGACAGGAAAGGTCAGACAGGAAAGATCAGACAGGAAAGATCAGACAGGAAAGGTCAGACAGGAAAGGTCAGACAGGGAAAGGTCAGACAGGAAAGATCAGACAGGAAAGGTCAGACAGGAAAGGTCAGACAGGAAAGGTCAGACAGGGAAAGGACAGACAGGGAAAGGTCAGACAGGGAAAGGTCAGACAGGAAAGGTCAGACAGGGAAAGGTCAGACAGGAAAGGTCAGACAGGGAAAGGTCAGACAGGAAAGGTCAGACAGGGAAAGGACAGACAGGAAAGATCAGACAGGAAAGGTCAGACAGGGAAAGGTCAGACAGGAAAGATCAGACAGGAAAGGTCAGACAGGGAAAGGTCAGACAGGAAAGGTCAGACAGGGAAAGGTCAGACAGGAAAGGTCAGACAGGGAAAGGACAGACAGGAAAGATCAGACAGGAAAGGTCAGACAGGAAAGGTCAGACAGGAAAGGTCAGACAGGGAAAGGTCAGACAGGAAAGGTCAGACAGGAAAGGTCAGACAGGAAAGGTCAGACAGGGAAAGGACAGACAGGAAAGATCAGACAGGAAAGGTCAGACAGGAAAGGTCAGACAGGAAAGGTCAGACAGGAAAGGTCAGACAGGAAAGGTCAGACAGGAAAGGTCAGCAGGGAAAGGTCAGACAGGAAAGGTCAGACAGGAAAGGTCAGACAGGAAAGGTCAGACAGGAAAGGTCAGCAGGGAACATGAGCAACAGAAAGGAACTGTGACGGGTAGGAGCATATTAGAGAGGTCTGCATTTCTGTGAATAAATTGATGAGAACAGGGACAGGAAGAAGTTGAACACAAAAAATTGGAACGCTGCTCTTAAAATTCACATTAAGGATAATGTGGTGTCATTGTTCATTTGTACAATGTATTATCGCTAGATGCAACAATCATAGGCAGAAGGCAAAGAGGATGCCTAGTTCTGGGTTACTACATTAAGAGAGACGTTACATGTTGAAAAATGTAGTAAATGCCACAGTCCAGAACTGAGATAGATCAACATGAAGACACTAGTCATTGAAAGCGATGCACTGGTTAAATGTTATACTTCAGACTTATTTAGTGGCTTGTGAACATGCTCTCATAGCTCTCTTCCTATTGGCTTCCTGTGTGGCTTAATGAGAGATTACATGTTTCCTCATTGGACATCGCAAAACCTTCTGCTTTCTTTGCTGGCAGGCAGTATCACCAACAACAAAATGAACACAAACCCAATTGGACACTTTAAACACAGAATAATAAATGCAATGTTAGTGTAACAGATTCTTATTATTCTGTATCCTTAATCAACAACAGGTAACTGTGTTTAGAGGTAATGTGGAGCATATGTTTTCCATTAGGTACTTGACAACATCTCAGTTCAACTGCAGCTAGAAGAGGGTTCTGGAAAAGGTGACTGTCGGTTGTAGTAAAGTCTCCCCACTGTCAGACATGAGCTAACTTCCTCCAAAGGAATGACTTGAAAACCTGACTTACAGACTCACAAAAAAATGACCCAGCCACCAATGAAAAATGGCCCCGCATAGATCTACCAATAAAATACTAAATGTTTATTACACACACAGAAAAGTAGTGGAAAAGGGATATTAAACAGTAATGGTGCTCTATAAAACACAAACCATCTTGAGTGCTTATGCGAATTTACAACAAAGTTTCATGGGTTTACCTGGTCTAACTACCCCAAATGCAGGAGAGACTTGGCTATATCAAGAAAAGCTCCCACTTGTTTTTAACACAATTTATACACATTTGCACCCACCTACTCATTGATTATGATTAATATTTGTATCTTCTTCATTATTTATTGAACTTCTACTCAACCAGGTTAGTAAGTTTACTGAGAAGAACACAATCTCATTCACAGCAACAACCTGATGGAGACTTGCTGGGGAAGGAGAGTGGTTGAACTTTACTTTAGGGCACATTAGCATTTCTAGGTAGTCATGACAACTGACACACAAAACATAAACAAACGTATCATTCGGCTGAGTTGATGGAGAAAAGGTGACTTGTAGGTCCTTTACCTGTTCTCGTTATAAACACCAGGTGGCATCCCTGAGCTTTATAGGTAACCATTTGACAAGAACAAGCCTCAGACTGGGCAGAGTGCCAGAGGAACATATCGACCAGACCAACAGCTCTCACAAGACTCTACTTTATGTTTCCACGTATAACTTAAGTTCCTCAGTGTGCTGTGAGATCTGACTGGGAGGAAACAGACTGAGCCGTCGGCTATGTCATCACCTTGGCACTGTGGGGGTAACGGATCATTCTAGATTAGCTCATCTGCTAAATGAACCATCTGTTATCTCACTCTGCAACATATACAAAACGGCCACAGGAAGAGTTTAGCCTAAAACTGTCGACTTCCTAAGATGGATGCCGTAGACGATGACCAACATTTTATAAAATTATGACAAAGTTATGACAAAAACTATACACAAAATTTATCCTGGAATACTTGGCTCACCATGATCTTATTCTGGGGTGGCAGGGTAGCCTGGTGGTTAGAGTGGTTGACTAGTAACGGGATGGTTGCAAGCTCAAACCCCCGGGCTGACAATGTAGAAATCTGTCGTTCTGCCCTTGAACAGGCAGTTAACCCACTGTTCCTAGGCCATCATTGAAAATAAGAATTTGTTCTTAACTGACTTGCCTCGTAAAATCTGATTATTAGAAGAAGATAAAAGTGTATGAATTTTGCCAAGAGGTGCTGTGAACATTTTGCTGACCCCCACAGTTTGGGAACCACTGGTAAACTAAACAAAGAGAGGAGAGAACAGATAAGGGGAACCAAATACTCTTATTCTGGGAACTGGATCAAACTAGAGAGCCAGTGGGATGATGTTACTGATACCACCAATCATTTTTAAACATGCCTTAGCAAAACACAATGCGGACGGTATAGCCATCTCAAATTAAAGGAAACTACAGCCTTGGATAAGCTACAATATGGCTAAGTGATCAAATTTAATGGCTAATGTCTTAACTCATAATTGAGGGTACCATAATTCAAGGTATTTCGCCTGCCCTGATGAATGTCTGTGGTTATGAGTCATGCCGCCCACATTGGCCACACACACACACACACACACACACACACACACACACACACACACACACACACACACACACACACACACACACACACACACACACACACACACACACACACACACACACACACACACACACACACACACACACACACACACACACCCCCTACCCCCTTCATCACCCCTTGGGAACACCCCCCCCCCAACACCATCCCACAACAGACACCCACCCCTGGGTCTCAGAAGGTCTCCCCCCTGTCAGAATTTATCCATAGAGCCTGCCCTGCACCATGTCTCGCGTGAGATAACGGAAAACGACCCTGTGATACACAGCAGGGTTCGCTACGCCTTTTATCATCATTCTTTATCTCTGAACCTCTGTTTGCAACCAGCTGTGTTGTCTCTACACTAGTCTAGGCTCTTTAGACAGTAGGCGGTAGGCAGTAGAGAGTAGGCGGCAGGCAGTAGGTAGTAGGCAGTAGATAGTAGGCAGTAGATAGTAGGCGGTAGATAGTAGGCAGGAGACAGTAGAAAGTCGACAGTAGGTAGTAGGCAGTAGGTAGTAGGCAGTAGACAGTAGGCAGTAGATAGTAGGCAGGAGACAGTAGAACGTCGACAGTAGGTAGTAGGCAGTAGGTAGTTAGCAGTAGATAGTAGGCAGTAGGTAGTAGGCAGTAGATAGTAGGTAGGAGACAGTAGAAAGTTGACAGTAGGTAGTAGGCAGTAGGTAGTAGGCAGTAGACAGTAGGCGGTAGGCAGTAGGCAGTAGACAGTAGAAAGTAGACAGTAGACAATAGACAGGAGAGAGTAGACAGTATACAGTAGACGGGAGAGAGTAGACAGTATACAGTAGACAGTAGACAGTAGGCGGTAGGCAGTAGACAGTAGGTAGTAGGCAGTAGACAGTAGGCGGTAGGCAGTAGGCAGTAGGCAGTAGACAGTAGACAGTAGACAGTATACAGTAGGCAGTAGGCAGTAGACAGTAGGCAGTAGGTAGTAGACAGTAGGCAGTAGGCAGTAGGCAGTAGGCAGTAGACAGTATACAGTAGGCTGTAGACAGTAGACAGTAGGCAGTAAGTAGACAGTAGGCAGTAAACAGTATGCAGTAGACAGTAGGTAGTAGGCAGTAGGCAGTAGACAGTAGGCAGTAGACAGTATACAGTAGGCAGTAGGCAGTAGACAGTAGGCAGTAAGTAGACAGTAGGCAGTAGGCAGTATGCAGTATGCAGTAGACAGTAGGTAGTAGGCAGTAGGCAGTAGGCAGTAGGCAGTGGGCAGTAGGCAGTAGACAGTAGGCAGTAGACAGTAGGCAGTAGACAGTATACAGTAGGCAGTAGGCAGTAGACAGTAGGCAGTAAGTAGACAGTAGGCAGTAGGCAGTAGACAGTATGCAGTAGACAGTAGGTAGTAGGCAGTAGGCAGTAGGCAGTAGGCAGTAGGCAGTATGCAGTAGGCAGTAGGTAGTAGGCAGTAGACAGTAGACAGTAGACAGTAGACATTAGGCAGTAGACAGTAGACAGTAGACATTAGGCAGTAGACCGTAGGTAGTAGGCAGTAGACAGTAGACAGTAGGTAGTAGGCAGTAGACAGTAGGCAGTAGACAGTAGACATTAGGCAGTAGACAGTAGACAGTAGGCAGTAGACAGTAGACAGTAGGTAGTAGGCAGTAGACAGTAGACAGTAGACATTAGGCAGTAGACAGTAGGCAGTAGGCAGTAGACAGTAGACAGTAGGTAGTAGGCAGTAGACAGTAGGCAGTAGACAGTAGACAGTAGGCAGTAGGCAGTAGACAGTAGGTAGTAGACAGTAGGCAGTAGACCGTAGACAGTAGGCAGTAGACAGTAGGCAGTAGACAGAAGCCAGTAGACAGTAGGCAGTAGGCAGTAGACAGTAGACAGTAGGCAGTAGGCAGTAGGCAGTAGGCAGTAGACAGAAGCCAGTAGACAGTAGGCAGTAGGCAGTAGACAGTAGACAGTAGGCAGTAGGCAGTAGGCAGTAGACAGAAGCCAGTAGGCAGTAGACAGTAGACAGTAGGCAGTAGACAGTAGGTAGTAGACAGAAGCCAGTAGACAGTAGGCAGTAGGCAGTAGACAGTAGACAGTAGGCAGTAGGCAGTAGGCAGTAGACAGAAGCCAGTAGGCAGTAGGCAGTTGTCAGTAGACAGTTTCCAGATCATTTATGTTCTATCTACTGAAATACATTTGACAAGTCTGAATGTCCCGGGATAAAGCTCTGCTGCCCTGCCTCCAAGTACTGTACATAACTAAAGCAAGCACTTTGTTTAAACTTGATTCCCCGTTAAATTACCAGTTTCCAGGCTATTGCTATTGCTCTGTGAAAATGCACGTTTCGATGAATTTAATCAATAAAACACCAGAACAAACAAAGAAAAAAGTCATATTAACATGTTTTTGCAAAGCAGAGCAACTTATAGAGTGAGTAAATACATGTTGATTCGTACACACGATCTACACAAAATGTAACTAATTGTAAATACACTTCTATAAACTACAGAAGAATAAAAATGTCCAACTGGCCCTGTCAAGCGAAGCCATAGACCGCAGAGCTTGGAAAGTACCATTTTCCCTGTTGGGGTTTCGAAAGGGGGTGTCGGGAGCATTTGAAGTTTACAGTGAGAGAAGTGAGGTTTGCTGGGCGGTCTTAAAACCTCAGTGCAGGCCAGAGTAAGGAGGGGGTGGTTAACTTTTCCTCCCCCTCAGCTTAATTCATCACAGGTTCCGTACTTTCAGCAGACGCCACATAAACCGGATAATCGTGACAACGGTGAAAAGGCATGCTCGTCTGATGCATATTTTCCATTAGTGTTCTCACTCAGTCGGTTGGTTTCCCCCACTGTTCTACAACATTTACTTTCTCCAGGTTTCTGAGAGAATGAGAGAATGTCTGGCTGTGTTCTTTGTACTACAGACTCACCAGACTGTTAGACGTTCCTCAGGGGGAACAAAAGCCAGATAACAATGAACCGCAACATTCGACACTGAAACCATGTCACACATCTATGGCAACTTAGAATAATCAGTGGGAAAGTGTGTAATACAATAATACAGCAGGCTGAATAAAAAAAAAACTATTTTTAACCTTTATTTAACCAGGCAAGTTAGTTAAGAAAAAAATTGTATTTACAACAACAGCCTATCCCGTCCAAACAACACTGGGCCAATTATGCACTGCCCTATGGGAGTCCCAATTACAGCCGGTTGTGACACAGCCTGGAATTGAACCAGAGCGTGTAGTGACACCGCGAGCACTGAGGTGCAGTGCCTTAGACCGCTGCGCCGCTCAGGAGCCCAGGAAATGGTGACTTTATGGATTTTCCCTGGTTAATGCGGAAAAACTCATGACACTGTGTTTGGGGAGTAGATTGTTGCAGCCAGAAGTCTAGAGGTTAAAACATGACCTTATGGAAACAATGAGTCATTTCAACTCTCTCTTTTCCAAGGACTCAACGGCAGCCAAACTGTTTCAGAAAGTAGGCTTACGTTTATTTAAAATGAGCAAGATGTCCCGACTGCTCTGTCAGGTGTCAGACACATTCAAAAGCAGCCTAATCCTTGTACTAAGACTTAATCCTTTTAAATATTGATGGTTTTCTTTATAGCCTGAACTGATCTGTCATCTGGCAAGACCAGAATGTTCCGGCTGACTCTGCCTGCTTTCCCAGGTCATGCAGACGAGTTCCAGCTGCTGCGGCAGCTGTGCATGCCTGCTTTGAACCATCTGGTGGCGGACATAAATCTTCCAGTTCCTGCTCCCCTTTGACCCCCCCCCCTCCTATAATTGGTTCACTGATTAATCTATCCAGGACAGTGATTGGTCACAAACAACTGTGTCACAATTTTATCTACTGGGTTGTATTCATTTGGCTCTAACAGAAGAAAACTTAGTGAAGGTTTCATAGCCCTTTATAACAGCTAGGTAGATGTTTCACAAACCATTTATAAGCAAATACCATAATATGAAGGGTGATATGACAGGTCCTTACATGATCTCCACGTGACAGAAGTATTATTATGTGTGAAGGTTATGAAGCCTTCATGACAACCTTGTGTAAAGTTTAATTCCACTGTTGTTCTGAAATTGGTGTTAAAGCACTCCAACATGTTGACCTGCCTTGTCAGCAACTAGTTACTAGAGTGTCAGTTCAAAGTGAACATAAACCCTATGATTATACCTGTCCCTTTGTTAGTGTGACTAGAAGAGATGACTCCCTTCATTTTATAAAGACATCTGTGTGTCTGTAAAAAAATAAACTACAACATTATCTACATGTTCCAGAGTTGTGAGGTATGAGCATTGGGGATTATAGGCAAACCTTGTTGGCGCAAGAGAACATTGTTGCTTCTGGTTTGAACACGCACCTTACCTTCCCTTCTCTTCTCTTCCACAAACATGGCTAGGGGATGGGGGTGGGGCTAGGGGATGGGGGTGAGGCTAGGGGATGGGGGTGGGACTAGGGGATGGGGGTGGGGCTAGGGGATGGGGGTGGCGCTAGGGGATGGGGGTGGGGCTAGGGGATGGGGGTAGGGCTAGGGGATGGGGGTGGGGCTAGGGGATGGGTAGTGGGGATGGGGAAGGAAGGCCAGCCAGGAAAGTTACATGAAAAAGTAGCTGATTACACGTCTGTGCCTCTTTTCCTTCTGTCTCTGTCTGTCTCTGTCTCTGTCTCTGTCTCTGTCTCTGTCTCTGTCTCTGTCTCTGTCTCTGTCAGCCGGGTCTTCCTGTAAAGAAACACACCACACTGCAGTGGTTCCCACCATGTTGGCTTGGGAGAATGCGGTAGCTCTAAATTACCCCCTTCTACTGACTCCTAGTTTTCCATTGTCTCTATTCCACACAACTCAACTATGGTCAACTGCTGTCTACACTGGGTTCAAAATTATTTCAAATCTGTCAAGGTTTGCTTCTTTGAATTTTCCTTGTAGAATGGAACCAATTGCATAATCCAAAATGTGCAAACCCTGCCTATAGATAGCACCACAAGCAGGCTCAACAAAGCCCTCAAAGTCTTCAAAATCTTAGAAAGAATTCAAATACTATTTGGCATGTTGCAATGTACACAAACTTTCTCAAACTGTTGCCAAAAGTTGGAAGCACAGAATCGTCTAAAATGTCATTGCATGCTTTAGCGTTAAGATTTTCCTTCGCTAGAACTAAGGGGCCTATTCCTCCTCCACCAAACTTTACAGTTGACACTATGCATTCGGCAAGGTAGCGTACTCCTGGCATCCGCCAAACCCAGATTCGTTTGTCGTACTGTCAGATCGTGAAGCGTGATTCATCACAACAGATGACGCGTTTCCACTTCTCCAGAGTCCAATCATGGCGGGCTTTACACCACTCCAGCTGACACTTGGTATTGTACATGGTGATCTTAGGTTTGTATGCGGATGCTCGGCCATGGCAACCCATTTCATGAAGCTCCCGAATAACATTTCTTGTGCTGATGTTGCTTCGAGAGGCAGTTTGGAAGTCGTTAGTGAGTATTGCAACTCGGTGGTCCCGCGAGCGGTCCCGCCTCGGTGGTCCCGCCTACCACTTCGCAACTGAGCCGTTGTTGCTCCTGGACGTTTCCACTTCACAATAATAGCACTTGCAGTTGCTCGAGGCAGCTCTAGCAGTGAAGAAAGTTGATGAGCTGACTTGTTGGAAAGGTGGAGCCACGTTGAAAGTCACTGAGCTCTTCAGTAAGGCCTTTCTACTGCCAATGTTTGTCTATGGAGATTGCATGACGGTGTGCTCGATTTTATACACCTGTCAGCAAGGGGTGTTGCTGAAATAGCCGGATCCACTAATTTGAAGGGGTGTCCACATACTTTTGTATATACTGTATAGTTTAAGTGCATTGCCTGAGATGTCCCTCTTAGTTAGTTAGAGGTTGAATCTTTACAGTAATACTATGGTATTCAAGGCTTTTGAGTAACTATAATATGTGGAAAACATATTTAGTCGGCTATACTTATACTAGATTTGAAATACAGCCCAGAAAGTAATGGGGCCCTGGGGAAGATTATGGGATGAGAGCAGTAAATGGGACTTCACATAATCATATCAAACATGACTAAAAGCTACAGTAACAGACTAAGTTTTTCTCTTGTGCACAACTGAATTTGTGCAAAGCAAAGTTATTCCAGGGAATTAAGAGCAATAGGGAGCAAGCCATCCATCTGAAAATTGTCAACCAGCAGTGCATCAAAGGAAGAATTATAATAACCATATACTTGGTAGGATAGAAGCATCTACTGTAGCAAGGTTCAACAATATGCCCGTTACTGAATAGAATAACCTTGAAGGACATTGGTCTTGCCTTGCCGTGGACTTGACTGCAATCTTCTTTAGGCTGTGGTTTACCTCACGGTGGCATTTGGCTCTGTCACCATACATGGTTTGTGTGTTTGCTTTTTTCACTCTCAGATGAATTACAGCCCTCTGACCACAACGTCAGTGATGTTGAGCATATGATATATAATTTACGGTATCATAACACACTCGGCACATAAACACAGCCATGACGAAGAAACACGGATCAAAGAATATGATACAATATGATTCATCTGTATTGAAAAGCACATGGACTCTCCTTAACCTGAACCAGCTGTGAGATACTTAGCATGTCTGTAACTGTAAAGAATTTCCATTTCACTCCAAAGTTGTCTTGAATGGCATATCGTATTGTGAGATAAATGATTGTCACAATCCAGAACTAACACTATCTACAGGTTGAACGGAGGAAAACCTCTGTGTGTATAGTGATGATCGTCATGACATAATTTGCGTATATTTTAGGCGTGAAAATAAACATACACAGGTAAAACATTTGTCTGAAAATACTGCTTGGCTTCCACAGGTGTAGGTTACCTGTTGAATTTCTAACCATGTGATTTCCACATCGTCTCAGATGTTGTCCACTAGCACACTAGATCAAACCAAGCAAAACACATTGACATGCTTTAACAAATGGGAGCAACATTTTCTCCTACGTGATTTTATCCATACAGTATACATGGTGGGCTATCCTGTAACAGACCTTCTGAATCAAACTCAGATGCATTACAAAATCGACATTCCCTGTCTCTGATGTTTAATTAGCTTGGTATCAATTGGTATCAATTGAGACAGGCAAGGTATCATAGACAGGCAACCTTAAAAACCAATAACAAGCATCGCATTGACTACAACACACAGAGAGATAACTTCATCATTACTTCGACAGCAAGTTCAAGCTCCATTTCCTTCTTCCATCTTCCATGCATGAGAAGCCAGCCAGTCCATACATCATGCCAGGGTTGTATTATTTAGGGCATGTAGTAATAGGAAACGTTTAAAAACATTTTGCAACACAAATCCATGTAGTCCCTCCCAGTTTCTGTCCATTTTCTTCTGTTTTCTTCTGTTAGAGCCAAATGAATACAACCCAGGTATGACTAAAGGAAACTTTACACGATGACGTACATTCCAGTTTACCAGTCTGCACTTTAACATATACACAAGGTCACGGCCTCCTGGTGTTTTACATCAACTAAGTGCATATCCAGATGTAGGAGAATAAATGGTCTGCAGCTCTGCTCTTGAGGAGGAAGAGGAAGAGGAAGAGGAAAGATACATGTACTTGTGGCTCTATTGAAACACTAGGAGGAGAAATACAACGGTATTATTTTAGTTCATATGTTTTACATTAGAAAGTGAGAATAAATGTAAAAGAGTGAGAATAAATGTTTGGTATAAATGGAGATGTAAACAAAAGGGAGTTGCTCCTAATCCATGACCAGGGTCTTTTATTTCTGAGACTGCCTATCTGTGAGGGCGCAAAGTCTCGCGGGAATTTGAGACTTCCCTAATTTTCTCATGGCGAAACCAGGTTAGAAAGGAAGAAGAAGACGAAGAAGACGAAGAAGAAGAAGAAGAAGGAGAAGAAGAAGAAGAAGAAGAAGAAGAAGAAGAAGAAGAAGGAGAAGAAGAAGAAGAAGAAGGAGAAGAAGAAGAAGAAGAAGAAGGAGAAGAAGAAGAAGAAGAAGAAGGAGAAGAAGGAGAAGAAGAAGAAGAAGGAGAAGAAGAAGGAGAAGAAGAAGGAGAAGAAGAAGAAGAAGAAGAAGAAGAAGAAGAAGAAGAAGAAGGAGAAGGAGAAGGAGAAGGAGGAGAAGAAGAAGAAGAAGAAGAAGAAGAAAATGGCTGCCGGTGTGGCCATGCTGTGGGGGTAAAGATGGAGGACAGGTGGAAAAAGGAGAGAAGTGGAACACAATATAAGTAAATATGGAGTGGGGAATGCACAAGCCTTCTGGAAGATCTGATGAAGGATAAGATGGTGGACAGGGAAAAAAGGAGAAATGTGGAAGATGTTTTTAGTGAATATAGAATGGTGGATCACACAGAACGTTTGGAAGAGCATCAGAAGGAAATTTAATGTGATAAGTGTGAGGAGGAATTAACTGTGGTGGCAGGTGCAGTGAAGACTGCAGATGTTGAAAAAGATGATTCTGGCCCAGTGGGAGTGACATATCTGGAGAGAATTGATCCTTGCCTTTGGTAGATTCTTACGTAGTGTCAGGTTGGGTGGAGAAGTGGTTTGGGACTGAGTTGGTGAAAGTAACTCGAAATGGACTCGTGAAGATATTTTGCCTTTCCTCTGTCCAAAGGGAGTAGGCACACCTTTGCTCTGTGGAGCAGAGCACGGTTGAAAGGAGTGATAGCATTGGTGGCATTAAGTGCGCAGGAGAATCAACTGAAATTGAAGATTACCGGTGTCTATGACGCCTGCCATTTGGTGCAACGCGGTGGAGAGGATAGGGAAATGGAAAAGACACTGTCTGTCCTGCTAAGTTTTGATGCAGAGTCTTAACCTGACAAGGTATGAATTTGAAGTATGCTCTCTCTCAGCTCTCCTATGGCTATGAAAAGCCAACTGACATTTACTCCTGAGGTGCTGACCTGTTGCACCCTCGACAACCACTGTGATTATTATTATTTGACCCTGCTGGTTATCTATGAACATTTGAACATCTTAGCCATGTTCTGTTATAATCTCCACAGCCAGAAGAGGACTGGCCACCCTGGCCATCCTAGGTTCTGGCCTTTCTAGTGAGTTTTTCCTAGACACCGTGCTTCTACACCTGCATTGCTTGCTGTTTGGGGTTTTAGGCTGGGTGTCTGGACAGCACTTTGTGACATCAGCTGATGTAAGAAGGGCTTTATAAATACATTTGATTTGATTTGACAAGGTCAAGTTGGAATGTGTAATTTATCCCGTGGGAGCTTTTGTCCCGAACCCATTACGGTGTTTTAAGTGCCAAGGTTATGGTCATGTTGCAGCAGTGTGTAGGAGGGAGATTTCTAAATGTGAGAAGTATGCAGGCGGGCATGAGACAAAGGAATGTGTAGTGTCGGTAGAAAAAGTTATGTGAATGTTCGCTGTGGGGGTGCCCATGGTGTTGGAGATCGGAGGTTACCAGTGAGAGAAAGACAGGTTCAGGTTCCCGGGATCAGAGTAGTATAGAAGGTGTCATATGCTTAGGCAGTGAAGAGAGTAGTAGAGGAAGATGTGCTCAGGGTGAGAGATGCTGAGAGGATTCCTGCGAGTAGGCCGAGTCCAATAGAGAGTGATTGGATTAATATGTGTTTCAGTAAGGTGGATTTCTTAGCATTTATAGCCATGGTTGTCAATTGTACTATAGAAATTAAATGTAAGTCATAGAACATGGTGGCAGCTCAGGGAGGTAGTTGGGATTGCAAGATTTTACTGCAGAAGAGTTGCAGTGTTGTGTTGAGCGGCAGTGTTCTGTCCTCCCAGGCCGTCGGCTTGGTATTGGACTAGGTAGGGTTAAATAGTGGAACGGGGTGGTGGGTTTTTAATTAGGTTTCATTTGCAGGGTCGTTTTCCTTTTTTTTCTTTTTCCCAATTTTGTATTGTCCTATGACCAGGTATAATGGAATGTATGGCGGCATCCACGTAACATTAGTTTGCGGACCAGTATAACACTACAGAAGAAGAAGAAGATCTGATGAAGGAGAAGATGGTGGACAGGAACAAAAGGAGAAACATGGAACAAGAAGAAGAAGAAGAAGGATTAGAATGGATACATACCGGTAGTTAATCAGTTTAATAGCAAAAAGATTATATTTGCAATGTCACTAAGCCTAAAGCAAACAACTAAAATATCAATAACCACTACTATGTGTAAACATGATTTAGTCATGAGTTCAGTACCATTTGCTTCATTTTGCGGACCCACAACTACGGTGTATGGTAATTAGCTAGCTAGCTGTTAGCAACACTAGTCAGCATAGGCTGCTACATGATCATCAGTTTGTGCTCTAGTCCAATGGAAAACAATGCAACCCTGCTGGCTAACGGCTAGCTAAATAACCAGTGGTGACAAAAATGTAAGCAGGTCCCTATGAGATTCAAAGCTTTAATAAGTGCCATTGTGCAGATATACTGTAGCAAAGAAAGAATTGTGATCTGGTAGGTCCCTGAAAACTGAACACTTCTTTACTGTGCAAGAACTACGAGCCAAATGTCAGAGAAATTGTGGACGAATCCACAATGCATTTGGAGGTATTTTGTCGTATTCGTGTTTTATGCGATAGCAAGATAATGGAGATGATGAGATGCTAAGCCACTTTACAGTTTACAACATGGTCGTTCATAGCTATGTGAATTTATGTGTACTGACTGCTATTAACTACAGCTAATAAAATATTGTTGCATTACATGAGAGCTTCATCTATGTATGTGCCAGCATTTTCGGGTCTAATAGGACAATCTGTCCTGGTTGACATGTTGACACAACATCGGAGATGGTCTACCATCTTGGCCTGCCATGCATGTAAAGCTAGCTGGCATCCTATTTTTCTAATTAAGCAAATAGTACTGAACTCATTAAAGAAAATCATGTTTTGACATTGTATTGGCTATTGGTGTTTTGGTTTTTGCTTAGTGACATTGTGAATACCATATTTTTGGCATTTAACTCCGATCAAACTAACTATGTATCTAATCGGGTTAAAGGCATAAAAAATGTCTGAAGTTCCAAATTCCTGTGAGATTCTTTTGAGAATTTGCTCATCGATACGGAGCCTCATATATAAACGATCCGGTCACAGATGAAGAGCCACACCTTAAACAAAAATCTTTGTACATGTCTCTAACCTTACATAAGATAAACTACGTCTAATGATGAAATACGCATGTCCGGTCATTATCATTATTTTTGGAGGGGTGGACCTGGTTTGTGTGGAAACCTATATATATGTCATGGGGAACATCCCTGGGCTAGTGAAGATATACTGCCAAGACCTTTCATTTGACCACTAGGTGCTTTAACTAAATAATACCATATTACCTCGTAAGCCTATGAAAACATCCTTGCCTGTTTTTTCCTTCTAATGCTAAATCTCTCTCTTCCTCCTTCTCTCCCTCCTTTCCATTCCCTCTCTGTTTGTTTGATAGTGCTGAAAGCTAGCAGATCTCATGCAGCTGGTTTGCCATGACACTGGCTTACATTACAGCGTATTACTAAGTGCAGCCTAAGGCAAGGCAAAGATGTATGGTATAAATATTTACATCTTGCGCCTGGACTGCAGATTTGTGTATATTGAATACTCTCAATACTTCTCAAAGTATCGCAAATAGGTTTGATTCATGTTGGAGAATAATACAGTATTACTGCATCACAGCAACTAGGAATGAATTGGAATGCTTTTCTTGTTAGCTTGAAAATGAACTGTTGGCGATCTGACAAACACTCAAGGGAGGTAGAAAACACAGAAAGCTGTTTGCAAGAACAACAACCTATCTGCCCATTGTCTCAGATGACATTACTCAAACTAAAGCCTAGGGTGGGGGAGTGACATGGTTTTCACTTTAAAAGTAAAATGACCCCTTGAAGTTTACGGTGTCCTATATTTCTGTCAAACCTGGAGACAGAATCTAGAGCAGACACAACTCCAGATTGCACTCTTTAAAATACTAGCACACACTTGTTGTTTACTTGACTTTTGTGTTTAAACAATACTTGAACGGATTCTGTAATTGTAGTATCCTACATAGCATAAAGAAACATTATGAGACCTAAAAAACTAATGTTGAAACCTAGACTGCCAAAATAATTTAATAGAATTTCACGTTTTGGAGCAAATAGATTTCTAATCTAATTGTAGACAGAAAATCACAAACACAGTCGCTTTGAGTTCTGGGATGAGTGAGAGCTGTGGAACATTTCAAACTATGTTTCCTACTGACCTGATAGTGAAAGTAAGGTCAAAAAGCAATTTGACAGTTACATTCCAAACCAACTATTCCGCCATAGAGGATCTCCTCAAAGCAGGTGAGGACATTTATCTTTTTCTCCGTTGTTATGAAAAGTACAAAACAAAACTTTCCTGTAAAGTTTACATTCAATCATTAAATCAATGTTATCAACATCTGAACCAGGAATAAGAAACACCCACTGGGCTCAGACTGGTTTAATCAACGTTGTTTTCACGTTATTTCAATTAAATGACTTTCAAACAACTTAGAATAAACACTGAATTGACGTCTGTGCCCAATCGGCCTTGTCTTGATGTGTTACTGGCAAATGTAGAATGAATGCTTGTCAAGTTGTCTCCAGTATGTTGACTGCTGCTCCTCCCTTCGATGAGCAGCCATTACATATTTTCTGAATATGTCATCAGCAGCTGTGTCAGCTTCAGCAGTTCCAAAATGTCTGCTCTGAATTCAGAGTAGGGTGGACATTTTCCCATTAGGAAACAAGTATGTTCTTCTCTTATTCTCATTTGACCTAATTAAATAACCAGCAGTACATCCTATTGATGCTGATGTATGACCTAAATGGTTCAGACCTCCCTTCAGACCCCTTAACTTTTTCCACATTTTGTTATGTTACAGCCTTATTCAAAATGGATTAAATAGTTTTCTTTTCCTCGTCAATCTACATACAATACCACATAATGACAAAGGAAAAAAAGCATATATATTTTTTTACATTTTTGCAAATGTAAGGAACAAAGCATTAAAAAAAAAACATTTTTGCAAATGTATAAAAAATATAAAACGGAATTATCACATTTAAATAACTATTCAGACCCTTTACTCTGTACTTTGTTGAAGCACCCTTTGGAGCAATTACAGCATAGAATCTTCTTGGGTATGACGCTACAAGCTTGGCACACCTGTATTTGGGGAGTTTCTGCCTTCTCTGTAGATCCTCTCAAGCAATGTCAGGTTGCGTTGATACCAGAGAGATACCAGTCTCTCCAGAGATGTTTGATCAGGTTCAAGTCCGAGCTCTGGCTGGGCCACTCAAGGACATTGAGAGACTTGTCTCGAAGCCACTCCTGCATTGTCTTGGCTGTGTTCTTAAGATGATTGTCATGTTGGGAGGTGAACCTTCACTCTGGAGCAAGTTTTCATCAAGGATCTCTCTGTACTTTGCTCCATTCATCTTTGCCTTGATCCTGACTAGTCTCCCAGTCCCTGCTGCTGAAAAAGATCCCCACAGCATGATGCTGCCACCACCGTGCTTCACCGTAGAGATGGCGCCAGGTTTCCTCCAGACGTGACGCTGTGATGTTCAATCTTGGTTTTCTCAATCCGTCTGGCCACTCTACCATAAAGGCCTGATTGGTGGAGGGCTGGAGAAATGGTTGTCCTTAAATCTAGAAGGTTCTCCCATCTCCACGGAGGAACTCTAGAGGTCTGTCAGTGACCATCGGGTTGTTGGTCACCTCCCTGACCAAGGGCCTTCTCCCCAATTGCTCAGTGTGGCCGGGCGGCCAGCTCTAGAAAGAGTCTTGGTGGTTCCTAACTTCTTCCATTTAATAATGATGGAGGCCACTGTGTTCTTGGGGACCTTTAATACCACATAAATGCTTTGGTACACTTCCCCAGATCTCTGCCTCGACACAATCCTGTCTTGGAGCGCTTCAGACAATTCCTTCGACCTCACGGCTTGTTTTTTCTCTGACATGCACTGTCAACTGTGGGACCTTATATAGACAGTTGTGTGACTTTCTAAATCATGTCCAATCAATTGAATTTACTACAGGTGGACTCCAATCAAGTTATAGAAACATCCAAAGGATGATCATTGGAAACAGGATGCACCTCAGCTCAATGTCGAGTCTCAAAGCAAAGGGTCTGAATACTTATGTAAATAAGATATTTCCGTTTTAGTTTTTTTATGAATTTGGCAAAAATCAAAAAAACTGTTTTTCGCTTTGTCATTATGGGGTATTGTGTGTAGATTGCTGGGGAATTATATTTAATCAATTGTATAATAAGGTTGTAACGTAAAAATAATGTGGATAAAGTCAAGAGGTTTGAATACTTTCCAAAGACACTGTACTTGCATTTTCTCTATCCACATTCACCATGTCTGCTCCCTGCAGAGACTGCACAAGTTTAAACTGGCGAGCAGTGGATTATGGTCAATGTAGTTTATTACCACGTTTTCTGCACTAATCTATGTAGAATATTGGTCTGTTGGAAACTACAACTCCCTACGACATCGCACAGTTCAGGCTTGATCTGATTTAGCTTTACAGAAACTGCACATCGAGGTCATAGAAGAAAAATGAAATATAATTCAAATAATTGAACTGACATCTGTCAATTAGTTGTTTAAAAAACAAAAATAACTGAAATTTCGATTAATCGCTCAGCATTACCTAATGGTATTGTAAAGCTCAATGAGTGAATGGTTGTGGAGTCAGGCGCAGGGAGCAAAGGATGCGCGAAAAAACACGCTTTAATGTCCAAAATCAAAGGAACAAAATAGTATACCCAAACAGGCGTAACTATAAAAACAATATAGTACCCTTAGGTAAAATACCAGGACAGCGAGAAAACCGAACAAACACTAACACCTCTCACAAATACAGAAGTACAAGCCCGCACAAACAGAAGCGGGCTAAACAAACTTAAATATACCCACCCTAACAACCAAACAATGAACAGGTGAAACCAATTAGACAAAACCAAACAAACACGGAACAAAGGATCGGTGGCAGCTAGTAGACCGGCGACGACGATCGCCGAGTGCCACCCGAACAAGAAGGGGATATATATTAATATTAATATTCGTGACAGGTATGCTTACATCAACTCAAAGTCAGTTCATAACTGGTTGACACGAGATATGGGTGCCATAGAACATCTAAACAGAATGTTTGAACTCTAGAATATAGATGCTAAGTTCTTGGTCTACTTAACACAGATATACACTAAGTGGACTAAACATTAGGAACACCTACTATTTCCGTGAATCCAGGGGAAAGCTATAATCCCTTATTGATGTCACCTTCAGTGTAGATGAATGGGAGAAGACAGGTTTAAAGAAGGATTTTTAAGCATTGAGACAATGAAGGCATGGACTGTATATGTCAGAGGGTGAGTGGGCAAAACAGAAGATTTAAGTGCCATTGAACGGGGTATGGTAGTAGGTGCCAGGCGCACCGGTTTGAGTTTGTCAAGAACTGCAGCGCTGCTTTGTTTTTCACGCTCAATAGTTTTCCGTGTGAATCAAAAATGGTCCACCACCCAAAGGACATCCAGTCAACTTGACACAACTGTAGGAAGCATAGGGCCAGCATCGCTGTGGAATGCTTTCGACACCTTGTATAGTCCATGCCCCGATAAATTGAGGCTGTTCTGAGAGCAAAAGATGGTGCAACCCAATGTTAGGAAGGTGATCCTAATGTTTTACACACTCAATGTATGTCCTCTAACACATACAGTGGGGCAAAAAAGTATTCAGTCAGCCACCAATTGTGCAAGTTCCCTCACTTAAAAATATGAGAGGCCTTACATTTTCATCATAGGTACACTTCAACTATGACAGACAAAATGAGAAAAAAAAATCAAGAAAATCACATTGTAGGATTTTTAATGAATTTATTTTCAAATTACAATGGAAAATAAGTATTTGGTCAATAACAAAAGTTTATCTCAATACTTTGTGATATACCCTTTGTAGGCAATGACAGAGGTCAAACGTTTTGTGTAAGTCTTCACAAGGTTTTCACACACTGTTGCTGGTATTTTGACCCATTCCTCCATGCAGATCTCCTCTAGAGCAGTGATGTTTTGGGGCTGTTGCTGGGCAACCTGGACTTTCAACTCCCTCCAAAGATTTTCTATGGGGTTGAGATCTGGAGACTGGCTAGGCCACTCCAGAACCTTGAAATGCTTCTTACGAAGCCACTCCTTCATTGCCCGGGCAGTGTGTTTGGGATCATTGTCATGCTGAAAGACCCAGCCACGTTTCATCTTCAATGCCCTTGCTGATGGAGGGAGGTTTTCACTCAAAATCTCACGATACATGGCCCCATTCATTCTTTTCTTTACACGGATCAGTCGTCCTGGTCCCTTTGCAGAAAAACAGCCCCAAAGCATGATGTTTCCACCCCCATGCTTCACAGTAGGTATGGTGTTCTTTGAATGCAACTCAGCATTCTTTGTCCTCCAAACACGATGAGTTGAGTTTTTACCAAAAAGTTACATTTTGGTTTCATCTGACCATATGACATTCTCCCAATCTTCTTCTGGATCATCCAAATGCTCTCTAGCAAACTTCAGATGGGCCTGGACATGTACTGGCATAAGCAGGGGGACACGTCTGGCACTGCAGGATTTGAGTCACTGGCGGTGTAGTGTGTTACTGATGGTAGGCTTTGTTACTTTGGTCTCAGCTCTCTGCAGGTCATTCACTAGGTCCACCCGTGTGGTTCTGGGATTTTTGCTCACCGTTCTTGTGATTATTTTGACCCCACGGGGTGAGATCTTGCGTGGAGCCCCAGATCGAGGGAGATTATCAGTGGTCTTGTATGTCTTCCATTTCCTAATAATTCCTAATAATTGCTCCCACAATTGATTTCTTCAAACCAAGCTGCTTACCTATTGCAGATTCAGTCTTCCCAGCCTGGTGCAGGTCTACAATTTTGTTTTTGGTGACCTTTGACAGATCTTTGGTCTTGCCCATAGTGGAGTTTGGAGTGTGACTGAGGTTGTGGACAGGTGTCTTTTATACCGATAACAAGTTCAAACAGGTGCCATTAATACATTAATACATTAATAATGCCATGTAACGAGTGGAGGACAGAGGAGCCTCTTAAAGAAGAAGTTACAGGTCTGTGAGAGCCAGAAATCTTGCTCGTTTGTAGGTGACCAAATACTTATTTTCCACCATAATTTTCAAATAAATTTATAAACAAATTACAGGCCTCTCTCATCTTTTTAAGTGGGAGAACTTGCACAATTGGTGGCTGACTAAATACTTTTATGCCCCACTGTATGGCTGTGTTTACACAGTCATCCAAATTCTGATATTCCTTTCACTAATTGGTATTTTGACCAATCAGATCAGCTCAGAAAAAGATCTGACATGGACAGAAATGATGTGATTGGCCAAAATACCAATTTGTGGAGAAAATATCCTAATTTGGCTTCATGTGTAAACGCAGCCAATGTGTCCTTGTGCACAATATCCCTTAGAGACGCAGACCTAAAGTAAACGTTTCCTGTCTCTCTCCAAGGTTTGACATAAACGACCGTGGACATGAATAGCCCAACCCCAGAGACAAAACACCAAACTCTTCCAGAGGAAATACCACTGTGACAGGGCTTCCTGTGATGGAGATAGCCCAGCCTGTGAGGAGGGGACTGGGCTGAGAGAGAGATGAAACTGCCCTGGATGAAATGTATTACACAGAGCTATCCCACCACCCACCCACAAGCACCTTGATAACCTGCCAACCCAAATCACTGGATGACTGAAGACCTGAAGGGGAAACGACAGCATCAACATGTCTACAGTCAGATACAACAATTCAAACTAGTCATAGACTGCTCTCTCTGCTACCCAACGGCAAGCGGTTCCCTGAGCGCCAAGTCTAGGTCCAAAAGTCTCTTTAACAGCTTCTACCCCCAACCCATAAGACTGTTGAACAGACAATCAAATGGCCACCCAGACAGTTTACATTGACCCCCTTTTTTTACACTGCTGCTACTCGCTGTTTATTATCTATGCCTAGTTTACCCCTACCTACATGTACATATGACCTCAATTACCTCAACTAACCCATACCCCCTTCACATTGACACAGTACCGGTACCCCTTGGATATAGCCTCCTAATTGTAATTTTATGAGTCAATTTTTGTTTTCTTTTGTTTATTTATCAAATATTTTCTTGCTATGCGTTATTGGTTAAGGGGCTTGTTGTATTCGCGCATGTGAGAAATAAAATGTAATTTGATCTGATATCAACTTCTTCAGTTCCCTCACTGAGTCTGTGTGGGTAAATAAAGATTTAATAATAAAGACCCTGTATGGCTGTGTTGATGTTATGCTAACTAAAAGTATTCGCGATGGCAATTAGAAGGCAATTAAATTGTTCCCAACAGAAAACAACATGTGGATCCACTTTGAGCACTGCACATATTTACAGCATGCGTCCAAAAGCTGTACTTAATAATACTTCACTCACTCAGGCTTTTTTGTTCTCGGTAAATTACTGCTTTCAAGATGTTTGATCCCTGAATATCGCCATCAATCTGTGTTAATGGCTGTTGTATAGGCTAATACTGTATGTATACATGCCATGTTCTAAATGTCACCTAATGTCATCTAATATGTAATATGTCACATCCAATGTGGAATATGTCACATCTAATGTGAAATATGTCACATCTAATGTGGAATATGTCACATCTAATGTGGAATATGTCACATCTAATGTGGAATATGTCACATCTAATGTGGAATATGTCACATCTAATATGTAATATGTCACATCCAATGTGGAATATGTCACATCTAATGTGGAATATGTCACATCCGATGTGGAATATGTCACATCTAATATGTCACATCTAATATGTAATATGTCACATCTAATGTGGAATATATCACATCCGATGTGGAATATGTCACATCTAATGTGGAATATGTCACATCTAATATGTAATATGTCACATCTAATGTGGAATATGTCACATCTAATGTGGAATATGTCACATCCGATGTGGAATATGTCACATCTAATGTGGAATATGTCACATCCGATGTGGAATATGTCACATCTAATTTGTCACATCTAATGTGGAATATGTCACATCCGATGTGGAATATGTCACATCTAATATGTCACATCTAATATGTCACATCTAATGTGGAATATGTCACATAGGCCTAACATGACATCTGTGTATAAGAAATGCAACACTCTAAAGTTTTCAAAGTGTCTTTTCATTCAAACGTACCCGTTAGCAGCCCAGTTCCTTCAAATCATAGAAACTCTGGTGAAATCATCCAATTTAGTTTCCTGGTACGCATGACTCAAACATTTCACTGGTCAGACGTTGACATTGGTCTGGCTTACTGTGTAGTCTGCTTGTTGGCGTGGGAATGGACATCTGGTGGGTGACTGTCTGACACACAGTCCTACATTGTGCTGAAAGAATGCACTCATTTTCAGGATGGTTTATTTCCATGGAGGATTTCTTTATGGCCCATGACACAGTCCAGCAGGAATGACCCTGATTCATATTGGCAGCATGCTGAACTGCATGGTTTTGCAGAATCTAAATTCCCTCCTCTCAACATCTTAACGTCTTTAAAGAACCCTCGTACACCATTTCACCAGAGAATCAACTCTTGTGTGTATGTCTCTCTCTGTGTGTGTGCGTGCGTGCATGCGTGCGTGTGTGTGTGTGTGTGTGTGTGTATGTGTACGTGCAGGTGTCATTACAGCATCCATGACTATGTACATGAGGTAGTACAATTTAGTAATGGTTAATCATGCAACAAATCCATTGTATAGTAATGAGGACCAGAAATGCATATAACATCTATTTGTTTCATCACATCTGATACAATCTACACTTCACAGCAATCGGAGCTTGACATGGATCTGCTTTGCTGACCATGTAAGTGTAATTGCGAGGGACATTAAGAGAGACGGTCATACTAGGAACTGTCAGAGAAGTATTCTGCACTGTTACCGTCGGACTATTATAGGTTAAATAAATCCAAAATATTTAAGAATAAAAATATAACGAGTACTTTTGGGTGTCAGGGAAAATTATTGTGTAAAAAGTACATATTTTCTTTAGGAATGTAGTGGAGTAAAAGTAAAAGTTGTCCAAAATATAAATAATAAAGTAAAGTACAGATACACAAAAAACTACATAGGTAGAACTTTAAAGTATTTTTCCTTAAGTACTTTACACCACTGGTAGTAGTATAGTGGACACAGTAGAGCAGCTATTCAAGGCTTGACTCAAGTCCAGGGAATTCTCTGAACCAGAATTCCAAATCACCAGGTCCTAGGGTACTCTTGAAAGGGTCATATATTTGCCATGCTACCTGCCATTGGAACCATTTTCACTTGATTCAGTGACCTTGGGAACTTTCACATGTAATCTTTCACCTGTAATCTTTCACCTGTGACCTTTCACATGTCATAAACTAAGGAAAACAGACAAGCAACTGGCCTCCTATTTAAAGATGTTCTTTAAGTAGTTGAACGTAGTTGTTAAAGCCAATAACATCGATACTTAAATGTTAAGCGAACATGGTGGACAAGCTGAGTTTGAAAGGAGCTAACACATACTATACTAACACATACTGTACTAACACATACTGTACTAACACATACTATACTAACATATACTGTACTAACACATACTATACTTACACATACTATACTTACACATACTATACTAACATATACTGTACTAACACATACTGTACTAACACATACTGTACTAACGCATACTATACTAACGCATACTATACTTACACATACTATACTAACGCATACTATACTTACACATACTATACTAACACATACTATACTAACACATACTGTACTAACGCATACTATACTAACACATACTATACTAACACATACTGTACTAACACATACTGTACTAACGCATACTATACTAACGCATACTATACTTACACATACTATACTAACGCATACTATACTATACTTACACATACTATACTAACACATACTATACTAACACATACTGTACTAACACATACTGTACTAACACATACTGTACTAACACATACTATACTAACACATACTATACTAACGCATACTATACTATACTTACACATACTATACTAACACATACTGTACTAACACATACTATACTAACACATACTATACTAACACATACTGTATCTGACCATCTGAATAACTTCGACATGCTTCCATTCCTTTATATCATGTCCCTGACTCAGCCAACTGAACCACATGATGTCCTTCCGGGTAGTGTATTTGCTCTGCTGCTAGGACATTGTGGGCTAGAGAAGGACCAGCAGAGGAGACACACGAGAGAAGGACCAGCTATCGTCAAGGAATCAACCTCTAACCCACGTCAGCTGTCAATCATGTTTCCTACACAACAAGAGCATGGAACCTAAACATGACCACCATGACCATTGACACCCACTAGTCATGGCAGGCAGCAACCATAGACCTTAACCACAGAGTAAAGCCTAGAATTTAGGTTTGCGAAGGCTGCTTGTAGTCAAACATCAGGCAGCACATGGCCCACAGATGGCACAGTACAGACAAGCAGCTATAGGAAACCACTTCTGACATCATGCTGTACACTCAGTATCCAACAAGTATAATTTAATATCAACAAGGTT